>NC_139218.1:296781412-297381412 GCF_055691185.1 Crinia signifera | reverse complement strand
ATATATATATATATATATACTATTGTGAGCATTGAAATTAATGTTCCTGAATGATATTCAAAGGCAGGAATCTACAGCGATGATATAGAGAAGACAATCGCCTTGAATGAATTGAGCGATTCTCAGTCCCAGGAGTAAATGCACAGAAGATGCAGTTCCCTTGCAATTGTTTGTTAAAGGCACTAGATGTAGGACAAGCTAATAAGGGTTTACACTTCCAATATACAAATCAGCTTACACGTAGCATAAACTTTTATTTTGGGTAAATGTAATTTAATTTTGGGCAAAGACACCTTTAAGCCTACTCTATCACATGGGCATCTCTGACATTTACAGTTACTATAGACACTGATACTCCAGGGCAACATGCCTAGATAATAAAACATCTTTAGCAAAGGTGTGCCTTCATGAAATATGTATGTCACTGATGATTATGCCAAATATTTAGTATACGATAGAACTTTTCAACTTAAAACACATTATCAACTAACAAATTATCAAAGTATGGATAAAGATATGCAGGATCATTATTTAAGCTTTAGGGTTCATTATATATTCTCAAAAATAAGCACTGAAAACAACTATATAATTATAGGTCAACAGTAATAATTGCAAATTTAGAATTGAAAATCTGGCACAAGAGTCATCGAGATACAGTTAGAAACTATTCAACAAAAATGAATCTAATGCTGTGTACACACAGTTCAATTCAGTGTCATTTTCAAATCGATTTGGACTATATAGCCCAAATCACTTTGAAAATGACACTGAATCGAACAGTGTTAGCTGCATTCGATGCATAATCAATCTCGATTGCGGCATTAGGATCAAAAGCAAAAATAGACTTAGTAGGTAAGGTATTTCTGCTTCTATCTGCCAGATCGAAAGCAGTGCCATACTGCTCAGTGCAGCACCCCCTCGCATGCTCCCCTCCCGATGTCCTCCCACCATCCCTCCCTCTCTGCTGGCCAATGCCGGCACCTGCCGGGTCCCAGCAGCCGCCGATATCAAATCAGCTTCGCCGGGCGCCAGGTCGGCCTGTGTGCACACGGCATAAGGGGGTAAATGCAATAGCCTGTAATGTGCAGACAATATATAGTTCCCAATGAGTCTGATGGCTGATGTTGTGGGAATAATTTAAAAGGCAAACCAACCTGGTACTTTAAAACATCAACCAGCATGTGTATCTCACAGTTTATTACACTTACCCATATGTATTACTGAAAATTCTATAGAATGATTCTGACAAGGATGTTGAGGTTTCTATTACAAAACATGCAAAAGGCCTAATATGTATACACACAACATATAATATTAATATTTTTATTTATATAGCGCTCTTTCAACAATAGGAGACAAGGTGCTTAACAAGTAGAATGTATGTAATACAGTACAAGAACAATAAAGTACAGAAAAGCTTTTCATAAACTATAATTAAAGGAATTACGGAAATGCTTGAGTAAACAGCAATGTCTTGAGTCTGTTTATGAAGGTTTATAGAGTGGGGTCTCTCAAACTTTAAATTAATTCAACTGCCTTCATAAAAAAAAAGACTATAGTGCAAGGAGAAAAAGGGCAAAAAGCAAATAAAATAAAAAACCTTAAAAAGTATCTCAATGATCAAAGGGATTCTTATGTTAAAATCTACAAAAAGTGACCATTAAGGGCAAACAATTTTGTATATTACAAATTCATATTTAATATCTCAATAGCCAGAAGTTTCCCTGAAACCATTTCCATGTCAAACTTTTCAAATGTAATCCATAGGGAATGCTGGAATAAAAACTGCCGAAGGACCTTTCTAAGTAATTACATTTTTAAAAACTCTTCAGACGCCTTTGTCATCTAAGTCAAAATTCAAATATCAATCAATTTCAGCTCAATTTTAAGGAATAACATAAAAAATAATGGTAGCCAGTCCAATTGCAAATCACTTGATGAATCTCCTTTGAAGAGCTGCCAATAATGCTAATCATCAAATGGTTGAATCCATGCTCTGTAAGGATGCATTTGTAAAGAGTGGCTATCTCTGTGACTTTGACAAAGGAACTGCTGACTTGCATCACTGTTTGTCTTGTGATGTGAAAGAGCAAATCGATTTATGTAGCTTTTGCTTGCAGATGTAATATATGATTTGTATGCAGAAAGGCCACACTACTGTGTCATTTGTTTATTTATCTGCTTCCACTCTCAGCTTGTGTATATATAATTAATGCATGCAAAACACAAACAGATTTGAGTTTAGGGAATTGGTCTTTTATCACATTGGGATTTAATATTTATGTTTATTTGTACCATGCAGAAGAAAAGGTTTTCTATTAAATTTTCTTAATCAGTTACAAATATATCTGTAATGTAGCATACATAAGATTACAAAGTTGAATATGTAATGTTCTGTCTTGCAGATTTACGGAACCTTTAGCAATTTTAAAGAACTAATTTGTACAGTTAATGTCTAAATGTTAGAAAAGCTAAGATGATCCCTGAGTAAAGGTGGAGGGAACGGTTCATTGTAGAAGAAAACAAAAGACAGTCAATTCTGCCTTTAAAACTTCAAAGAGATTAGGAATATCATTATCTGACTTTACTTTTAAATCTTGGTGTTTAATAAAGTGAAAATGGGAATCTATGTCTCTGGTGTTAATACAATTGAATACATTCACTTTTTTTACATACAGTATAGAAAAATATGCTTCTAACCAATTTATAACTTCTTATATATGTGGAATCGAAAAGCATTTGTAGTTAATATTTTTAAAACATTGGGCCTATTACCCACAAAGGGGATGAATTATCATTGCAGTGGAATGTAAACTCTGGCAACAGCACCACAATTTTCCCCCCTTTCAGCTTAATCTACGCCCGGATACTCAGATGTTTGTAAACAAAAATCCACAACTCCAGCAGTACCGTTAATGTGTCATACAGCCGCATTTACTCGCACTCATGATAAAGTTGCATTTAATTAGATTGTACCCATTGTATTCTGCAAATCATACTAGTTGCAGTCAATCTGTAAAAAGTGTTCCTTCTACTTTGTTATGCTATACACATGGTGGTCATTGCATTCTTGCAACTGTACCTGGAATTTAACATATACTGTATTTGCAAGCAAATGATTGACAGGATACTGTTGAGAAATTAAAACTCAGCAGCATTTTTACTGGATGTAGATTGCTAGATGTCAGTAAATTTAAGTAATCAGTAAGACCTGAGTAAAACGTAATACAAATATGGACCGTGTTGATGCAGTATCCATTTATAAAAGTATACCTAATACATATATATTTGTTTTTCACATGCCATTATTGAGCAGCTCACAAGCCATTAAAATGACCATCTTGCTAAGTATTTTGTAAGTGATTCACAGTTTGCAAACAGCTTATTCTGCTATATGATGTGGTGCTTAAACTCAAAAGGAAATTGATAATATAAACATTATTCAGTGTTTACATATTAAAGGGATTGCCTCATTGATACTACTGCATCTGTCAACTGTCAACTTTCTCTTCTTCCTCATGGATAACTGACTGGTTAGTTGACCCCAGCATTAATATTTAAATTCTCATTCCAAGAGTTGATGTATTGCTTCAAACCCATTTTCTTGCTGCTCAGTTATTTGGCAAACTTAGCTCCTATGGGTGTGGTGATGAGGTCCTATTCCACAATTATTTTTATTACATTACATTGCAGAATTCCACTATTTTCTAAATGTTGTGAATTGATTTGTACTTAGAATTACATGTGCTGAAAGCCTACGTTGTTTAATTCATCTGTTTTGTAAATGTAACTGGAAAATGAGTGTATGATAAATCTTTCAGTTCTGATTCTAAAAACTTTACTACAGTATTAACACAGTAAACTGGTATTCCCATAACAAAAAATTCACCAATTTCCTGATAAATACCTTCAAACAGCTTTTGTGGGAGATTCCCCTGCGGTTGTTTATGAGCATTGGAAACAGGATTGAATTGGCTTCAACAATCTATTGTACAGTATATCGATTTTCTGTTGTGCACTTCAGAGGAAACATGCTAGAGGTACTGTTCACACTGGGAGCCATATTGTCTAGAAATGGCCCTGAAGAACATTCTCCATAACTGTGTTACAAACTTCCCCAGAATAACTGTCCCAGTCAATGACCATTTTGTCAGCTACTGTATACTGAGTCGTTTTTAACAGTAGTTGATATCAATTCCTTACACCAACTGTAAATAAACTTCTTAGCAGTCACAACTTCCTTCAATGTAGGGGTGAGCAGGTTTGGTTTAATTCGGATTTACCACAAAATTATCCCAATTTTGGATTTTTCTGAATGGCTATCGGCTGTCACGTGTTTTGGATAGCAAATCCGAGTAAGACCAAACTCGCCCATCCCTACTTCAAAGCAATTGCCAATACAGTAATGCATGATTGTTAAACTTGGAGATGAGCGGTTTGTTACATTTTTAGAGACAGGTATGTAGAGAAGAGTGTCTTGCTAGAGTCGTCCTCTAGGCCCCTCTAACAAGCCCAGGCCTGTTTAACCAGGATTGCCACTTTAAAAAAAAACCATAAGAGTTCAGCCAGTAACCCGCACGGCTGCCGAAGTCGGAGCTCATTACATCCTGCCCCATATCTGAGAAGTGAGCACATTTGATGGTACAACATTTGCATTTCAGTGTTTTGATAACTGTTAAGGTAAGATTTGCATAAATTAGGAAGTTGGGTTTCACGATTAAACAATTAAATCGAAATATTAACTAATACTGTAGCTCATACATTCCTATTGCTATACAGTATATTGTGGTTTACAAAAATATTGAACTCCCTTAACCCTTTGAGTGCCAACATATCTGTGAGAGATGTGCAAAATACCTGATAAAAATTACAGCATCACTCACATTTGTTATATAATTTTTTTTTTTTTTTAAATGTGTAAAATAATTAGATTTCCTATATAACGGTAAATATTACAGGTCATTATGATGAATACAAATGTTTGCTTGAGAATTGTCACACCTATTTTGACAAATTCACTTGGCACTCAAAGGGTTAAATAAAAACTGCATATTTGTCTGTTTTACAAATGACAGATTGCTCCAATATTATATTGCAAAACAGTAGCCTCTAAAAGTGAATTTTCAAATTCATAATTCATTATTTGTCTGCAAATTTGACAAAAAAGTAAAATATGCTGCTTGCATAACTAATCAAACATTGTAGCCTAGAACTTGGTGGTCCTCCATTTTGCTGCAATAAAGCGGCAATCAATTACACGCTTTAAAAAAATTGGAAAACTCTCCCAAAATCTCTCACTTTCTGATTATCATACCCTATTACATATAAATCTGTGAAGTTGATTCTACCAGGTTTGCATATTGGTTGGGAGTAATATTTGCCCATTCCTTCACTCATATTTTCTCCATGTTGTCCAGGTTGATTGAATGATGCTTGGGGACTGGAACTCTAAACTAGTGACACAGTTCCTCAATTGTATTGAGAGCTGAACTTTGACTGGGCTATTGTGGAACAGTCATTTTTGTTGTTGTTCAATCACACCAGTGTTGCATTATTCTTGTGCTTGGGATTATTGTCCACCTGAAAGATGAGCTTTTCTTCCATGCTTTAGTTTTCTGAAACAGGTTGTCTTGCAGTATGTCCCTGTATTTTGCATCAACCATTGACCCTTTAAGTCTAGCAAGAAAACACACAATACCAGATGAGCATAAGCATGATGCTAAATCTTCCCATACTGTAATTTACTGTTTTGCTGGTTACACACTAGACGATTCACTAAATGAGCACTCTTGTCACTGAATCTTGCCATACTCCCAGGTGAACAACATAGTTCATACACACTTGTCGAAGACAGTAATGAAATCGGTCAGTGAAGTTACCTGCCTCCCGCTCCCACATGCAGCCATTGATGATATAGTCAACATTAAGCTGCATGTACAGACGACGGGGGGGGGGGTCTTTAATTATGCACTGGAGTACACATCATTAATGATATTGATATAAATTTTGTGCATATTGTTAATGATATAGTGCTGTGTAGCCAACATCTGGACGGGGCTTTGTAAAATGGAGCATTTAATAATGCTCCATTTTTGATTAATTTGAGAACAAAATCTTATTCCACATATTATCTGGTTAATTTTGAACTTTTTTCTGAACAACTTCTGATTTGGATTTTCAGTAATGGTTTCTATATAATCACCCCATTCTCTCTCCCTTCCCTACCAATCAGGTCCAGCTGTATGGAGAGCACGTGAAATTAACTGGTTAACCTTACCTCCAGTCTCAGATACTGATCTCTACAGCTCCTTCAAAGTAAAAGTTAGCTTCCCTTTGGTTTCTACCACGTCTCCTTCTTGCTCCTCCTTGATCAGATGCAGATTGTCGAGGGACTGATATCTTCAGGCAGTGCCTTGGTGGTAAGATGCACCTTCTATGCCATTGCACATTAACCAACAAAGCTTGCTGTAATATCCAAGTAGTGTTTTGTTGTTGTGTATGTCTATAACTATACTTCTAATTTTCTTAGAATTCTCTTTGGTCTGCATTTTCACAGTTTTCCTTCATATTCATGGTACGATCAATGCTATTTCAATCAAGTTTTCTTTTTAATCCATACAAGCTGATTTTAAAATATTCACATGTAGTGGCAAATTGAAAGCCATTATCTAGGGCAATATCATTCATCTGTATAAACTTGGAGCTTCCACATAACAGAGGTTGAAATCTGCAAATACATAATTTAAAAAACTACTGGTTTATAATAAAATTACGGTTTGTAACAGTCTGAGTAACTTTCAGTTGGGGCAGCACGGTGTTATGGTAAGCATTACAGCCTCACAAGAATGAGGTCATGGGTTCAATTCCAACGATGGCCCTAACTGCGCAAAGTTTGCATATTCTCCTTGTGCTTGCGTGTGTTTACTCTAGGTACTCCGGTTTCCTCCAACAATCCAAAAATATACTGATAGATCAATTGGATCCCAACAAAATTAAAACAACAATGAATGTGTGCGTGAGTGCGTACAAGTGGTAGGAAATATATTTTGTAAGCTCCACTGGGGAAAGGACTGATCAAGAGTGTTGAAATATTTTCTCTAAAGCTCTGTGTAATATGTGTGCGCCATATAAATAAATGGTTTTAAAGAAAAAAATAATTGTAATAAAGATTAAATTGTTGAGTAATTAAACTAGATACTGTTACACATTTTCTTCAAATATGCATAGCATAACAATTTTTTTCTTAAAGGAACTAAGACTGCAATTACAACATTTGTAGTTGATTGTAAGCTTTTAATCAAATGGCATTTACTGTATGTTCCCTCTTGAACTAACATTTTGCAAAGCCTTCACGTGAGCTGAGGGACCAGATGTTACTGTTTTATTCTGGCATAAGATTATTCTCAAACTAGAAAGCAACTTTACCTGTATTTATTATTTAACAATTATATTATACACAATGGATACAGTTACAATATTTGACAATTATAAACATTGCATTAATTTTGTACCCTTAGTTAAAGAAATTGAACAGTGTTGACATTATAACTTTATACCTGATGCTTTACAATAATGTTTAAAGTTATGATAATAAAGTGACAATGCTCTACAACAATGTAGTACAAACAGTTTCTGCACTTTTCTGTTGATATCATGCTGTTGACGGGGACCGACGGGGAGTTCCATTGTAAGTAGATGCGTGCACGTCTCGTGCACGCGTGTCCCTTTCCGACTGCCAGAACCCCGCTAGAAGAGAACGTCTCCATCTGTATGCAGTTAAGCAGCATGAATATCAGCATTATTTAGTCATAGAAACATAGAAACATAGAATTTGACGGTAGATAAGAACCATTTGGCCCATCTAGTCTGCCCCTTTTTTTACCCTTCAGGTAAACTCAACCCTTTTTAATCCTTATTTCTTTGTAAGGATATTCATATGCCTATCCCAAGCATGTTTAAATTGTTCTACTGTCTTAGCCTCTACCACCTCTGATGGGAGGCTATTCCACTTATCCACTACCCTTTCTGTGAAGTAATTCTTTCTAACATTTCCCCTGAACCTACCTCCCTCCAGTTTCAGTGTATGTCTTCGTGTTTTATTACTTGTTTTCCTTTGAAGAAAATTTCCCACCTGTACTATGTTAAAACCCTTGATATATTTGAAGATTTCTATCATGTCCCCCCTTTCCCTTCTCTGCTCCAGTGGTTCCCAAACATTTTGGACTCAGGGCACCCTGGAGTATCAGAATTTTTATTACGCACACCTAATATAAAAGTTTATTATTGAGAAATGTAGAAAAATGTAAAAAATTGTTTTTATACAGTATATCATCCTTAGCTTTAATTGTGTAGGGTAGGACAGGATTCACTTCTGTTCATTTAAATAGTTTATGATTGGCAGCCACCAGCACTGGTTTTGCCTATTACAATGATTGTAGAACAAAATATTTGCCCTGGTCCTGAACCACCAATTCAAGGCACCCCTGCAAGTGTCTTTAGGCACCCCAGGGTGCCACGGCATACAGTTTGGGAACCACTGATTTAATTTGTATATCCTATCAATAATACATAATTATTTTTCATCCTGTTAAAATTAACAGGATGTCACAAAACAATTTTTGGTACTTATGTATTATCTGGGCTCCCATGTTAAATGCACCTCATTTTTTTCATACCCCTACTATCCAACTACGCATGGAGGTGATTTTATATAGTGTGGCGAGCGCAGCGAGCCACCGTGCCCGAAGCGTGGTGAGCGCAGCGAGCCCCGCGAGGGGACGCGGTCTCATAAGAAAAACGGGAGCCCAGATATTACATAAGTACCCAATTTTTGGTTCAATACAATTACAGGCCATGTTCTTGCTCTTGTGAGTTAGAACAACAACAATTGCACTTTATAGAAGACAGGACATGCACAATTTTGTTTCCAGCTGCGTACAAAATTCAGATGTGAGATGGCTCAAGGGTTGCAAGACACAGTGCCTGTACAGGAATTTCCACGCCGTTGCAACATACACCCTTCACTCGCAGTTGACTTGTTCCGTACAGTATGCCTAATTAGATATATCTACCAAAACCCTTGGGACAGAAATATTGTTGACCACTGTTGTTTCTTACTCTCTCCATTTGTACTTCATCAATGGACTATACTTATATACAGTATAAATAATACATTGATGTACTGTGCATGAGTAAAGACTTTAAAAGCTTATGTTAAAACTGTTTTTCTTCACAATCGGCTTTAAATATACCATAATTTATGTGATATTTTGTCCATAACAGATACATAGGTCAGGTAGGTGAAACTTAAAATCTGGCTGATGAATCCAAATCTGACTAGTTCATCTCTAGTAGAAAGCATAAATAATTGCATAAATGTTTAAATATACAGTGAATCAAAACAAATAAAACAAATAATCTACATATATATATATATATATATATATATATATATATATATATATATATATATATATATATATATGGCTAACTACCTCTTACCTCTATGAGGTAAAGTACCACCACTGACCACTAGAGGCCACCTGATGGATCAAATTACTCCTTTGCGCGCTAAAAGATGTCACAACAGAAAATGAAAGCAATTTTGCAGTGACATATCTGTTTCAAACTTGCTGGATATGGAGAGAGGGAGCTGTGAAGACAGAGATTGGATTTAAGAGCCGACAGGGACTGGTGGCGGGGTGGAAAGTTTGTGGGCTAAAAACGGTCACAGCTCAAAGTGATTGTACATTGCTGAAGCCATCATTTTGATGGGCTTTTAACTAGTAAAAATATGATTTAGAGCATGCAGTAAATAAATCCTTGGCAATTAATACAAACATACAATACTATATGCAGATAAATAAACCGTATTAATGTATTTAGCATTCTAGCATAAGTTTACTAGATCCTTTATTTTCATAACATCTGTTTTTGCACAACATGATATTAACTATACAATATTTAATATGCAATCGATAAAGTTTTACTTTTCTCTTAATTAACAAGTGGTTTATTTTTCTAAATCTGAGCTTTTCATATTGTATATATATAAGGATTCCATAGTTCTTGAAAACAAATTCACTATTTTATTTGAAGTTCCTGTTCAATACAATGTTCAAAGAAGACATTCTAAAATGCCCACTTACAGAAAAAATAATAATCAAAAGCATTACAAAAAGAACTTTAAAATATTCCAGTTTTGCCATCAAGCCTTTGCACAATAAAATCACACTTTTGAATTTTCTTTGTTGTTTTCTTTTAATTCACTGAAATTAATCTTAGATGTAGATGCCTTATTTGCATTAATTAAAACTCTACCATAGAAGCTCAGTTTAATTGCAATCAAATTTGCTTAATTATGCATGGCAAGAGATTCCCAAAAGACAAAGGTTTTAGTAAGGAATTTTATTTTTTTACACTGACAAAATAAATTAAAAATGTCATTTTTTAATGTTTTATGTAAGACTTTAAATAATATGTGGAGCACCTTATATCTTTTATGTACAGCAATGTTATTGCTATAGCAATTACAGCAATCTACATTTTTCATTGTTAATTGTGGGTGTCAGCCTCATTAATTTTAATTTAAAGACTGTAATGAAATTAACACAAATTGTGCTGATCTCCTGAAAGTGGTATTTCAAAAAATAAAAGTTTATAAATACAGAAATCTGTTGTATGTTTCTAATATATGCATTTTGATCAAATATATCTGATTTATGGTTCAGATAAAGGATATTATTTGTCAAGTAATTTATGATGTTATGAAAAACCACAGCTCCTAATTCAATCATTTGTTATTAATGGTTTATGAACAGATATAGGGCTTCTACCACTTTGCAGCTTTTAAATTCTTTGAGTACTTCTGCATTAGGGATGCCAATCCCAGGGCATTTTATTTAAACCCGGAATTCGGCATATTACTTACATGTGCTGTGCGGCCGGGAGGGTGGGCAGTGAAGCTGGCTGGGTGGGCGGGCTGACGTTAGAGCCTTTTGATGCAGCCAAGGTGGGTGAGTGGGTTGATGGAGCCTGGAGGGCAGCACGCCCAGGACGAGGTGAGCTGTGTGGCAGCGTGACCTCTGATGTCGTCATGCTGCGCAGAGCCGAACTGCCAGGGATGGGAGAAGCACCCGCTCAGACGCTGCCCAGCATTAAACTGCGCATGCCCAGTCTAATCCTGAAATCCCAGGATTGGAAACTCCAATCCCGGGATTGAAATCCTTTATGCCACTGAATTATGAATATACTTACCAGAAATAAGATGCCACCCACATTTCTTCTGCTAAACTAATCCTGTACCTAAGGAATCAGGTGCTATAATAAGTCATTCTGATCTTACCTCTAACCATGAGCATAGCCAGACTTTTTCGACCACTCCACACACCATGGAACACCCTTGCACTCTTTTGCAGGAGATGTTAATTGTATGCCCTATACTATTGACTTCCCTATTGTATTGTCCCAGTTCAATTTATATAATATAATAGTTTCCTTGTTAATATTAATACTAATGACAGTCCCCCCATTATATATTATAGTGCTCCCGGTTTACATTAAGCTACAAGTTAGTGTGCCCAGTTTATATTATACCATATTGCAGTGCCCCAAGGTGCTATAATGCCACATTACAATGCCATTACAATTCACTTGCATTATGCCATATTGCCGTTACAGTTCCCTTAGCTCAGTTTATAATTAATGTATCCAATCAAAAGTCCTCTCTGAGAGCACCAGTCCCACAATGCCTGTCAGTGTAAGGCATGTGAGATGCATCATATCGGTGTGAAGATTTACTGAGATGGAGACACAGAGGTTGACACCAATAAGAGAGCTGAAAAATCTGCCTTTTCAATCAAGGCAACAGGCCAGACCCAGTTGCTTAGCAGGCAGTTCCAAGAAATGGGTACAGTAAAGGTGCCCATACACAGTGCAACAGGGCAGTGTGGTGAGATGCGCACTCCCGTGCACATCCCATCCCACAGCACATAAAGTATGTGCTGAACATGCTTTTAGTATTAGATTGCAATGTTTCTGCAATGGCTGTAGCACATTGTATGCTTTTTGTATTACAGTAGATGCTATGCAATCTAGTACTAAAAGCACCAAGTTAATTGCACCATTTATGGGCACCTTAATTATGTGACCTGGTTTCATAGGACTCTGGACCCAATAATTATGGTATCCCCTGCATCCACTTTATCCATGCCCATGCAATTGTTTACTACCTTGTGTAACTTATCAAATAAGTGATGAATAAACTGTTACGATCAGCAAATTGTATGTCCCATCAGCAATATTAAAGCAAATGAAGGATCTAACGGGTGAGACATCTTTAATTAGAATTGACAAACTGTAATCAAGACTTTACATATAAATCTGCCCTGCCCCCCGAGGATATGTTGCAATGAGCATAGCCTATGCCTATATCTACAGCACTTCTTCTAAACATACAGTAATGGTGAAAGATCAGTTTTGCTGAGTTCATGTTCAACTGCACCCCTCACAAAAATCAGGATCATGACTAACTGACATTACCTTTATAACACTGATAAATGTGAAATAAAATCATTTCCTGATGTTTGAAAAACTAAATAAACATGACATGAAATTAGTAGTGTATTCATATTAGCATATTTTGCCTCTCAAAGTGCCACATTAATATGTATTCTCTATCAAATTAATAATGTATAAATCATCAGTGTTGCTTTCAAAATGGCAGAAATATATATATTTCCTTTCGAGATAGATTTATTTAAACATTTCCAGTAATATAGATTATTTATGAACTACACCAATATGCTGGAAGCAATCTGCTTAAAATAGTTATTTATGTTTCAAAACATTCATTAATGAGTTGCGGCTTTTAGAAAAATAAATAAAAATAACTAGCTGCCAGTGTTAAATGTAATCACACAGCATATCACACAGCATATCAGGGTAAAAGTGATCTTCCCTAGCTAAATTTTTCACAATCAATATTTGAAAGAAATAGCACCTGTTGTATAGAACACTACAGGTGGAAATTAAATAATGAAATTATTCACCCTGCTCATTAGAAATACTGTAGGTTTTATCCAATGATTTGTAATGTAATAAGTTTGCAGGAGAAACACCTGTCTCCAAACGATGTTTCCTGCAGTCACAAAATATTTTTGTAAACTTACAAATTTCTGTTTTGCATCATGCTTAACCCTTTGAGTGGTGGGTTTTGCTGGGGCAGGACAAACCTACCAGGGCACGTTTGTCCTGCCCCAGCAAAACAAACCACAGAACATAGGGCCAACCCCTGTCTCTCCCCCTCCTGTCGCTCCACCTCAGCTCTGCTCCGGCGATCATACGCCAGAGCTCCGCTGCCGCTGCCTCAGCTACCATTCATGGCAGGCAGTGACCAGGTGGCAGGCTCGGGGGATGTTCGGGGTGACTTGGGAGGACTCAGGCGCCCAAACTCCCAAGCACTCCCAAGTCCCCCCCCCAAGCCACACCGAATATCCCAGAGCCTGCCACCTGCTCATTGCAACTAATGGTGGCGGGGCAGCAGAAGGGGAGCTCCGGCGTATGATCGCCGGAGCAGAGGGATGAGGGGGAATGACAGGAGGGGAGGGGATGGGGGGAGCGACCACTGTTGGGGGTGCCCAGAGAGGTGATGCACCAGTGGTGAAGAGGATAATGTAGAAAAGATGCTATATGCTCTGGGCAAAAAGCTATAACAGTAATGACAAGATGCCCCTACGTCACAAGACCTAGCATTAATAGGTGGCAGATTGGAGCAACACAGCTTTTTTTAATCAGAATCTACTTCTTATTTATTTAATACCCTCTAAAACAGTGTTTTCAACCACTTTACTATGGCACACTAGTGTGTCTTGAGCTGTCCTTAAGTGTGCCCCCAGATCTAGAGATGCCCAAATCAGTTTACAGACACCACCAGTTTTATTTACTGGTCTCTTCTTTTCATGTAAAGGGCCAATGCATTTTATTTTTGTTACCTGTGGGGACCAGTGTGATTGTTTTTTTTATATGGGGCCAATAGGTTTTTTTTTCCTGTGGGGGGGATTGCAATGTGTTTTGCTCTGTGGGAATCTCATGGTGTGCCTTAGCAATTTTAAATTCTTATTAAGTGTGCCGCAAGGTAAAAAGGTTGAAAATCACTGCTCTAGAAGATAATAATTGGTTGCCAATAGTAAAATCCCATGTAAAATAGAACTCCCATTTCAGTAAATTTCAGTTTCAAAATCAATTCTTCTTGCACATACCCCTATATCCACATAATGCTTTAATTGGTGTTGATGTCAAGAAAATTATTAGCATTACTTTATATTTATTATAAATTGTCATTGTTATGTTTACTAGAAATGTATAGAGTCACAAACAGGGGTGTGACAACCTTATCTATCTATATTATCTATCTACAGTTGTGGCTGTTGTCAGCTTACCCAAAAACAGGTTACATGTGCACCCACATTGCAAGTGCAACTGTTGCACCCACATGCGACCCATTCACAGGAGCATACACAACCATGTCATCCTCTCTCCTTACACTGCCTGTTTTAACTATAGATGGCAACCTTGTACTTTGACTGGTGCATTTAGCTGTGCAGGTTTCGGGATGCACAGAACCAGTTGTCGAGGTGCACCTCAAAAAGTTGAATACTACTTTGCACCTTATTATAGGATAAAACATTTTTTTTAAAGAAAGAACAGTCTCAGAGTGCCAGTGCTTATTGGAAAACTACATTATGTTCTCAGAGGGCACCCAAACACTTTGGACACAGTAAGTGAAAGTGCTGATCCATTACAATATATATATATATATATATATATATATATATATATATATATATATGTCTTTACTCCATGCAACGGCACCAAACTCTAGGTATCTGCCACCCTAATAATTACTTGAGAGTCCTTTCTCCCGATGCACTTTTTTATTGACCATGTACAGATGGAGCTGGTCCCAGCTTTGCAGGGGATGGCGGAAGAATCGCCAGCCGCGATCCCCCACCAGCCGCCATCTGATCTGCGAAAGGGGACGCGCGCACATCTCGTCCCCTTCCGACGGTGCTTCCCCCGGGTCCCCGCCAGCTTGCCGGCGGTCACCCGGGGTCCCCACCGCCTCCCCGCTCTCCCACCTAAACCTGTTAACCCTGTCCGTCTCCCTGAAGCGGAGACGGACAGGGTTCCCGCCGCCTGGAAACTGAGACGCGTGTGCGTGTGACACGCAAGCGTGTCTCAGTCAGATGGAGCGCCTCGCTGCTGGCGGATCACCAGCGGAGACAATCTGGCGATTCGCCAGCAAGAGGGAGGCTGGCTCCATCTGTACTTGTCCTACATTGCCTAATACTGTGGGGGAAAATTACTAAGATGTGTATTCTACTTCACATGTGATGTTACTATGGGCAACCAATCAGATCCTGTCTACTATCTTCTAGAGCATGGGTCTTCAAACTGTGGCCCTCCAGATGTTGTGAAACTACATGATCCAACATGCATTGCCACATTTTTTCCTATAAGAGCATGCCAAAACTGTCAGGGCATGCTGGGACATGTAGTTCCACAACATCTGGAGGGCCACAGTTTGAAGACCCATGTTCTAGAGGGTGCTAAATAAATAAGTAGATTCTGATTGGTTGCCCATAGCAACATCACATGTGAATGTGAACATCTTTTTAAATTTCCCCCTGTATGTCAATTGTTCATTGTACTGTGAGTCGCTGCTCATTTTTGTATTGTTAGGCACTGCAGAAGCCTTGTGGCACCATATAAATAAGCAATAATAATAATAATATTTCCCAGGTGGCTACAGCATTAGCATATTTTCATATCATAGTAGTATACATGATAACAGCTGTGGATGAAATCAGGCCCACCGACATATGCATTCTCTCAATTCTAGTTACAATATAAAGAAAACAATGGAATATACAATATACAAGTTAAACTTACACAATACTGCATCTTCAAGACAATGGACACATGAGTCATAGCTTGACAAAATGATGGCAGTTAAGATATAGTGTAAATGAAATATGATAATTTATAACAGGTGGTTCAGTAATGTCCCGAACAAAAGAATAATCTAGGAAACACTTGAGTAGTTTATAGCTACAAAGAGTTATGATCTATATCAGCACTGAACATGAAATGCATCTCTAGCTTTCATGTTATCATTAATGGTTTCTTATTGAACACAAAAAATACCAATGGCAACATTTTCAGCCTGGGTAGGCTTTCTAAATTGCCTTTGTTATTTTGTTATGTTCATTTTCATGGATATGTGTGTGTAGGAGTGCTTGAACATGCTCAATTAAATAAAGCAAAATTATCCTGGAAAAAAATACTGGAGATCTGTTATTAAAGTTATGATTATAAGAATAAGCTTAGACTTCAAGGTGCATTCCGCGCTATTTTATCTGAAATCACAGAGCAGATTTTGCCGTTTGCAATGCTCAAGAGATTGAACATTAGCAGTTATAATACACATAAATGTAACAAATGTTTCACCATGAGCAGAGGCAGAAATTCCATACTGTAACAGTGGTTAACCTTAGGAAATCCATACAATACAGTATGATGCTTTCCTATGCAGCAAAACAAATTGCATGTTTGAGTGGTTGGGCTGAAGGACTTTTTTTTTTTCTAACAATACTATAAATACAATGTAGCTATATAAGTATTATTACAATTGAAAAAAATGCATACAATTTACATATTTTATTTATTTATTTATGTACAGTTACTTATAGAGTGCACATATTCCAAGAAGTTTTGAACATTCACATCAGTCCCTGCCCCAGTGGAGCTTACCATCTATATTGCCTACCACATGTACACGCACACACAGACATTGAGAGCCAATTGACCTACCAGTATATTTTTTGATTGTGGGAGGAAACCGGAGTACCTGGAGGAAACCCACGCAAATATGGGGAGAATATACAAACTCCAAACAGTCAGGGCCATGGCGGGAATCGAACACATTATGATGAGGCAGTAATACTAAACACTATACTGTCCGTGCTGCCCTACTGTACATATATACATGTACAGTACATGCAGTAATATTGCACGTAACACTATTAATTGACAAGTTTTAAAAAGGAACATGTTTTGAAAGACATCTAAAAACACATATTACATTTGCCCCACCTTCAGTGCACATGGTTTTGCCCATTTTGAGAACATATTTGTCCTGTGATCAGGTCTGAATTAGGCCCAATATAAGTATAATATCATATTTATTAAAATTTTGAATTAAATAATCTGCCTCTATAGTAATGAATGATATGTATATTTTTTTACTAATGTGACTGATATAATCATAAACACAACTCTGAATTTTAACATGTTAAAGTTTGATTTGTCATTTGATATACTACACTTATAGAACTAAAATATATCCATTTTTTCTGGAATATTAGAAACCACAGCTTTCCTTGCTATATTCGAGGCCAACTCTTAGCGACAGACTCAAGTACATTTTCTATACTGTATTCCTGCTGCCAGTGCAGTTGCCTGGTTGCCTATGACCTCAAATGTATTAGTATTGTCTATATTATCTGCCCACTGCTGCCCTTTTCTTGTACCAGCTAGTCACATGCAGGGGTGCCAAAGCTGTTGGGAAGTGTGGAATACTAACCCAGGCCAGCTCGAGGGGCAGTAGTACATTGGGAAAGAGAGGAGACTACTTCTTCTCAGCGGCATCAGTTGTCTTATTCCCCAAACAAGCACATACAGTATTAAGCAGCAACAATTTTGTCTCTCTTACTGAAGGTGTTGCAAGAGAGGACAATCGCACTGATCATCCGATGTATCCCCTCCTGCATCTGTCCCCTGGTAAAGGGGAAAAATTTGACACAAATCCATTATCAACAGGTAAACTTTTTTTAAAAACATTTGGGGAGGGGATGTGGCCAGACCTCCCCAATTTGGCTATGCTCACAGTACCTAGGCCCATTGCTACTCTTAATGGCCCTGGTCACATCTGGCATGTTTAGTTTAGGGTATTATCTATCCTTAAATGTAGGCAATACCTTGGGGGTGATAAGCCTTTATTATCTCTAGTGGATACATGGTTCATCTGAGTACTGTCAAGCATGAACATAGTAGCCTTATTGCAAAGGAGGCTTGCTATAGGTCAGTGATTATCAAACAAGGTGCCGTGGTTGCCACAGTTTGGTGGTCCAGCACCAAATGAAATTATTTATGATCCATGTGATACTGTAGCTAAAACCAGAGACTGTGGGTAACAGTCATAAAGTAGAAGCTCAACCCTGTCCATCACAGTAGAGGTGGAAGCACAATTTACTTAATTTAATAATTTTAGCAGAATTTCTTAATAAGAAATTTTGGTACTTATATGTTAGTTGGGCGCCCTCTATAGTAGTTTCTTTTAACCAAGGCATGCATTGAAAAAGTGCTGATACCCTAAAGCAAGGGCTCCCTAGAGTATCAGAATTGTATTCATCCTTAGGTTCAGTTATATGGTGAGGGAGAGGATTTGCTTCTATTTGTCCACTTATTTTATGATTGGCAGCCACAGGCACTGGTTTTGTCTATTTCACTGACCATAAATTATTTGAATTAGCCTGGACCATCAACCCGTGGTACCCATGCAAGTGCTCTGCGGCACCCCAGGATGCCACGGCAAACCACTGCCCTAGAGCTCCATGATTCACAAAGTTTAAGAACGACTTCTATAGGTGAAGACCACCCTACTATAAACAGAAATAAAAGTCAGTAATACAGTACAGGTATTCCATCAAAAATTGTGCACAACTATTCTAAACTATTTTCACCCAACTAAAGAACGTCCATATAGAAAGTAAATATAATTTATGACCAGAAGAGATTCTGAAAGTAGTATATACAGTACTGCATGCAAACTCAACAAATGTATGAAAATATATGAAGCAAAAGGAATTAGATACGCAGATAAAGAACTTTTTGTTGACAGAGTTGCAGAAAACAATGTTTTATGATTTTACATTCAACTTTCCTAATTGGATAATAAAGCGGGGGACACATTAAGAGATTTTCATATGCAGCAGGGGTACCACCATCGGCAAGTCCATACACAGGTATCGACACGTGTGTGCATAATGACTGACAGCAGAGGGAAGTGAAGCCGGAGTCATTCTGCATTCTGTAGCATGGCTCTTCCTAGCATTATCCTCCATTGCCCTGCATGTACAGATGATGGAGGACATTGGTAATGACCTGCAGAAACACACATCATTAATGATATAGGGCCTTATTCTGGTTAACACACAAAGCTGCGAAATTTGCAGCTTTGCATGTCATTTTAACACCGCCCGCCATCCGCACGAATGGCCATCAGCCCCTCCTGCACGCATGCGGATGGATGTTTTGCATAAATAGCAGAAAGTTACATAAGTGGGAAGTTAATAATTTGATGGTCGCCGACCATGAATTCATTTCTAAGTACTCGCAGATAGTGCCCTGTGCGGGAAGCGGGCAGGCAGCTGACATCCTCCACCCACACCCAAGTCATCGGGAAATCACCATGGGAATGGCCATGAAAGGCTGAGCATTCCCGTGAGTGCAACCCATCGCTGCCACCCCATGCCCACACTGCTAGATGTGAATGGTATGGCAAACAAGCATTTCGCCGGGCCTGCTTGCACCAATCGGCTGTACATGCGCATAACAGTTTATGTGCATGCCCAGTCGTTCACCATCGCTCCCCTGCGCAATCACGGAAGGAAATAAGGTCCATAGTGTGAACACACTAGATGATTTACACACAAATATTGTTAATAATGGTTGTTATCGTGCATATCATTTATGATATAATGTATTAACAGTGATTACCACTTGCCATGACTATGAATAACATGTCTACCATTTTAGTTAAACAAAATTCAAGTATTTATGTGCATCTAAAAGAAACAGTTAATTTCCATATGCTGGTTACATGATTCCGGTGAGTAACAAGATTACCTGAATGAGTTGATTGATTAGATCCATGTCAATCCTATTTGTTTAATCTAATCACACAAAAGAAAATTTCTGGCAAAACAGTACATAAAGTAAAAGTTTAGGTTGGCTAATCAGGAAGTGCTGTGTTGGACATCTTTCTAAAGCCCCGTACACACGAGGCAATTCTAGCTTATATTGCAGGGGATATGGTCGCTGAGCGACCATATCCGTGTCTACGGTCACCAGGAACATGCTCCCTTGACCAGCCCTGGGGTGGTTGCTGGTGTTTCGGGAGTATGCTCCGGCAAACAGTGGCTTCCGCTGGCAGAGTTTCTTGTTTTTATCAGAGACCATATCTGGTCGCTGATGAAAATGGGACACTGAGCAATATATTGCTGAGCAATATTAAGCTGCTCAGCAATCATATTGCTCAGTGTGTACGGAGCTTAAGATAGCCAGTAGCATCATACCCTCCAACATCTGAAGGGCAGAATTCGGTACAACAAAAAAAAGGGACATGGCCACGGTAAGGGGGCGTGGTCATGCCTTGTTTCCTATACTTTCATTGGTACATTTGGAGGGTAGTACTTGATCAGAGGATCAGAGCTATAACACGTCAGTTCACTGTGACACTGTGCAGTCATGCTGCTGGCCTTGCACAGTACATTACTCCCCTTACCTCATCTTATAGCAAACCCCACAGAGAAAACCAAAGTGCAACCAGGAGAGCACTGGGCACCACCACCACTGTTGCAGTCACCCCCCACCTATGAAGTGCGGGAGTGCTTCCCCTTTATGGGCAGCTGGCTAGCTGCAGCACTTTGCATGGATGCTCCCCCTTTGCCCGTGAGCTCTAGCGCACCCACGTCTGCCAACATTTTTGTGTCACTTACCCAATGCGTTCAATTGCTTTTAAGGCGTTTCACCCACCTGGCGCTGGTGCTCTCCCACCTCTCAGTTGCACAGCGTGCCATGTGATTGGCTCATGGCACTCCCTCCCTTCTCCCCCCGAGGTGGTGCACCTCGGGAGTTGTAGTCCTGTCAGCCGGCTACCCCTCACACTACCCAGGAAGCAGCCGGCGGTGTAGGAAACTACATCTCTCAGAGTCCCCTTGGCCACCTCGGGGAGGAAGCGCAGTGCTTTGCTTTAAAAATGAAAAACCGGTACACTCGGTACAGGGATTTTTAGCCGGTACAGGCCTTTAAAAAACGGTACTGTACCGGCTAAAATGGTACAGTTGGAGGGTATGTAGCATTAAGTAAATGTACATACCAACACACAGCACTTTTTTAGGTATATTAGATTCTTACATTTATACAAATGTGCAGAGATGAGCATTTATCCTGAATGAGAGCTAAGAATAAGGTGTCTGTGTACTAAGACTTAGAGAGAAAACAAAGATAACGGAAGAGCAAATCATCTACTGTCATTTTTAAAACAAAGCCTGTAACCAGTGGCATAACTTGTGTAAGGCAGCCCCCACTGTCGCTTGGGGGAGCGAGCAGCAGCGGGGTCTGTGTGGGCGCCGGGCACCGGCACCCGGCCGATGCACTGAAAATCGCATCTGCCCGGAGGGGGCACGGCACATCACCTCTATTGCCTCTGGCTCTACTGTGCTCTACAGCACCCCTTCCTCCCTCCCAGAGTATAGGAGCAGGAGAGACCTGTCGGCAATTACCTCTGCTGCAGCCTTGGGGTGGACGAGACAGCACACAGTAATCTGAAGTGCATTACTGGGTAAAAAATTCCCAGGAGGCACTGCAGTGGGGTCAGAGGAGCATAAGCTGAGCTCTTTTTGGAGCGTCAGCACATTCTCCTCTGACAACTGGAAATGATCAGCAGCAGCAGGAAGTGGGACTCCAGACTCAGCATACTGCTCCCCCTGCAGCTTTCAGCAACCAGCACCCTGCAGGCACAGGAGTTTCCACACTGAGAGCAGCTACCAGCCAGAGCCAGGAGCTCCTCCCTCATCACTTCCCCTGATTAGACAGAAGATTAGACAGAAGTAGAGTTTATAAAGTATCGGTGGAGGAGCAGGGAGTGGGAGACAGGTAAACTGCATCCTTTTCCTAACCTTTCCCCTAACCTCCCATCCTGCTGCCTTCTCCTAACCTCTCCCCTCCTGCAGCCTTACCCTAACCTCTCCCCTAACCCTAGCCTCCCCTCCCTCAACCTTACCATATACTCTTCTCATACCCCACCCAACCCCCACACAGCCCACTCACACGCCCTTTCATCCTTATACACCAACCCACTCATCTACCTACCTCCTACTTACAGTAACCTTGCCTCTAGACACCATCCATTCCCCAATCCCTGGCTCCAGATGCCCCCTTCTCTCCCTCCAGCATTCAGAACAACCCTTCTCCCCTCCTGTCATTAAGGCAACAAACATAACCTCTTCCTTTTACCAAACACCCCCTTTCCCTGCATATCACCCAAGCTGAAATACTTCTCCCCCATACAGCCATATCCTCCTGCCCTTACTGACATACTCCCCTTTACTGCCAGTTGCCTCATTCTGCCATACTTCTCCTCTTCCTGCCATACTACTGCCCTTACTACCATACCCCTCCCCCTTTACTGCCACACTCCCCACCCCATGTTGCCATATAGCTCCCTAGCTGCCAGTCCCCCTGTGCTGCTCCCTACTCCATATTCCCCTCTCCATGGTGCCATAAAGTCCCTCAGCTGCCAGTCCCCCTATGCTGCTCCTTACTGCCATACTTCCATCCCCATGGTGCCATACAGCCCCCTTACTGCCAGTCCCCCTATGCTGCTCCATACTTCCAAACTCCATCCTTCCTCCACCTCCCCTTACCTTAATAGACTTTAATTAAATAAAGGTACGTATATAAAGAACAATATTGCTTGTTCTGGCCCTTCTAAACCATATCATTTATTATATCGCATTTATTATATCGCCCAAAAAATGCCATGGGGGGCCCCATAAACTTTTGGCAGGGGGGAGCAAAATGTCTAGTTACACCACTGCTTGTAACATTGCAGTTATTAGCTAATTGGCTGGTACTTTATCTCTATCAACTTTAAATATATCTTAAGACTTAAGCTAGCCATACATCTACAGATTGATAGTCAAATCCGGCTGGTTGGACCAAAAACCTGGTAGTATCTGAATGACAGTTTTTTTCAAGCATGTCAAAGCAAGTAGTCAACTGTCATTTGCTCTCAGGTTTTTGTTCCAACCAGACAGATCTAACAAATAAATCTGAAGATGTACAGTATGGCCAGCTTTAGTACATATAATTGTTCTTTCAATTCTGAGTATACACACTTTTAATGTTGTTGCACTATGTCACATAATAAAAGTAATTCAATTTATCTTTTCCTTTTAACCACTCAATGGGCCTTATTCTAGTTCACTCTTTCTGACAAAATCCTTCTTAGATGGACAAAACCATGTGCACTGCAGGTGGGGCAGATGTAACTTGTGCAGAGAGAATTAGATTTGGGTGGGGTTTTACTTCAAAGTGAGATCTATATTGCAGTGTAAAAATAAAGCAGCCAGTATTTACCCTGCACAGAAACAAAATAACTCACCCAAATCTAATTCTCTCTGCACATTTTACATCTGCCCCCCTGCAGTGCACATGGTTTTGTCCATCTAAGAAGGATTTTGTCAGAAAGAGTGAACTAGAATAACCCCCCATGTGCAAATAAAAATAATGTAGCACATCAAAAGTGGGGCTTTTTTAAATGTAATTACATTAGAAATATTGGGCCTAATTCAGACCTGTTCACAGGACAAGTTTGTTAAAAATTGCGAAGGCCCACCAAAAACATACACACTGAAGAATTTGGTTAGAATTTTTTTTTAAAACTCATGTTCTGCGTTGACCTTTGGCTCATCAACACAGTTGATATTTCAACTGTGACCAATCTAGTTTACTGTGTTATGCCTACGCAGTGGTTTAGCATGTAGCCATGGCAGCTGGATCATGGGCATTCTACGGCAATTGCCTCATGTTTCAGGGATCGGGCATGTCTGGCACATGTTTGAAAGGTGTGTGTCAGGTGTATGGATTGTCCTGGCAATTGTTTAGTTGCCATATGTTTAAAGTATAAAGGCAGCACTGGCAGAGGGTAGCTGTAAGTATTTTTTAAAGACATTGGCTCATCTACAAACATTGTATTTTGTTATTATATTTTTTATTTATTTATTTAATTTAGATTATTGCTGACTATTGCAAGTTGCACAATGAAAGCTAATGTTACTCATGAATGCAATGTAACTGTGCTCCTGAACTTTTTATGCAAATTTAATGGTACTTCTTTACTTTGACGGCGCCAGCATGGCGCCGTGCGTCTGAGTCCCCTTGCGGGGCTCGCTTTGCTCGCCCACGCTGCTAGCTCGGTGGCTCGCTACGCTCGCCACGCTACTTAAAATCAACTCCATGCCAACATGGATAGTGGAGGTATGAACTATCCATGTTGGCATGGCGTTAAGTTCCTTTATTTTACATAGTTTGTGGTGAGCGTAGAAGTGAAAGTAAAGAAGTACCAATTTAATAATACTGTAGTTGCATTACTTTGTTTATTATTTCTTAATTTTGCATTTTTATTTTACAGGAGATTCTGAAGGGAAAGCTGCCTCAAGATGACAGCTCTCTCATTTGAGAGGAAGTAATGGCAAGCAGCAATATAGGGATCGACTACAACTAATGCAGTAGATGCTGTTCAAACTGTATAAAATAACTGTTTATACATGACATCACACTACAGTAAATTCATATTTGTATTATATTGTATTTGAGCACTTATGCTAAAAGTGCAGTTGTAGATATGTTGGCACACTCTAAAAATATGTCATCCAAAGTAAATTAGATACCTTCAACCATCACTTTGAAATGTTCATTTTTCCAGTACATTCAATTTATTGAAAATGAATGTTGTAAAACAGTTTAAAATGATATAATAGAAGTTGTCCTATAAACCTTTTCACTAGAACAAAAATGATCTGCTTCATAAACCCTTTCATTTCTAAACACACAGAGCTTTGCTGCTCCATTAACACTTTCATCTCAGTTAAAATATGATTTCTTTTATTGTCAATGCAGTTGTAGAAATCTGGATCTATGATAATAGGAATATATTTACAGAAAGACTGCAAGAACTTTCTGTCTCTATAGCCATAAAATAATTGGACCCTGAGTAATTACCTTTTGTCTTGCACTTGTATAGTGTTAAATTTTACTGAACTTTTATTTTTTGTAACACCAGAAAGTCTTGTGATGATTTAATGTTACGTCACTGGAAACATTAACAATATTTTTAATATTATTTCATATCATACTTACATACTGCACGCTACAGTGGGAAAATTGACCAGTGTGCATAAATCAGAATGGTGCAGATAGCTTTACCATGAACGAGAGTTAGTGCCTCTAGATATAAGGTAGCTCTTCAGCTGTCCTGTTCATTCACATCCGGGATCCACCAGCTGCAGTATATGTTTCATCCACCACTGTGGAGAGGGATTGTTTGGCCCCACTGCAATGACAGTGTATGAGACACATCTGTAGGTAATTGACATTGATTCTCATATATTTATCTACATTCTGTACTTTGCCAATAACATAAAAAATAGCAACAAGAGTGAAGGGGCGATTACACCTGCGATAAATTGTGACAATGCTCCACTCTGGAGATGATTGCTACATAAATCCCTGGTGTATAGCCTACCCCTTGTGGATATTTAAAAATCTGATTTATCATAGTTTCATTTTGCAGGTGTAAGGTGAGGATCAGCCGATAATCCAATCACTTCGCTGATACACTGAATAAGGTGAAGGGGAGCAACAGTCTGGCCCTGGGTGCAGGACCCCATCTATGCTGGCAGCAGTGGTGGCCCAGGGATCCTATTGGCAGCAGCAGTCCAGGTTCTACTTGGTGGGAGAACCTAGTGATACTGGTCCAAGATCCCCTGACTGCGGGATCTCCATTTCTGTAAAATACAAAATGGCCATGCTGAGCCAAATGCAGATTGCCATGTCATCATACTGCTCTCTTGGGCTGACCATATTAGCCAGCATGAGACAGTGGACAGGTATTCCAATGGTGGAGGAGGAGCTGGAAAGTGCTCCTGAAAATTCCAAAGCTCTGGGGAGTTGGTGCCCAATGCAAAGGGCTCACATAGTCACTGCCCCCCAAGTGAAGATCACAGTTGAAGATACCAGAGGGAGCCCTGGGGAGGCAGCGGCCATGCAAAGGAATTTAAAAATTAAGGTGCAAACAAATGAAATATTAAAAGAATAGTTGTGGTTTGTTTACTTTTAGCATTTCCTTTACAGGAGTACACTAGGTACCAGCGAGTCCTTGGAGAACTACAAGGAACAGCATGTGGGACAGGCTTGCTGGGACTTGTAGTACCACTGTAGAGGACAATATTACTTGATACATTAGCACAAGCTAACAACCCTGCACCCTCCACCTAGGGGTGCAGGGGCTAGAACTGTGCTTCAGCCCAGGCCTAATGTACCCTTTATTTGGGGGGTTCCCAATTCCTCAAGGATCCCCAGCCTGTGCTGACTAGTTATTTGCATGTTTCACTGGAGGAACTTGTCCCGAAGCATTCCCGAGCCAACCAAACCACACCAAACAGAAAAATGAATTGGCGATTGGCAGAAATAAATGATAATATTTGTAATCACAGTTTTTTCATAGACAAATTATAAAGCAAAATTCTAATTCTCAAATAATGCCGGATACAGCCATTATCTATATTTCTCAGGTAAGGGACTATATGTGGGGCCAAGTGGACTATATGATACATATCTGAAACTTGCCAACTTAAGCTGACCATACACTTATCTGATTTGCCCACTTTTCACATGACGGATCAGGCTGAGAAATTGGTTGAAAAGTGGCCAAATCAGATGTTTTTGACATCTGACCTGATCCATTGCGTGGTCCTGTGCAGATCGAATAACAGTTGGAGATCAGACCTCCAAAATGGCCAGCATACATTGCCTGATGTGCCTCGCACAAAAGAGCTCTCAAAAGACCTACGATTAAGAATTGTTGACTTGCATAAAGATGGAAAGGGTTACAAAAATATCTCTAAAAGCCTTGATGTTCATCAGTCCATGGTAAGAAAATTGTCTATACCTGGAAAAAGTTCAGCACTGTTGCTACTCTTCCTAGGAGTGGCCATCCTGTAAAGATGATTGCAAGAGCACAGCGCAAAATGCTCATTGAGATGAAAAAGAATCCTAGAGTGTCAGATAAAGACTTACAGAAATTGCTGGCACATGCTAATATCTCTGTTGACGAATCTACGATACATAAAACAATAATCAAGAATGGAGTTCGTCCGGTGGGCGGACCGTAGAGAATGGCCGCATCTCAGTGAGCTCTCACTCCCTCTCCGACTGCCCCTGTAGTTTAGATAGCTACAGCGGCAACAAAAGCTCCGGAGACCAGGCACCCAGGACCGGGGACGCCGCGAGATACAGTGGGCAAGCAAACCTTGCAGCTCCCCACGAAAACATACAAGCTGACCACCCCGGGATCCAGGCGTTTATTACAGTAACGCCACAGAAACAAGACCTGCTTTAAACTGACCCAAAGGAATAGAGGCAGAAGCAGCAGAGGTGAAGAAAAATACCTGCGAGAGAGGCGGGGGCTGACAGAGCTTGTGGAGGCTGCCGCTACACGGAGACTACGCAGCACGAAGGGGGTGACGTCAGAGGCTCGGCGACGGACGGATCGCTGCACCAGAGGGGAGCGCCCGGCGGTGCAGAGAGTCTGGAGCTGCTGAGAAGCAAAGAGACGCCGGCGGAGACGCTGCGAAAGGCGAAGGGAGACCTCCAAGGCAGAGAGAAGCGGACTGGTAATATCGCACACAGCAACTGAACGGAGAACGGAGAGACCAGAAGAGAGGTGCGGGGGGGCTGGCTAGAGAAGAAGAACAGGAGTCAGGGTGGCTGCCGCAACCAAGGAAGGAGAAACAGGAGCAGGAGGAGGAAAAAGAACAGCCGGTAAGACACCAATATTTGATAAATCGATATAAAGACATGTATATATTTAAGGGACTGGTAACGCTAAAATCAGCTTAAAGAGCCAAGAAAAAAAAAAGGGGGGTCCTGACTTCTAGAATATCTCCTCCCTGATATACTGGTACCAGCAAATAGACAAAAACGAATTCAGGCCAGGATACACGGATGCCACTGTGAAATAGTGTGCAGACATCTGAGGGAAAGCGGCCCTCTACTTCATATACTCGGAAAATAGAAGCACCCACCTGAAAGTTATATTGTACATGTTTGTAAAGAAAAGATCTGTATCTTGTAAAAAGTAATCAAAAAACTCCACCAGGGGACAATGTCATGGAGCAATAGCTAATAGACATTTAAAGGGAAACCTCCTTTAACCCTATATTTACAGATAAAATCTATAAATAGATTGGTCTATTGGAAAACTACATCAGATCAATTGATATCTAATATTATAAGAACACACCTCGCCTGAAAGGCTGGTATCAGTAAATAACTAGAAATCGATCCGGACACACCACCACTGTGAAATAGGGGCAGATATTCAAGGGGAATTGGCCCTTTATTTTGCATCAACAGCAAATTGGCAAAACAGCTATAGCTATCTCATAAAAAAAAACCATTGGGGGACTCTGTCACAGAGCAATAGCGAGCAGCCACCTAAAGGGGACTCCTGCCGTATCCTACGCCAATAGCATAAATCTTCAAATCAGCTTAACCTCTGGTGAGACATACCGGATCAATATTAGAAGAAAAGGTCTCCATAGATCGCAAAAAAACATAAGTAAACAACCAAGCCCCATTGAGGGAAAATAAATTAAAATGGATAAATACGTGGGCAAGCCAGCGAGAAGTGGAAAGAACGTAGCGAACAAAGGAAAAGACACTAAAAGCCACACCTCCTATGTGACAAGTCCACCGGCATCTCCGGCTAACATAAACATATCTAAAAATGCAAGCCCCCCCACATACAGTGCAGCAGCAGCAATAACAGCCCAAGAGATCTCGGCAATTTTGTCACCACTGCTGGACGAAAAATTAGCGGGACTAAAAAATATGATCAAGACAGCAGTTACACAGTTACGAGAGTTCGGAGCAAGATTCAATGAGGCAGAGCAGAGAATTTCAAATATAGAAGATGACCATAGCCTCACAAGATGCCGCAATTAAGACCATTCAGGATAAACTAGAGGAAATGGAAAATAGAAGCAGAAGGAACAACTTGCGCCTGATTGGTCTACCAGAAACAATAAAACAAAAAGACCTATTAGACTTGGTATCTAAATGGATACCACAAGAACTGGGATGCCCCCCAGAATCTGGACCCATCCTGATCGAAAGGGCCCATCGAATAGGCCCAGACAACCAGACAGAACGACGGAGACCAAGGCCCGTGATCTTAAAATTTCTGAATTATGTGGATAAAGTCAAGGTCCTAGACGCATATAGGAAAAAAGGAGAACTGATATATCAAGGAGAAAAGCTGCTCCTATTTCAGGACTTCTCAAACCAAGTGTCCATGAAAAGAAAAGAATTTTCCCCAGCATGTAAAGCCCTGTATGAGGCAGGTATAAAATTTGCGCTATTATACCCAGCGAAATTAAGAATATACCACAATGGAAAGACACAGATAATGGAGACAGCAGAAGAGGCCCAGATTTGGTTGGACTCAGTTCTCAGTAAAGCAAGCGCGGGACCCAGGAATGGGAATTGAAGAGGAAAAAATCTTAGAAAAATTAGCCCTATACAGATTAAGATAATGAGAACATCCTCCAGAAAAGAATGTTTATGGACACTAATTATGAATTATGTTACAGCACTAAAAATGATAAAACTATATTTTAGACAGAGATTAGTAAACATGCACTTGTTGGTTAAGAAGTTTGAGCAAAAAAAGCACAAAAAATACAAAAAAGGAAAAAAAAATTATTATAATAGCACACAGAGAACACCTTATTGGAAAACACTAAAATGCATAGTAAAATTGTTAAATTCACGAGAGGGAATGGTTTCGCTAGTTGAGAGACGGATTGTCATAAAAAGAAACACGAGGCTATTGAAAGTCGAAATAGATAAAAAAAATGTCTGTATATATTAATAATCCACATAGCACACGTACAAAGTTAAAATTCTTAACATGGAACGTAGAAGGGCTAAATTCACCATTAAAAAAAAGGAAAATTTTACAACATCTAAAACGCCTTAAGCCAGATGTAGCGGTGTTACAGGAGATCCATTGGAGGGAGGGGGATCTAAATATGCTAAGAGACAACTGGTTTACGGAGGTCTTTTTCTCAGCATATACTTCAAAAAAACGTGGAGTGATGTTGATCATAAACAAAGCATTACGGTATGAGATACTAGACAAGATACAGGATAAGGAAGGGAGATATTTGTTTATGAAAATAAAAATAGAAGGGGAGCTATTTACAATAGCCACAATATATGCCCCTACAGGACCTAATACGATATTCTTCACAGACATATTTGTGAAGTTACAGAGATGGGCGGAGGGCAAAATAATACTGGGAGGGGACTTTAATTCAACCCAAAACCAGGTCCTAGATAAGTCAGATAATATAACTAAGTCCAAGCCCCCACCAGCTCTAGATCTGCTGATAAGATCACTGGGATTAGTAGATCCGTGGAGGCACCAACATCCGACAGACAAGGAATATACGTTCTATTCACATCCACATCACACTTCGACAAGAATAGATTATTGGTTAATACCCACTACACTACTTTCAAGAGTAAATAGATCAAAAATAGAGTCGATACTAATATCGGACCATGCACCAGCATGGTTCGAATTATCGCTTCTAACACCAATTAACCAATCTTATAATTGGAGATTCCCGGCGTACCTGTCAGAGTCCCCTGAGTTCCTCCAAACACTGCAACAGGATTTCTTAAACTATGCAAGGGACAACATACAACACGAGGAGAATATAAATCTCTTTTGGGCAGCCTCTAAGCCTGTAATGAGAGGTCAAATAATAGCATATGTGGCAAAAAAAAGGAAAATACTACAAAATCAGTATAATGAAAGAAGTAATGCAGTGGCCGCAGCATATGCTGCAATGTTGGAAAATAACACACAGGAACTCAGACAGGCATACCGGGAATCTAAGACATTGTATGATAATATATGCACAGAAAAAGCACAATATTACATAAACTTTCAAAAGGAAAGGTATTTTAAATGGGGAAATAAGGCAGGGAAACTGCTAGCATCCGTGGCCAGGGGGAGGAGACCATTAACTAGAATACAGAGTATAATATCCGAACAGGGTCATCAAAATAGAAACCCAGAAGAAATAGCAGAGTCTTTTCTTGAATATTACACAAACTTATATTCAAAGCCAACAGACCATCCGGCTGTGGGAATGGAGTTTATAAGGAGAGCAAAGCTACCAACATTGACACAACTAGAAAGTGAGACACTGGTAATGCCGGTCACTGAATTGGAATTCAAAACAACCATAAATAATCTAGCCAATGGAAAATCACCAGGTCCAGACGGATTAGGTGGAGAGTATTATAAAATGTTGCTACCATCGATAACTAAACATCTGCTCACCTTGTATAACTCCATCTTAACAGGAAATAAACCACCAACGGGCTTTAATCAAGCCAGGATAACTATAATATTGAAAGCAGGAAAAGACCCAAACTATGTAACTTCTTATAGGCCAATTTCACTATTAAATCAAGATCTAAAAATACTAACATCAATAATGGCACACAGAATGCAAGTAATAATACCAAAGCTGCTTCACCCCTCCCAGACAGGGTTTGTACAAGGAAGGTCATCGGTACATAACATCAGGCAAGTAATAGCCGCCCTGACACAATCACAACAACAGGCCAAAGGAAAGTCAATGCTGGTGAGCTGCGATGCAGATAAGGCTTTTGATAGAGTGTCATGGGCACATCTATTAAGAGTATTACATACTCAAAGGTTCGGAGTGGAGTTTATAACTCTTTTTAGAAACCTGTATGAAACCCCTATGGCTTTCATAACAGTAAATGGATTAAATACATCAACCTTCAAACTGGCAAGAGGCACACGTCAAGGGTGTCCAATGTCCCCTTTATTATTCAACCTAGCAATAGACCCACTTATACGGTTATTCCAGGCAGAGAAAGATTGGCAGGGTATAAAGATCGGCCCCACGGAACTAAAAGTCTCAGCATATGCAGACGACCTTTTATTATATTTTGAAAACCCGCAAAAAGCGGTACCTAAGGTCCTGGATATGTTGAAGGAATTTGAGAAAATCTCAGGGTTTATCATAAATAAAACAAAAACAAAAGCACTAGCACTGCATAAGGGAGCAAAAGCAGGATGGTCAAATAAATTTCCTTTTCTATGGGCAAACCAGTCCCTCACATATCTGGGAATTATAATCACAGTAAAAACAACAGATCTCTACCAGGCAAATTATTCACTAGTAATTACTAAAATGTTGGCCGATATGAGAGCTTGGAGAGCCCTACCCGTATCTTACATAGGCAGATGCCATTTGATAAAAATGATATCTTTTCCTCGTATATTATACTTGATACAAATGTTACCATTCATGATAAAAGGTGCTGCTATACAGTTGCTAAACAGAAACTTCAGTAAATTTATATGGGAAGAAAAAAAATCGAGAATATCATTATACAAATTAACGCAACAACCCTCGTTAGGAGGAATTAACTTCCCATGTATTAAAAGCTATGCAATAGCAGCAAACATGAGATACGCCATAGACTGGATAAAAGCAACAGAAAAATATGTAAATATAAAGATAGAACAGGCTTTTTGTCCAGATATTCCCCTAGTAAGTCTGTTACATTTAAGACCATCAAAATACCCACCAAATATAGCAGAGAATGTGTTATTAACATCAACATGTAAAGCATGGAGACAGGCACGTACCAGAATGGGAGGATCTGCATATAAAACTTATTTTTGTTCTCTATTTTTCAACAGTGAAACAAATAGACCATTAATTCAAAATGCCAGCTCGGTAAAAAAATTTAATAAAGCAGGACTATCCCTAATACATCATATAATGGAGGAGGATGGTAAAAATATAATGACATACCAAAGACTATGTGAAAAATATCATAACATCACAATCCCCCTGTACACCTATATGCAAATAAAGAGCCATGCAGAAAGCATACTTAAAAACAAGCTTACAAATAAAGAGGTGGCAGGCTTAGATAAAAAGATAAAAAGTATGGAAAGTGAACAAAATAAGACCTCAATGTGGTATCCCCATATAAAAAAACAACTAAGAATAGAAGGGTTAAAAACGGGCCTGGCAAAATGGGAGGAGGATCTACCCAATGTGTCGACTCATATGCTGCTAACGGCCTTCACACGGATAAATAAGATAATGGTATCGGCAGCATATGCAGAGATGCAGTATAAGTTATTACATCGGGCCTATTACACGCCAAAAATGAGAAGCCAGATGGGGATAGCCACAGATACAACCTGCACTAAATGTAAAATACCAGGGGCAGACATACATCACTGCATGTGGCAATGCCCAGAAGTGAAAGCCTTTTGGATGGAGGTGAATAGATACATTGAGAGCAAATAAAAAATCTGTTGCCCACTCACACCCGAATGGGTCTTATGGGATATAGCACCAGTATCAATTCAAAAAAAGATATCAAAGGGACAAAGGGCACTGTTAGTGAAGATATTTGCGGCAGCAAGGAAAACAATATTATCTCAATGGACCACAGTTAATACTTTAAGTATAACATTGTTGGAACCGAGAATAACGCACCTACTCCAAATGGACTGGGTGGCGATGCTTTTAAATAAAGAAGAAAGAGTAAGCAAATTTTTTTCCGTATGGCTACCACACATAAAAGAAATGACACAGACTACAAAAGACTCACTAAAAAACTCAGTAAAATCAACAATATGGTATGGCACAGAAGTCATTAGACTGGGAAAAGACCCTTTCTGAAAAGAGGGCAACAGACAAATTATAAATACAAAATGGAATAAGCGGGTATAAAATAGAATGTAAGCTGAATAGTTACTGACCCATTTTCTACTCTAAATTTAGGGACGAAATAGTCACAAAACAATGGTAAATGAACCCTGTATCTAGCACTTAGCACCTTATCACATAAACGACACGGAATATAAGACACAGTATAATAAGCAAAAGATATAAATAAATAACAGGACATAAAAATAACAATAGATATGGAAATCCAGAATAGAAACATTAACCAGCGATGAATAAAAAAGAATATAGAACTCACAATGAAATAGTATAAGCCAATTAAGAGGAGGGAGGGGGGTGGGGAGGAGGGAGGAGGGGGGGTCAAGGGGTGTGTTGGGTTTGTGTCTTTTTGTATAATCGATGTTATTAATATTTTGTATAAAGTATGGAAATTGGAAAACAAACCAAGGAAAAAATATGTATGCCATGTGAAAAATTAATAAAGAAATAAAAAAAAAAAAAAGAATGGAGTTCATGGGAGGACACTATGGAAGAAGCCACTGATTTCCAAAAAAAACATTGCTGCATGTTTGAAATTTGCAAGAGAGCACCTGGATGTTCCACTATTGGCAAAATATTCCGTGGACAGATGAAGTCAAAGTTGAGTTGTTTGAAAGGAACACACAACAATATGTGTGGAGAAAAAAAAGGCACAGCACACCAACATCAAAACCTCATCCCAACTGTGAAGTATGGTGGAAGGGGCATCATAGTTTGGGGCTACTTTGCTGCCTTAGGGATTGGACCAATTGCAATCATTGACAGAAAAATGAATTCCCAAGTTTATCAAGACATTTTGCAGGGTAACTAAGGGCCATCTGTTCACCAATTGAAGAATAGCAGAAGATGGGTGATGCAACAGGACAATGACTCGAAGCACAAAAGTAGATCAGTGACAGAATGGCTTTAACATAAGTGGAGTGGCCCAGTCAGAGTCCTGACCTCAACCCGATTGAGATGCTGTGGCATGGCCTCAAGAGAACGATTCACACCAGACATCCCAGGAATATTTCTGAAACAGTTTTGTAAAAAGGATTGGTCCAAAATTTCTCCTTACTGTTGTGCAGGTCTGATGTGCAACTATAGGAAATGCTTGGTTGAGGTTATTGCTGCCAACAGAGAATCAACCAGTTTAATTTAAATTAATCTAAGGGTTCATATACTTTGTCCACACTGCACTGTGAATTTTTACATGGTGTGTTCAATTAAAACATGAGAATATATAATTGTTTGTGTGGTATTAGTTTAAGCAAACTGTGTTTGTCTATTGTTGTGACTTACTTTAGATGAAGATCAGAACACATTTTATGACAAACATCCTCTCTATCAGGACTTCCCTCTTAATTTATTATTGCTATCACCTGCAAGAAGGTATGCGCCGGTGTGGTGGAATGGCGTCACAAATCTTGGTGAGCAGCAAGCTTCACAGCTTACCGAGTCAATTAGAATAACCCCCATAACCATTGTATTAAGTGACTTTTAAATATATTCTGTAGGGAGATAGATATACAAAAGAAAGATAAGATCTTTCCACAAACTTTAATATTTGTATTTCCAGATTTACTGTATTAAGCTTTAAAACAAAAATGTCCTTACAACGCTTTGAGAACATTTTTAATACAATAATTTTTTAGGTTAAGTTTTAAAAAAGTAGCATTTTAAGAACAAAAATTTAAATGCCACTCTCGGTCCGATGAGTTTAAAAAATGCACTTCCTTTGTTTTGTCATTTAGACTGTTTCTTCCAAAAATCTTGGCGCTGTAAGTAAAGAGTTGTGCAAAAGATATCATTAAGCTATAAAGGAGATTGAATGCAGATTCCAGGATAGGTGGAACGTCAACATGATTGCGGTCTACTGTTGGATGCTGCACTGAAAATACCTGCAAGCCGTATGGAACAGAAAAAATACCAAAAGGAAGGAAATAGGAAAAGGCAGTATAAGGAAGTGTAAGTGTGCATTCAACTATTTTTTAACCAACAGAAGCAGTCATTAAATTGCAGATACATTTCAATTACCCCTATTTTGCAAGCCTGTGTTATTCAAATAGCATCACTTATGCATCTAGAATATGTAGTATACATGGTAACATTGCAAAGTAAAAATGTAATGTCCATATTCCTATCAGAGAGCACAGTCAGAATCTTCCAAGTAGCAGAAATCTGACTATATCATGTTAAAATTTGTTTTGCTTTAATCAAATGCAAATATATTCTCACTGCTTTGTAGTCATCGGTTAACATTACTTTTAGTTGTATTCAGAACAGTGTTCTAGATCCTCTTTGCATACAAGACACTGCCAGTTTGACCTTCCTGGTTATTTCCTTGTAAATGCATTATCATCAAAGTTTTGAATCCTGAACAGACGATTTTCAGTTCCGTAATGTTAATGCTAAGAGACCAAGACTTCTGATTAATGTCAAGATTAATTCAGATAAAATACACATTAGGACAAGTGCAAAAGTTCCCATGGAGCCTAGAATAATAATTATTTAATTCATACATTTAAAAGTTAAAAAGTTAAAGATTATTGTAAAACTTACAATGTACTTTAATTGCTTTGACTTTGAATTTCAGAAGTGCTATAATGTAGGAATACGTGAGTTTGTGTATGAATAACTCATCTAAAAATGATCTTTAATGTGAAGTTTAGTTAAGGCTATATATTTCCATTGAACATTGTATCCTCTAGAGATGTTTGCATGTAAATGTTTGTCTAAAACTGGGTTGTGCGTTAAAATAACCAGAGAAATTACTAGAAAAAAAACATATTCTCATAATGACGAAGGCACCACTTTGTTTATGCACTACTGAGATTATATTCTTCTAAATTTATATTGCACCAACATATTTAGCAGTGGCGTACCAATAGAGAACATATGAGTCTGTCCTTAAAACATGATGAGAACATATAAACTACACACTGTTACTCACAGGCTTCCAGGCTCCAAGCCCTAAAGGGGCAGCTGCATAAATAGCAGCAAATGTGTGGTTCAAGTGCTGAGTGACCTATCAACAGTTGGGATTCCAATGGTCATTACACCAATGTCGGAATCCCAACTTTAAAAACCCCAATAGTCGGGATCCTGGCTATTCTCCCTCGTGGGGGTTCACAATCCCCATAGAGGGAGAATAGAATTGGTGGCAAGCGTAGCAATCCTCCAAGCCTGCAGCTTTGCGAGTGTAGCAAGCCCGCTGGGATTCTGATGTCGGACTACTGACTTTCGGAATACTGACTGTTGGCACACTATACCCCACCCGTGTGCTTCACAGTGGGATCCAAGCGTGACTGCTGTTTTTCCAATGGAGGCCCATCCCCCTGCTGCTGCAGAGTTAATCAGTTCTTAATCAGTTCTTTCCCATTCTAACACCAGCAGTGTAGCTAGGTGCCATGGTGCCCGGAGCAAGGACATGTTTCGCGCCCCCCCCCCCCTGTAATGAATTGGGGACGTGGCTACCATGTGGTGGCATGTTACATCAATTATTATTGTTGTTATTTATTAATATATGTACAATGCTTGAACTTTACTGAAATGTAAAATGCACCTTGAGTCTTGACACAGGCAGGCAGCCAGCAGCAGTCAGTCAGACTCCTCCAACTCATTTGACACAGCCAGCGTTATACGCTTGGGAAGGAGTGATGATGCTGCTGAGAGAGGAGGGAGCATAGCAGGGGGAGTGTCCTCCTGATTTCTGCGCTGCCTGGCCAGCTCATCATCACAGCTGACTGAGCCGAGCAGCAGCTGCAGGGAGGACACGTGATGGGGTGGGGAAGAAGACGAGTAAGATGTATATATATATATATATATATATATATATATATATATCAAGGAGCAAAGGTTACCTGAAACCGCGCCCTAATAGCAAAAAGCAGCACCTCTGGTGGTCCCCTGTTAGCTAGGACCCGGGGCAGATAGAAATACAAAAAGAATCAGAGTGCACTATAATGATGTACACAATTTAAAAAAAATATATATATATTTTATAAAAAAACGCCTCAATATTGGCTATTAAGCATACATAATTATACAGTCATTTTACAGAGTAATTCCACACTGTGTGCAATGATCCACTATGGTGGCAGGCCTAACGCGTTTCGTCAACTACGTGACTTCATCAGGGGCATTTGAGACGTTGATTGAAAAGGGTACAATTGCACTTCTTGATGTGTCTCTAATTGATGGAACAAACAACTGTGTTTCCCAAACAAGAACTGTATAGACGTGTATATGTCGCCAAACATCAGAATACTTGTTTAACAGACAAAGATTTGTCCTGTATACTTTGTTTCTCACACCTTCAAATAAGGGTACTATCACCTTTAGATATCAAGGACCAGCAAGAAAATAGGGTAGGGTGACCGGATGTACACTCTAGTGTATTTGGATACACTAGAGTATAATATATATAATATATAATATAAAACTTTATTATAATTATTTCAAGTGTGTCCAGGTGTCCTTTTGTTCAGTATGGTTCACAGGCTATCACTATAGATCCAGCAGCGCAAGTGTAAACCCCTTCCTTCAATCGTCAGATTGAACCCATCAGAGAGCTCTCAGCCAATCAGAGGCCAGCCAGTCATTTGACACTTTTTAACAAATTCTAATACCTGCTGCTGCCCGGCATGCCCATCCTGCTGATCACCGCCCACCCCACTGCTCCTCACCCGCCACCCGACCTACTGCTCCACACCACCAGCTGTGCCAAGAGTGCGTCATCTCAGTGCCATCCAGCCACACCAATTCCGGGGACCCCACACCCATTGTATCCCCAGTCTGGCTCTACAATTAACTAGCAAGTAGCCACATAAACTGATGGGGTTAAAATCATGGCACTATCAATATGAAGTCCATTGGATTCAGTATAAGACGCCAGAGAGTATAAAACCTTTATTCATATAATCTAGAAAATTCATATACAGTGACAGCCCGCCACCACTGATTTTATATCACACACTATTATTTTTCTTTCTATTTGCCTTCTTTTGATTTTAATATTTCACAGTCTTAACTCTATGAAAAGTTATATTTTAAAATTTGAGGTGCACCAAAAAAAATTACATTTCTTTTCACTGTGCTCTTGCTGATACGTTTGTTTGGTGGTACAGGTTGAGTATCCCGTATCCAAAATGCTCGGGACCAGGAGAATTTTGGATAACGGATTATTCCGTATTTCGGAATATTTTAATATTTCAATGATGTATTTTGAAGTATCTTGCATTTATGCTGTATAAACACATAATATACACACAAATATATTTTATTACCACATAAAATACACACAAATATATTTTAATTGTTCAAAAAACAAGGTTTCAAAACGTGAAACAAAATTTGTGTACTATCTCAGCACTGAATGTGAATGCCAAGCTATCACTGTCTTGCACATATATAGTGCCAGTTACATATCATGTCCCCAGTGATGCTGTTACAAATGTCCCCAGTGAGTTTTTAGCAAAAAAAAAAAATTTTTTCACTTTCTGGAATGTCCGTATTTCGGAATAATTCGGATAACGGATATTCGGATACGGGATACTCGACCTGTAGCATACCCCATATTTAGTTTGCCTATTCTTGATAAAAGGCACACTTTATTACAAAGGAGTTCTTTTTGTATGACATCCTGTGCGATTGATATCACATCCTCTTTTATCATCCCTAGCCATCCTTTTTTTTATCTGGTTTAGTCTTGTCAAATTTGAAGGGTGAAAGTACAAAAAAGTCCAACAAATCAAAATGTTCTGTTTGGTTAGACCACAGGTTCTCAAACTTGGTCCTTAGGACCGCACACAGTTCATGATTTCTGGGTCAGGCGTGGATTTTTAAAATGTAACCATTGTTGGTACAAAGTGCTCCTGCTGGGTTACCTGGAAAACAAGATCTGTGTGGGATCCTGTGGACGGAGTTTGAGGACTACTGATAGACAATCAACTCCTCCAGACCATCCAACACATTTAGCATTATTGGGTGCTATGCTTACAATATAACCAAATATGTTAATAATGTCAATACTAATGTATTCTGCAGTCAATAAATGTTTCACTTTATGTTAATATAATTTTTTCTTGAAGTATATATTTAATTTACATTATTTACATTTAAAAACATTACCTACACCAATCTCACTTAGTAATAAGAACATTTATGATAATTGATATCACTTAAATGTTTAAAAGAACTTCAGAACCATAGTTAAATCTTACATAAAAAAACACAACTTGAGAACAAGCATCTAGATATTTGTGAAGTATACAAGTGACTTGCTGTAAGTCAAGAAGGACAAAATTGCAACAGTGAAGAAGGAATTGTGCAATTTTGTTTTTTCCAGCTCTTCTAAGTGATGAAACCATATTTCACTTGCTGAGAGCTAACAGAAGGTAATTTTATGGTTACCAAGAAGAATGAGTTATTATTTCTTTGGTATGGTTACTATATAAATTTATTGGTGTACTTTGTATGTATTTCATTATAAATTCTGCTAGTACTACAAGGAGACATATTGGCAAAGCATGTAAAGCTAGTGGTTTAACAGACAGATGCAGGAGAACCCGGTAATTCAAAATGAAATAAGTTCAAAAGATACTTGTGAACACATAATAAATCGCCCTTGCTGGCATGAAGACTGCAACTTCCTTTTCTATCAAATGTTCCTTGTTTTGTTTTTAACTTATGTGATCTTACATGAGAAGGATTTTCTAAGTAATATGTACAGAATTTCGGTGCTTGTTTATGATAATTTTTGAAAAAATGTTTTTGTATATTCTTGCTAATCAGTGTGGGGGAGTTTCAGGGGTAAGCACAAGAGAGAGTGCTGTGTCCTCAGCATCAGTGACTCCAAGAACTTAGGCAAATGCAGATATTAAAATAAGATGCCCTCTGCTGACTTTTTAGACCCTCTGTATGCATCCGAATATGTACCATCGGATCAACCAACGGAGCATTGTTGTATGTGCAAAACCTTGGAGAGAGATAAAGTGGACCAGTCAATCAACTCCTAACTTCCATGTTATAGGCTGTGTTTGAAAAATTACAGGAGCTGCCCTTATAGAATTAGTACCTTATGCTAAATCTAATGTCCAATCTAGATGGGAGGCCGATCTTGGATTTCCCCTCTCTGCTTCTCAGTGGGAAAATATTTATGCTTCATCTTACAGTATGTCCAGGTGTCTGAACCACTCAGAGATGCATGTTAAATTACTGCATATCTTGTACCTTACTTCAGATAGACTACATAAGTTTTGGCCCTCATGTTCTAAATTTTGTTGGCGGAGTTGCGGTGAGGTAGGACGTGCTCTCCATATTTTTTGGTCATGTCCTGATCCATGAATTCTGGGAGGAAGTTTTCCAACTAATTAATACTGTTTAAAACTTTCATTATGTCCTGATCCAGCTCTGGCTTTGCTACATATCTTCCCAACCACAGTCCCACCCCACCTCAGATATGTTCTCGGACACATTTGTATTGCAGTCCTGGCCACAATAGCCCAAGCACGAAACAAACCCTTTATCCCCCTTTAATTAAAGTATTCCATAAAGTTCATTTTCATTTCTCCATGGAAACTAAGTTATTACCATACTCATCTTCAGTCTCATCTCTCCTGGCGAAATGGTTCACCTGGCATGAATATGTGACTGACGGGTCACAATTTTCTCCATGTACCTCTGATCCTGATCCATGACACTCCTGCCTACTTGACCACTCCTGATACCTTTCCACACCTCATATATTACCCTCGGTTTCTCTTGTAGGGCCGCCTTTCTTGTTGTTTGTTGTTTTTTCCACGCTAAAACTCCCTTGGTCTACATTACACGCCATGTGTTGTCTACTTGGATATGTCTAGTTTTAAAGCTTCCATTATACTCTTTCTTGAACCCTCTCTTGGATTGTTCACTGGTAAACATGCCTTGTATTCCGATCTGATTTGATTTCACATTCACTGTCCCTTCCCCTGTTTTCTTTCTGTATCCCTCCCCATTTATATTTCTTAAAACAAAATGTTTTGTATCGTTGATTCTATATTTTATATTTGTTTTTCAATAAAAAATTATTGATGATAAAAAAAAGAAAAAATACAGGAGCTGGTTGATTGGTAGTTTGTATCACTTTATCTCTCTCCAAGGTTTATTATAGAACCCTCAGTGACATGGATGATTACTCTCCTCCCCAGGCCCCCTCTATTGCTCCATCTGTTAATATTACTGGCTTCGAGATGGTGAAAGAGGTGTTTTTTTATTGGGGCAAAGTGCAGTGAGAGGGGCTGACAAATCCCCTTATCATTCGTCTATGACCTTCTTCTAGGCATAGATGCCTCTTAATATTTTCCATTGTTTGGACTTTATGATGCCCTATTTTGTTTGTTTTTTAGGTATTTCAAAGGATAATATAACTCTCGATGTGGGTCATACCATTTTATACTGTGTTAGTAATGGTACGCTATATTTAATGTTTGAAGCCATCTATTAAAGCCATAATATAGAAGGTTTTGGGAGCAATACCACTTTCGGGAGACAAAAGATACCTTGATGTGGGGTACACCATTATACACTGTGTGAGTAATGGTATGCAGCATTTAAAATACTCAAAGCTGTACATCTGATATATTGTAGCAAAAAAAAAGAAACCTTTACATGCTTTCTCGCCCCTCGTGCAGGTAAGCGAGGTACGCCTGGAAAAGAAACCTCTATGTGCGGAGTAAAAACCACATTTATCGTGATTGGGGTACGCCTCCTGTAATACCACCATTTAAAGATATCTCTATGTGTTTCCACACCCCTCATTTAGAGGTGAATGAAGTACACTTACAGAGAACATCCTCTCTAACATCAGTGATCTACTGAGTCCGGAATGGATGTACTGTATGTTAATTATACATATCTCTTACACTTATGTTTTTCACATATATCGAGTAACCATTGTCACATTGGAGCACAAGAATGAATTCCTTACACTGAGACATCAACCACAAACACTGATCGCAGAATCTTGTCACAAAAATAACTTTTTCACAAAAGACTCACTGGGGGAAATTTACTAAAATGGATTCATAGAAAAAAGGTGTATTCGTAGGGAGAAATACACCTTTTTTTTTACGAATTTGTATTTTTGGGATTTACAATCCCAAAAATACAACAATTCGTAGTCCTAAAGATGGAACATTCGTATTTGTATTTACAAATACGAATGTCTACAACATCGATAGGATACGACAGGAATCACCATTCAAAAGAATGGTGGTTCCTGATTTACTAAGCAGCCGTATTGATAATACGGCTGCTAAGTGGTGTAAAACACCCACGCAAATACGACAGAAAAATAGAACACCATTTTCATGTCGTATTTGCGTTTTTGCCTGCACGGATCAGTTAGATCCGTGCAGGCTGCATGGTGTAAAAAAAAATTAAATAAATAAATAAAAAAAACCCCACAAAGAACCACAAGTCCCAGCCTGCTGGGCATTAAAGGGCCCGCTGGCACTTGTAGTGCCACAGTAAAAAAAAATAGTGAAATAAAACACACTGACACCCATTTAAAATAAAAGTTTAATACACACATCACAAACATACTGATACTTACCTATCTTGATCCCGTAGGTAGGTCGCTGGCTCTGGTGTCGGCGGCTCCGGGGTCGGCGGCTCCGTGTCGGCGGCTCCGGGGTCGGTGGCTCCATGTCGGCGGCTCCTGTGTCGGCGGCTCCGGGGTCGGCGTCCTTTCCGAGGATAATCCATGTTGGACCTGTGGAAGGAAATCCTACTCACCAGGTCCACCATGGATGGTCTTCTTTCTTCATCTGTCGACATCCTGGAAGTCGTTAGCAGCTGCCGGCATCTTCCGCGACGCTCCCCGGCTTTCAGAGCCGGAGAGATCCTCTCTCTTCGCCGTCTGGGCTCAGAATGAATTCTGGCCAATCAGGAGGCGCCTAGCCGCCTAGCGGCCAATCAGGAGAGGACTTGTGGTTCTCCAAGTCCCAGCTTGCTGGGGAGGCTTGCTGGCACTTGTAGTGCCACAGTCAAAAACAATAGTTTGTTCTTTTTTTTACACCTCTATCAGCTCGATGCCCACCGCCCAGGGGCATCGAGGACAGCACCAGGCTTCAGCCTGGTCAGGTAAGTCCTGGAGGGGGGGGGGACCCCTTTATTGGGGGGGTCCCCACTCCCCCAGGGCCCCTGGCCAGGCTGACTGGTCGGTAGGATTAATGCTTTGGCCGGGGGGACTTGCATAAAAAGTCTCCCCCCGGCTGTGGCATTACCCTGCTGGCTGGTTTTGCCTGGGGCTGGTTCTTAAAATACGGGGGACCCCTACTCATTTTGTCCCCCGTATTTTGGGAACCAGCCCCAGAGCAGGAGCCTGGGGCTGGTTGTTAAAAATCAGGGAACCCCTGTTTGTCGGGTTCCCTGATTTTTAATTACCGGCTCCAGGCTCTGTCAGCCTGGTGCTGGTTTCGGCTGTGGGGGGGACCCCACGCCGTTTTTTTTTTAAATTTATTTATTAATTTAATTTTTTTTTACACCTTGCAGCCTGCACGGATCTGACTGATCCGTGCAGACTGCTACAAATAATTCGTATTAGCGGCCGTATATACGGCTGCTAATACGAATTCCTACGACATCGGAGGGTTACAAAGCAGTCGTATATGACTGCTTTGTAAATCCCCCTCCGGAACACGACTTTGCATACGACTGAAACAGTCGTATGCAGTCGTAGGGAAAATACTAATACGAAAAACTAGGTTTTTCATATTAGTAAATTTCCCCCACTATTTCATCAAAAAGTTTTGCTTTATTGTCCATTTGTATATAGATTTAAAGTATAACCATTTTCGCCACTAGATCATAATTTCCCCACCTCCTTCTTGCTTGACATTTGTGTAGATATCGTGATATCTCATTTGGGTTAAAAGATCTTTAGGCAGCAGTGCACCCCAAACTCACAACACTATAAACGTCTTTGTTCACAATTTACACAGCGGTCAGTTGGGGTGTTGGCAGGTTTAATTAGGTATGCCAATCCCAGGATCCCTATTTGTGATGTTCTTTGCCACGGGGGATTACATGCTTGATGCCAAGGGGGATAAATGCTCTTTACTATGGGGGATTAAATGCTCATTGTCGGGGGGGGGGGTTAAATGCCTGTTACCAATGGGATTTCATGCTTATTGTGACTGTTGTCAGGGGGGGTTACATTCTTACTGCCTCGGGGAATGGGGAATCTGTTCCCTCAGCCCCATTGTTAATTCAGTACTGATTGTACAGGTGGTGACTGGCCCCCATCCCCTCACTACCCTGCTCCTCTCTAGCCATCCCCTCCATCCCTTTCACAATAGCAGTGGTTAGAGGCAGCTGCGATGTGAGCAGTGGGTCCCCAGCAGGCTGCTCCTGGAAGCAGCAGCGGGTTGTCCTCTTGAAAGCACCCGCAGCCGCTGTTCTAGATTTTTGCACTGGGACAGTCAGTGACATCGATCAAGCCCCGGCAATAGAGGAAGATACGGGGAGGGGAAATGTCTGCTACAGCTGGTCGGCTCCTGCTTTGTTACGCGGATCCATAAAAAATTGATGGGGGTGGGCACCATGGCTGGGTAAAAGAGATAGGAGTTAATTTGCATGTTTTGGAGAAATGGGAGTGGCCTTGCAATATGGAGTGGGTGACAGGGGGATGCAGTGGCTGGCGTAAAGGATGATGAGGAAAGGTAGTGAGTGATGCCAAGTAGTGGGTGACACTAGGTAGAGGGTGAAAGGTAGATGCAGTGGGGGAAAGAGAGGAACAGGGTGACAGGAGAGGGTGCCAGGGAGAGGCAGTGATACATATGGGGGCACTGGGATGGATAGTAAGGGAACAGAGATATGATGCGGGCTTCACTGGTTTATGCTGCTTTCAGACCGCAAAACCTGCTTTAGACCAGATATTTAACACATTTTTTTAAACGGGTCAGAGGAAGTTTACCCCCTTTCACACCGCATCTAAATACCTGGTCTAAAGCAGGTTTGCAGTGTGAAAGCGATAGTGAAAATGGCTCACATTCAGTCCTGCTCCCCTGTGCACTGTGGCCGGTCCAGGCTCTGGGGTGGGGGGTGAGAGGGGGGAGAGAGGCTGCACGCAGGTCCTCCCGCAACGCTGGGCAGCCCCCTGGCAGCCTCCCCCCCAATGAATCAATTTTTACAGAGGACACCTGGGCAGCCTCTCTCCCCCCCCCCCCCCCAATAAATTAATCAGTTTTGCGGGAGGACCCGCGGGCAGCCTCTCTCCCCCCTCGCCCCCCCCCCCCCCACGGAGTCTGGACCGGCCACAGTGGGAGCAGGACTGAATGTGAGCCTGGGAGCAGGGCTCCCCCGAAACACTCACCGCAGGACAGGAGCACTCCGTCTCTGTCCGACGATACAGACAGACGCTGGAGGTATGGACACGATTGGGGGGGGGGCAAGGGGGGAGAGAGGCTGCTGGGGGGGGGTGGCGAGGGGGGAGAGAGGCTGCCCGGGGGTCCTCCCGCAAAACTGCACGGTATGGACACGATAGGGGGGGGCGAGGGGGGAGAGGGGCTGCCCGGGGGTCCTCCAGCCCCACAGCACGGATCCTACCTGGGCAGCACAGCGCAGCGCAGGGGGTCCCTACAGTGTATGTTATGTTATCAGTGGTGGGGTCCCTGCAGTGTATGGGAACTAGTAGCTGCAGGGACCCCGCCACTGATATAACATACACTGTAGGGACCCCCAGCGCGATTATTCCCCTCCCTGCGCTGCCCAGGGGGGTGGAGGGAGGGGGGGTAGGAATCCCATTTGAGATCCGTTTTGACACCAAAAAAAAAACGGGTCTGAAACGGGTAGGACCCTGCTTTTTTACTGTTTCCAAAAACTGTTTTTTGGAAACGGTAAAATCACTTTGCACCTTTCAGACCGCACAGATTACCGTTTCAAAACGGTTAAAATCTGCAAAATACCAGATTTTTAGTGCGGTTCGAAAGGGGCATTAATGACAGGGGACACTATCATGGACTTAGAAGGGTAAGTGGGCTAGTGGGAGTGGGAAGAAGGGACACTGGGCTGGGGAATCAGTGGACTGGTTGGGTGGACAGCTGTGTGCTGGATGGGGAGGGAAGACAGTGAGATACTGATCTGGCAGGGTGGGAGACACTTGGCTGGGGGGATAAGTACTGGTGGGTACACTGAGCTGGAGGAGGGACAGACCACGGGAGCACAGACCTGCTCCTGTTTTTCGCCTGGTCCCACATAGCACAGGTGCTCTGACAGAAGCCTCTCCCTGATGCATCACCTCTGTGCTGCCAGGAGCTCACTCCGGGACAAGGTTCTCGGCAGCCACAGCTCTGTTCCATCTCCCCCTGCTCCTTGCAGCTCCCAGGGCCCACACTCCACTATAGGCAGGCAGTTCTGACCATCTGTCCAACACCCCTGCACCATGCTCCACTCCTGTCAGAGGCTGCTCTGTGGCTCCCATGTGGCTCCCCTCTCCCGGCACCTCCCCCCCATCTCCACACTCCCGGCAGCTCCTTGCATCCCCCACCCTGATCCTGCACTAAGCAGCTCTGCAGCTTACCCCTGGCTCCTTGCTCCCCTCCTCCAAGCAACTCCGTGTCTCCCCTGCCCTACACTCCCAGCAGCAGCAGAACATGCCAGGTCTCCCATCCTGTCCCTGCACTTCCAGGCCTGGGAGCAGCAGCAGCTGCCACCTCTGTGTCATTCCTTTTCCCCTATCCTGCAATAGGTCCATTTATATTTGGCACACAATATTAATAATTAAAGGCAGGCTGCGGGGACCGGTGATCAGGACTGAGGGGAGGACCTGTTCACCAGCAGCAATTGTAACAGTGGGATGAGCTGTGCGGGGCCCCATGCAGCTGTACGGCTTGTCCGCCTGTAAAAACGGCCCTGACTGTGACCCTGGAAATGGATTATGGAAGCAAAGGTTCAATAACTAGAGGCACCACAAAGTTACATTCTGTCATATTATCATACCAGTTGAGCATTGGATAAATGTAGGTTAATAGTTCCTAATTTAAAACTGAGATTATGTGCTTTTAGGTTCCCTTTATATAATTGACCAGAGGTCACAAATATGGTTATGACATTAAGAATAATATACTTCAGCAGAGAAACCTTACTTGGTGTTTCTGTCATATCTTAGTAAACCTCTCTCAAAAAAAAAAAAGACACTTTTCCTGTGCGTGATAGTATGGTATTATCAGAATGAACACTTATTTGTTTTCTTACCCCACAATTTTGTGTGTGTGTGAAATCATGGGCATGAAATAACAGTTATCAACTTAAAAATGTCTATTGGATAAAAAAAAAAAAGAATTATTCAGATATTCTTTCTACAGTCTACACCATTCTATATGATGAAATGAGTATATACCACATAGGAGAAATATAAGGTCACAGAATATTTGCTTAGGATGAGTTAATGTTTATGCTATCTAAGTGAAAACGCAAACATACTTTCTATGTCAAAGCTAAGCTTGCATTTACCGGTCAGCAGTGTGGTAATAACAGATGATATTCAGTTCCGAGTAGTGCTTGTTAGTTTGCATTAGAAACCAGATAAAAGAGTGATGCAAGATAAAGCAGTAGGTTCTAAGGCATGTACGGGTAAACCCACAAATGCTTGAATAAATATGATCCTGTTATTAGCTAAATGTTGTTTTTAGATGCATGCTTTTAGGATCACTGAAGTCCGTTTATTAAGCATGATAAATGGAGCTGAGTAGTCATGAAAGCTCACGTCTAAAAGCCTCAGTTAACCAATAAAAGTATTATATTTAGTTAACCATGCGTAAGGAAGAGGACTGAGTGCTATTGAAAGCCCTGATTCTGCAAGCATCAGTTCACTTATAAAACTTCCTCTTTACCTATAATGTATTCATTTTGCTCGGGAAGACTTATGTCACATAACAGACATTTTATGAAATTAAATGTTAATATTGATGTTTAGCAATCAACTTTGTTCAGGGGAAAAATTGAGATATCATGCATACACCCGTAGTTATTTATGTCCAACTTCTTTTCTCCTGACAAACTGCTAGGCCTACAGCAAACACCTTATATTTCTGGTGTTGGACTTATATCTTGTGTTTGCAGATGCTGGACGAAGTATATCGGTTTGTCTGTGGAGAATCCAGCCAGCATCTATCAAGTGACTTAGAGTTTCTGATATTATATGATCTAAAATGTGCTTTCCTTGCAAATCATTGATTTTCTATGATACATCTTAAAAAGAGTAATACATTTTACCAGCTTATTAAAAGTATAGCAGCTTAGAGCTTATTCTGCATATGAAAGCCACCTTAACATCTATACATACAAATATATTGTATTCATCTTTCTGCAAATGTGAAAATGAATCATAACTTCCAACATGTGAAGAGAAGGAAAGCATTATGAAAATACTAATACAAAACAGTACTATACACACACACACACACACACACACATACATATATATATATATATATATATATATATATATATATATATATATATATATATATATATATATATATCCCGGAAGTTGAGGGAAGAGCCTGATTTTTTGCAGAACCTTGGAGGCGCAGGCTTATCTCCCACCTCCTGCCCGCACTCTAATGATTGCAATTTTCGAGTCCGCAGAGGTGGCATGGCTACAATGACATTATTTTTGCTCTGCCCCATGCAGCATACCAGTGAAACACAACCTTTTTCCAAATTGGGTGTGTTTCTGGGTGGAACTCTTTCGTCTAATGGGAATGCTATTGGCCTTTAATTATGCTTGATCTATACTGTTGACATAGATGGGCGGCACGGATCTTTATGCATACACTGGCAGCATAAGTACTATGCATGCAATTCAGGTTCTAGAGGTGCAAAACAGAAAAGCTGCATGACTACAAATCTGCGGATATGCAACAAAATGAATGCAGGAGTTATCAATTCATATTTTGTCTCCCCTTCCTACTAGATTGTAAGATCCTCCGAGCAGGGCCCTCTTCCCGCCTGTTGTCAAAGCCCTCTTCTCTTCACATGTCACTCATAGCTGTCCCATACTCAAACACTCAGTGACCATCTTTGTCCGCATACTCATCTCCATCATTGGCCACAAGCCACTAGTTGTTTGTTAATTGAGTCCTCACTACTTATATTTAAGCTGTAATGTGTATTGAACTTATGGCTTTTAAGTTTATACCTCATATTTTCATTTTGCCAAACACACACAGCTGTCTTTTGTTTTGTATACATACAGTACAGGCAGTGGCATAACTACCATGGGTGCAGGGGGTTGCAGCTGCTATGGGGTCTGAACTGGTTCCAGAGTCCACAGTTCCCCATGTTCCCTGTCACAAATTGCTTTCAAGGCTTAGATGGACAAAACCATGTGCACTGCAGGTGGGGCAGATGTAACTTGTGCAGAGAGAATTAGATTTGGGTGGGGTTTTACTTCAAAGTGAGATCTATATTGCAGTGTAAAAATAAAGCAGCCAGCATTTACCCTGCACAGAAACAAAGTAACTCACCCACATCTAGTTCTCTCTGCACATTTTACATCTCCCCCCCCCCCTGCAGTGCACATGGTTTTGTCCATCTAAGAAGGATTTTGTGAGAAAGAGTGAACTAGAATAAGGCCCCTTGCCACAGGCTGCTACTGCCAAGATGTGTAGGATGTAGCAGGGGGCACTGTGGCAAACATTGCCCCTACCTGCTTGGCCCAGCCTGCCTCTACTTGCCTCTCTCACTAACTCTCTTCCTGACCTCCCTCTCTCATATATATCGCTCTCACTGACTCATTCTCTTTCTCTCTCTGGGAGCGAGATATACTAAGCTCTGAAAAATTATAAAATGGAGAGTGATAAGCCACCAACCAATCAGCAACTACCTGTCATTTTTCAAACACAGTCTGTGACATGGCAGGTAGGAGCTGATTGGTTGGTGTTTTATCACTCTCCATTTTATCACTTTTCAAGCTTAGTACATCTGGCCCTCTGACACTGTAATGTACTCTCTCCAACACAGTCTCTTTCGCCATCTTTCTATCTGACACTGTGTCTCTCCCTTTTCTTGATGCTGTATCTTTCCCTCCCAGACTATATCTATCCCTCTCCATCTTGATGACACTGTGTTTCCCCCCTCTGTCCCCGACACTGTCTACCTTGGTCCTCTCACTCTCCCTGTTGCAGTCTCTCCCTCTCTCTGTCCCTGACTCTATCTCTTTCCCTCTCACACTGTATCTCTCCCCCTGACTCACACTTTTTCTCACACTATCTCTTGCTGATACTGTCTCTATCTCCATCTCTTTCCCTGATACTGTCTCACTCCCTCTCCCTGACACATTGTTTCTTTTTCTCTACCTGACACTGTCTCACTTTGCTTCTCTTTCTCCCTGATGCTTTCTCTGGGCGGTATTCAATGAGAATACCTGCGAGGTGCAGCGAATCCTTTTTAGGATTCGCTGCACATTCGCCACGTTCCGGAGTCTCGCTGGCTCCGGTATTCAACGAGTCAGGGGCTCGCTGCCCCTGACCGGCGAATATGAGCTCCTGCGGCGAACGCCGCAGGGAGCCTGAGGACGGTGGCAGGCAGAGAGATGGAAGTCTCTCTGCCTGCCCCAGAACGTTTGTGGGGGGGGAGGTGGGCTCCCCGGGTGCCAGGCAGCACAGGCTGCCCCCCCGGGGTGCCAGCAGGGGACCACGTATATTCACTAAACCCGATCGTAATGATCGGGTGCAGTGAATATATGAATATCTAATGAGCGGCTCGGCTCCGGCGCCCCCTGCTGGCTGCTGTGTAAAAAAAAAATATATATATTTTTTTTAAATTAAATATATATTCATGTGCTTACAGCACATGAATAAAAATAGCATGCCCCTCCTCAGAATAAAATTCCTGATTTTTTGACACCAAATGTAAAAAACAAATTACTTTTTTTTAAAAGTTCACATTCCACTTCACCATAAAAAGATAGCGATTGCTACTCGGTGAATTATGGCGAAAAAAACCTTCAAATGTATTCGCCATGTGGTCATTGAATAGGGTGATTCACCGTTTTAGTCAAAAATTCGCCAAACAACACAAATTCGCCATAAAAACATGGCGAATCAGGCTCATTGAATACCGCCCTCTATCTCTCCCTACTTCTCTTTCTGACATTCACTCTTTCTGGCACTGTCACACACACACACTTTCTCTCTCCAACACTTTCTTTCTGACACTGTTTATACTCTTCCTGATGCTGCCTTTCCCTGACACTGTCTCTGCCTCTCTCTCTCTCTCTCTCTCTCTCTCTCTCTCTCTCTCTCTCTCTAAAGCTCTCTTTGCTTCTCCCTCCCTCTCTTCCAGAATCCATCCCTTTCTCACACTGTCTCTCTCCCTCTGACTCATTCTATCTATAATATTCTCTCTCTGACACTGTCGTTATCTCCCTCTCTCTCCCTGATGCTGTCTCTCCCCCTGAAACTGTCTATCTCTTCCTCCCTCTCTTCCTGGCTTTTCCTCTTTCTGAGACAGACTCACCATCACATTGTCTCTCTCTCTTCCTGACACTATTTATGTCCCATTTTAACATGAAAGCCTCCTCTATTTCTCTTTCTTTCTCCCTGCCTGCCCTCTCTCCATCTCTTTCTTGCTCCTCTATAGCTTCCCCTGACTCCCTCTTTGTTCCTCTCACTCTGTCCCTTTGATCTCTCTCTTGGGGTATTGTAGCAGGGGGAATAGTCCCTTTCAATGTTTTACTATGGGGACTACAAAGTTCTATTAAAGCCAATGCACATAGGACATTTACAGTATATTGCTTTGCTGCTTTTACCTTTAAATACAGTATTAACAGTACTATATATGGCTTTTCTGGGCAATGTTTACAAGCCAGTGTGCAGTACAAGACAGCCTCTATACCTGAGAGTTGAATTTATTTAATTTTAACTATAAGCTAATATGAGTTATGTATGCAAAAACCATAACTCAGTATGTATGGCCCATATGTATGTAAAATATATTTTGGAATTGTATATTGGAATTCATTTAGTATCAATCCCCTTAATTGAAACAAGACCATGGAAAACCAGGCACCAGGTAAAAGCCAGGTATTGCCCTAAACATAATGTATTTGTATTCTGTACAATAGTTTAACAATCTTCAAAATATACATTTCCCTAATGAGGGATCAAGAATCTGAGTGAATCATATTGGTAGCTCCGCTTTTCCCACCTTGCTCGGATCACAAATATCTAATAGGTAATATTTTATCATCCCAGCATGGAATTCTCATGGATTTTGTTTTCTTTATTGCCTGCAGCAATAATTCAGTGCTATTTCACAGCAGACTGTGGAGAGTGCTGTGTGCTCTGACGGTCATTGCTTGGGTACTAGTGTGTCACTAGTGTCATTGAATCTATTTGTATTTTTGGTCTACCAGATACACCTACCCCACATTACTTTTCAGCATAGTGTAAAAATCAACAATGTAGCCCTATTCCTATAGTGTACCTGCCAGGTAGGCTTTATTAGCATCTTTTTTGGAGAGATCAGAAGTACAGTATAGGGCACAAAAGGCAGCAACTGTGTAATGAGCATTAAATGCTTAACTAATGCATTTTAGGCAGCATCTAAAAACAAATTTAGCTTTTTCTGATGATTCCCTTTAAAAAACTTGCAAAGCAGTAACACAATATTGTTACATCCATTTAGTCAGTAAACAAAACAAACAATGGTTATTTAATATTATATCTTAAAATATTTTACCCAGAATACTTATTTACTAAGCGTCAGATTTCAAAACCCGGCATTTCAGATCATGTTTATGCTCAATGCTTTTCCTACCTGTGTTTTAGTAGTAAGATCATTACAAATTTCAGGCATATACATGATCTGAAACATTTTTATAGAAGGTTAACATAATGAAAAATATAAATTATTGAAATGATGGATCAAAGTATATTTCATCATAATATATTTTACAAGAATGCTTTCCCCAAGTTTAGCGGAAAGTCCATCTAAATAGATTCAATAAGCCCATACACACTATAAAATTATATTTCCAATCTGGCCGGTTGGAATGAAAATCTGGACATTTCTGGGAACAAATTACAATCAACCATTTGCTCCCAAAAGCTGGAAAATAGACAAAAGAAGTAATCTGTATAAATTTCCAGATTTTCATCCTAACCAGTCAGACTGGAAAGTGGTGTATGGGATATAGATAGATAGATAGATAATTTATATTTGATACATTTAAGCATTTATATTCTCTACACATTACATAAAACATAAATGATACATAAGGAAAAACACAATTTAATAAAACAGAGGTTTTTATACTGTATATATATTAGAAGAGAAGTTCTCAAACTATTTTGTTCTGGCACCAAAGAAAGAAAATTTAGATAACAAAGTAATCTATAGGAGGCGCAAAGGTTAGAGTTGCTATGTCAAGCTGCAGTACAGTAACTGGGGTTGTCACTCCCCAAAATATATAGAAAAAAAGGAAAAGTGACTGCGCTAGTATACTGTAAAATAAATAAATATTGCCAGTACTTATTAAGGATTATTTAATATTATTACTGTATATATATAAAAAAAAAAACACAAATAAACTCCACATTAATGAAGACCAATATTGTGGCCTAAAAAAAAATACCTTAAAAAAGGGGAAAAGAGGGAAGGTTAAAATTTAGGTTAGTGGCTGAGAAAATAAGTCCATAAGGTACAGTATTGAGTGAACCAGCTTGTTTTTAAGTTGGTGATGGTGCTGTAATAATAATGGCAAAGTATCCCAATGGCAGCTTCTTGTGGAGGATGCAGAACCCATTGCACTGTTGTAGCCAAATGGGTATTAAGGGGTACCGCTGGGTGATAGAGAGTCCCAGGAGCACAGTCCAGCACAGGTGATCTTCAGAGGTTCAAATGATAGTCCTGTAGTATGGAGGGCAACAGGATAGAAATTGTTTAGTCAGCCACTTGTAATCCACCAACGCGTTTCACTCCACTAGGGAGCTTTTTCAAGGTGTGTCAGATCTTAGACCACAGTGGGTTTTTATACCTTTACTCCTGTGAAGGTATAAAAACCCACTGTGGTCTAAGATCTGACACACCTTGAAAAAGCTCCCTAGTGGAGTGAAACGTGTTGGTGGATTACAAGTGACTGACTAAACAATTTCTACCCTGTTACCGTCCATACTACAGGACTATGATTTGAACCTCTGAAGATCACCTGTGCTGGCAATTAATTAGTCAATAATCAGAACTTGCAATAAAAACATACATTCAATAATAGGGATCTATGAGCAGGAGACATATGTATTTAGAAAAACAATAAAAAGTAAAATCGAGTAGTGTAAAGGTTTATTTTTAAAGAAATAAATTAATTAATAGTATGAATAGCGCTTCATATATAGCATTTTATATAGAAGCAACTTTGTAACTCGTGTACATATGTATGTCGTCTTTACAATAGGATTAAAATAATTGTGGCAAACTGTATGAGTAGATTTAGAGATTCAATAACTAAAATAAATATTATAATAAAACAAAATATGATGATGAAATGAAAATAAAAATAGATATAAAAAATAATAATAAATAAAAAAAATAGAAAATGAATTAATTAAAAATAATCATGGGGGTACACAATCCTCTTTTTTAAGACAATTTCTGTAGGTACAGAATAATATAAATATCATTGGGTATGGCGACACATATATCCATAGTGTTCTCTATATCAAGGGAAGTCATTCTTAAACATTATTATAAGAGTCAATGTAGCTGTAGAAAGAAGATTTCATGGTAGCCATAATATAATTGCTGTGTTAATATGAATTTGTGCTTTAAATAATAACATTGAGTTCCACAGCTTCATTCAATCCGTCGGGGTAGATCGTTTGCATCCAGTAAACCTCTTGTTTACATAGTTGGCTGAAACGGTCCCCTCCACGGGTAGTTTGCTTAATGTGTTCTAATCCTAAAAGTTGTAGGCCCATTGGATCACCTGAGTGGGTTTCATGAAAGTGTCTAGAGACACTGTGACACAGTACATGTTTTGCCATTCTGTGTCCCAGAAAGCAAAATTTAACTTTTCTGGTCGTGCGGCATATATATTTGAGCTGACAAGGACAGCTCATCATATATACGATATATTCCGTATTGCAATTAATAAAACTGTCTATATTGATCTTATTCCCCTCTTTGTCTTCTATAACAGAATTTGATTTTGTTTTAATGTGGGTACATGTGATACATTTTGTGGCACCGCATCTGAAGAAGCATTTGGGCTTGGGGCCGATCGACATTGAAGACTAGGATTCGGATAGTTGAGGATCTAGTGTCTTTAACATGCTGGGTGCTATTAAATTTTTTAGTTTTTTTTTTTTTTTTAAATAAAGAGGGGTCTGTCTGGAATGATATCGGCTAGTAGGTTATCTTGATGTAGAATGTTTAATATTTTCCTATTATTTTGATTGATTTGCTGTGAATGGCTGTTATATTTTGAAATATATGTAATTTCTAGATTTTTCTTTTCATTCTGGGGGATTCCACCCTCACTTTTAGGTTTGAGTAATGACTCACTATCTTTTGACATTACTTCTTCATGTGCTTTCTTGAGGAGATGTGTTGGATATCTGTTCGAAAGTATTTATCATCTCTGTAGCTTGTACCTCAAAAGTTTATTTTATTGTGCAATTTCTTTGTAGCCGTAATAATTGTACTTTAGGTATACCTTTTTTCCATGGTAAATAGTGTGAACTTTTGAAATGAAGGTAGGAATTTGAGCCTACTTCTTTAGAAAAATTTGAGGTACAAATGTGGTTTGGCTATCTCTAGGGTCAGAGCCAGGAAAGTGATCTTATTGGGGTGTGCATAGTGCGTGAAGTGTAAATTAAAATAATTAGTGTTGAGGTGGTCCACAAATGCTGGTATTTGTGAGTGCTCCCCATCCCAAATGAAAAACAAATCATCGATATAACGGCCATACAGGGCCAGACTCGCACCAAACTCGCTGTCCCATATAAGTTGTTGTTCGGCTTCCCCCATATAGAGGTTCACGTAGCTCGGCACAAATCTGGTCCCAATGGTCTGTAAATAAAAAGTGTTCTCAGAAAGAAAATAGTTGTGATGGAGAATATAGGTGATAGAATCAGTGATTAATTTTTGGTGTTCCATCCCCAGGTCTCCATCTGCCAGTAATCTTTTAGAGTGAGGAATGTTGGAGTACAGACTTGTGACGTCTAAATTAAGAAAGGAGTATGTATCTTTCCATTCAATTTCTTTGATCAACTGTAAAAAGTGAATGCTGTCTTTGAAGTGAGACCTGAGGGTGGGAAAACGTGGCTGTAAAAAAGTGCCAACGTAAAATGATAAATTGGATGTGAGGGAGTATATAGCAGAAATAATAGGGCGCCCGGGAGGTGTAGTGAGGGACTTGTGAATTTTGGGTAAGTCATAATAAATGGGTGTTAGTGGGTGTTCCATTGAGGTTGATAAGAGACAAATCTTTCAGGAGACTGTGAAAACGTGCTGTATTGAAGTGCAAAAGAAGACCAACGTTTCGGGGTGGGAACCCCTTTGTCAAGGTGCTAGTGAGAACAAATTGACTATAAAATGCTTACCTTATAAAGGAGTGAGGGGATTGGGGTACGCGCCGTCCAGCACCGATCACCTGTGGCCACGCCGTCTCCCCGCCGGAAGGACAGGGGGTCTAACCGGAAGGACATCATTATGTCGGCGTCCCGGAAGTATTGTTGGCTGTGTGGAACGCAAGCCTTATGGTTGTCAAGGGGACTGATGTAGAGTATAGCTGCGGCTGCGGCTGGCGGTCATCGGGAGCTGAACTTAGCGAATCCCTTACAAAGATATAAAAACATTAAGACCATCAATCATGGACTATATAAAAGTGATATATACATACTGAGTTTTTCATTGATAAATGTGTGAGCAGACGTGTGTACGTGGCCTGATGCCGTGTGGTTTGGCAGTGGGTCAGGGACACATTGTGTCACTGTTCCACCTACTTATGTGGAATGCTGGTGAATTGTGTTGTCTGCATAAATGTATGGTGGTACAATATGTTAATGTGTGCTGGTATAAACGGTGTAGTGCGCGTAATCGTCCGGGTTTTTTTTATATTAAAATGGAGCCATTAGCCATCCATGCGCTGCATCAGTAATCCATTTTCTCCATATATGTATTTATCTATCGCAGCATCTCTGTTTATGGGCACCCCTTCCAGGGGTCGGGGACTCTATGTGCATAGTTGTGTCTGGACAGCAGCCGCATCGCACACATGATGCGCATGGAACCCCAGAGACAGCCGCATCTAGGCTGATTATGCTCTGGAGTTTCCCATTCAGTTGCATCACAGAGCCCCTTCCCCCGCCTTCCCAGCTGTCACTCAATGGAGATGACGAGCCAGGTCAGTGGAGGTCTGGTTGACCTCATTTACATGTTTTTTGGCGCAATTTTATGGTATATATGTTTGCTCTGCTGCAGTGTGCTTCACCTCTGATGAAAACTGCTCACATGCAGTTGAAACGGCTGTCAGGTCGGCAGCTGTCTCTTTGTGCAATTATGTAATTGCAATAAACCCTTTTTTTCTTCACCTACTACCGTGTGCCGGCTCCAATCCTTTCTGCGAGGGGGTAAGTGCTTTCTATTAACCACATTATGTGCCTGGCACCGGAACAGTTTTATCTTTAACCAGAGTGCCAACCTGAGAACCCAACTGTCTATATATATATATATATATATATATATATATATATATATATATATATATATATACATTACCTGTCCTGACGAAGGGGGAGACCCCGAAACGTAGACGGACCATCTGACTGAATAAACAGTCCCTTATTTTCACCACTATCAAGACCCTGAGTGCCCGTTCTTTTCCTATTTATCTACAAGGGGCTGAAAGGTCCCTATCGTTGGCACCTGGGCAGTTACAACCCTCCTTGGCTACCCCAAGACCTGTTGTGCCGGATCCTCCTCTGTGTATATATATATATATATATATATATATATATATATATATATATATAGTCCAACCTGAGACGGCACTCCCAAGCATTCAATGTGCAGTAATGATAGCCCGCTGGGGCAACAATAATAATTGTGGTGCCCTCCGATCTGGACAGCAGGGCACTGCCAGTGATGTAGGCTGACGCGGGGGCGGCGGCACTCAAACAAAGAAGATTCTTTCAGCCTACAGTCTATATATATATATATATATATACATATATATATATATATATATATATATATATATATATATATACACATTAATAATATTAAATTATAGGTACTGGCAATGTTTATTTCTTTTTCAATATACTAGTGCAGTCACGTTTCTTTTTTCTCAATATATTTTGTTCTGGGACCCAGTCAAAAAAATAAAAGTTATTACAATACCCCCACAAGTTACCACAAATAGGCCACCACATGTGTGTGGTCTGCTGACTGCACTTGCATGGCAGCACTAAACAGTCACAAAACAGAAGTGAAGTGATCACGAATACAGCACTTAAATTCTTACACAATTGCATAGAAGAGCTCCTTTTAGAATCACTCGCCTGCATGTGTTTATTTCATATATTCATGGAAACATCCAAACTTTTACCTGCTGTGAAGGTTTTGGGAATGGCAGGAAGGCAGTGGATAACATAGGGAGGCAAAGATGACAGGACACCTACTCAATGACTCGTCAGATCTCTATTGCCCCTTTCAGACCGCACTTATTACCTTGTATTATGCCATTTTTTACCGTTTCAAAATAAAAATATGTGTAGTGTGAAAGGTCCAGAGTGAATGTACTGGTTCCAGAATACTGGCATTTCTAAACGGTAAAAAAGCAGGGTTCTACCCATTTCAGAACCATTTTTTTTTTTTTTTTGGAGTCTGAACATCCATTTCGGGTTCAATGTTGTGAAGGGACAAAAAACAGCATTAAAATACCATTTAAGATATGTGGTGTGAAAGGGGTTTTAGCTGCCTGACCCGTTTTTAGAAACGTTTAAAAATACTGGGTCCATGCCATTTTTGCAGTGTGAAAGCAGCATAAGCCAGTGATGGAAGGAGTCTGAAGTAACAGACAGTTCAACTGATTTTTCAAACTCCTCAGATCACCAACTGAGAGATCAGAGACGTGATCAGCCTGATGGACAGCAACATGGAGCCATAACCACATGCAGGACCCACAGTTTGATAATCACTGTATTAAAGCATTCATAAAGAAATTTGCACTTTATATTCATCCCCATAATTCAGAGGTAGTAACAGGAAAAGCTGCAATATTTTCATATTTTCATATTTTCAGTTTCCAGTCGTGCCCTGGAAACTGCCAAACAAATATATCTCCAAACTCTCCTTTCTGCTCAAGCTTCTAACCCAAAATTTATTTTTAGTACATTTAAATAACTTCTTAACCCTCCCTCACCTAAGCCACCAGTCACTATTCATGAATAAGATCTTGCTTCCTACTTCAGGGATAAGACTGACAAGATCCATGATGAATTGGTATGCTCCGAGTGATCTGCTCAATTCCCTATCTGCACCCTTTGATCTTCCGAATGAAGATGAAGTATCTGCACTTTTCTCTTCCTCACACTCTACTAGTTCTACTCTTTACCCTCACAAATAAGTACATCTCTGTCTCCTGTGCTCATCCCAACCTTAACTAAAATATGTAACCTCTCTTTCTCTACTGGTATCTTTCCTTAATTGTCACTTAATACTGACCCAAGCTCTCTCTCAAACTATCATCCCATCTTGAAGCTTCCATGCTCCTCCAAACTACTTGAAAGACTTGCCTACACTCGCCTCACACACTTTCTTTACTCGCACAACTTATTGGACCCACTTTAGTCGGGCTTTCGTTCCTAACACTCCACAGAGACAGCACTGACTAAAGTTGTGAATGATCTGGTCACATCTAATTCTAAAAGTCACTACTCACTACTAACTCTTCTATATCTCTCTGCTTTTGACACTGTTGACCATACACTTCTCATACAAACACTACAATCCCTAGGTCTTAAAGACATAGCCATTTCTTGGTTCTCATCCTACCTATTTAACCGCTCCTTTAGTGTTCATTCCTTTGGATTTCAGTATCATCTGTATGTGGATGATACACAGCTCTACCAATCCTCCCCAGACCTGTCCCCATCTGTATTGGGCCGTGTCTCTGAATGCCTTTCTGATTTTTCATCCTGGATGTCATCTCGCCACCTAAAACTGAATATTTCTAAACTAGAATTAATTATATTTCCACCAATAGATAGTAGTTACCAACCAGATATCACTATAGCTGTTAAGAATATGACAATCACTCTTACCACTCAAGCTCGCTGCCTAGGTGTTATTCTTGACTCTGAACTTTCCTGTGTTCCCCACATTCAATCTGTCTGGAAATCATGCCAAACATATTCAAAATTCCCCCTTACCTAACACAAGACACTGTAAAAACTCTGCAACCGAGTGATACTATGCGCTGCTGGTTTAGATCAATTGTATCTGCTGAGTGAATAAGATTGGACACACTGCTTAAATTGTATCAATTTTTATAAAAGTAAAAAGAGATGAATTATACAGTCTCATACATAATAATAATCAATACAGTACAGTAATATGAAAAATAATCAGAAATAATAATAATAATAATAATAATAATAAATATTGTTAAATAAAAATAAATAAATAAATACACAATGATACAAAATATAGATAGAGTGGTATTCTGAGTATGAGGTCTCCAGTAAATGGGGAAATGGTACTATTGGTACTGACAGTTCAATGCCTATTGATAGAGTTTGTACTTTGCACGGTTGAGCTCAGGTGACCTCATCTGATGCTTGCTGCAGCTGATTAGACCTCATCTGATGCTTGCTGTAGCTGATTAGAAACTACCTAACTACCATTAAGTCCTTATAAATTCAACTCATTACTATTGATTGAGCACCAGGACTTTGTTTCTCTGGGTGGAGCCTCAAACTCTAAGTAATAAAAAAAACTCCCACTGTAAAAACTCTAATCCATGCTCTCCTCATCTCACGCATTGATTATTGCAATAGTCTCCTTATTGGCCTTCCCCAATACAGACTCTCACCACTACAGTCCATCATGAATGCAACTGCAAGGCTAATCTTCCTAGCCAGATGTTCATCATCTGCAAAGCTACTCTGTCAGTTACTTCATTGGTTACCTGTATTCTACCGTATTCAATACAAAATAATTTTACTCACACATACAAAGCCAAAAACCAAACTACACCAACATACATCGGTATTTGTGTACTAGCACGGCGCCCATCGCATCGCTGACCATAAGGCATGCGATGGTATGCGATGCGACGCGAGTGGCACCTGATGGTATACAATTTAAAATTGTATACCATTGTATATGGCATACAATGCCATACAATGCGATGCGATTTTAAATTGTATAAGCACCCTAATGGGGGCTTAAAATGTTAAATGCACCCCCACTATGAACGTGAACCCGAAGCATGGTGAGCGCAGCGAGCCCGCAAGGGGCGGCGGTATGCGTCCTATGACCTTTTCATACCACCACTATCCACGTCAGCGTGGAATTGATTTTATATAGTGTGGCGAGCACAGCGAGCCCGAAGCGTGGCGAGCGCAGTGAGCCCCGAGAGGGGACACGGAATACATGTAAAGTAATGCGCGTCCCCACGCGGGGCTCGCTGCGCTCGCCACGCTTCGGGCTCGGTGGCGCGCTATGCTCGTCGCACTATATAAAATCAACTCCACGCCGACGTGGTTAGTGGGGGTATGAAAAGGTCGGAGGACGCGTACTGCCACCCCTCGCGGGCTCACTGCGTTTGCCATGCTTCGGGTTCACGTTCATAGTGGGGGGGGGGGCGTGGGGGGGCATTTAACATTGTAAGCCCCCATTAGGGTGCTTATACAATTAAACATTGTATAGGGGGCTTATACAATTTTAAATTGCAGCGCATCGCAGTGCATCGGGTGTATACCATGCGATGCAATGTGATTATATGTTGTGCGACCAAATATCGTGGGCACCATGCTAGTACACAAGTACCCATACATCTCTTCCCTCAAAATATCTTCCAACCCAACCTCTTCGCTCCACACAAGATCTAGGTCTCTCATACCACTCATTACTTGGTCACATTCCCGATTGCAGGACTTTGTTCGGGATGCCCTCCCAAGCACAATAAGACTCTACTCATCTCCAAACCTACAAGAACTCCCTAAAAATTCACCTCTTCAGGCAAGCTTATCAAATTCCAGAACCAGCCACTTAAATTTCATATACTGTTCCTATCTAATCACATCCCCACTGTACAGTCCACATAAATCCACTCTCTTTCTTTTTCCTATTTCTTATCCTCCTGATCCCTCGCCAAACTGCTTGGTCACCATATCATACAGAACACAGGAACCCTTGCATTCTGGTGGAACGAATGCCTATTTCCCTATAGATTGTAATAGAATAGAATAGAATAGAATAGAATAGAATAGAATCAACTTTATTGGCCATGTGTGCTTGCGCACACTAGGAATTTTTTGTGGATATACAGTACAGCATCAGCAGGGATGAAGGGGGGGGGGGGAATTACATACATTACATTGAGACGTTACATGTAGGGAACACATACCGCCGAGCAGCACAGCGCCTAGGCAGCCATCTGCGGCGCCACTGGTCGCTGCACCAGCTCGGGTAGGTAGCAGTAAAAGCAGGTACAGACAAGTACAGTATCACACAAGGAATACATACCCGCCAAGCTGCACAGCGCCTAGGCAGCCATCCGTGGCGCCACTGGTCGCTTCAGCAGCCAGGTAGGTTACAATATAAGCAGGGACAGTACTGGCACATAGAGAACATATACCCGCCAGGCTGCACAGCGCCTAGGCAGCCATCAGCGGCGCCACTGGTCGCTGCAGCAGCCTGGAAGGTAACAGCATGAGCAGAGACATTACAATTATCACACGGGGGACAGGGGATAAGAGGTTACATGTGGCTGAGTGCACAGATCCGAGGCAGCCATTTGCGGCGCCATTTGCGGGGGGGGGGGGGGGGGGGGGGGGGGGAGGAGAGTCAGTGAGGCCCGGGGAGAGTCAGTGAGGCCTGGGGCTGGAGTTGGGCCCTCCCTGTGCTGAGATCCATGCTACTGCCCGATAGTCTTTTCGACCCTGCTGATAGCTGCTGGTGAGGCATCCAGGGGCAGGGGGTCTCATCTCCTAGGTGAGGCAGGGGGCCGGGGGTGAGGGCCTGCAGGGAAGGTAGCATATGCCGGTGTCCTCCAAAGCAGAGGCCTCCTCTCCTACCGGCCTGCGAGGGGGTGAGCCAGGGAGCCTGGGGCCATGGCTGGCGCTGCTGGTGACCATGCCAGATCCTCCTCACCTCACAGTGGGTCGTGGGGGTGGACCTCTTCTGCCGCTGTGCCCGTGGTCCACTGGCCGGGGCTGGGGCTGCTTCTTTTTTTTTTTTTTTTTTTTTTTTTTTTTTTTTTTTGCTTGCGAGAAGGGCCCTCATACCTCTGACTGTCTGTAAATACCGAGTTTGTTGTATCACTGTCTCCTTTGTAAAGCGCAACGGCATTTGCGAGGCTATGTAAGAAACTGTTAATAAATAATAATAAATAATATCTATTGTTTACTTAAGGTAAATGTACAGCACCCCTATTTATTAAATTATAAATATATTCCAGGATTAGGACCACTTATTTACACCATGTTTGGGCTCATATAATATCAGTATTTTACCAGCAGTAACCCGTTCATTTTGGATGAATAATTGCATACTGCGTTTGCAAGTTATTAGTATAAGTAGATATGCAGATAGTTATGATTGAGTTGCAACGCGGGACCCTGAAACTATATACTAAACAAAGGCAGTCTATGGGCCATTGATGACTTGAAGGATGTGTGTCTCTCAGACCAATGAAAGGAGAATTCTTTTTGTAATATTGATTTTTCTATTGTATACAAGACATAAATATCAGGCATCAGAAAGTCAAACACATACACTTTATGGGCATCACGGAGGGTGTAATGGTTAGCATTACTGCCTCACAGCGCTGAGGTCATGGGATCGATTCCCACCATGGCCCTAACTGTGCAGAGTTTGTATATTCTCCCTGTGCTTGCGTGGGTTTCCTCCGGGTACTCCGGTTTCCTCCCACAATCCAAAAATATACTGGTATGCTAATTGGCTTCCAACAAAAATTAACCCTAGAATTTCTGTGGGTGCGTGTACATGTGGTAGGGAATATAGATTGTAAGCCCCACTGGGGCAGGGACTGATGTGAATGTTCAAATATTCTCTGTAAAGCGTTGCGGAATATGTATGCGCTATATAATAAACTGCTAATAAATAATAAAATAAATAAATACACTTTATGATGTATTTTGCTTGACGACAGCTAATCTGGATCCAGGGAGGTGCTAGTATACATAAAGGTATATTTGTTTGGTTGTAATTCTTATCGATGTTATTGCCATCTACTGAAATACTATAGATTGTTGGTATAAGTATCTCTATACTGTAACTCTATCTAGATTGTTATAAGCATCTATTGTCTGTAATTAATCATACAGTACATGTATAAATATATGCTGTTATACAGATGTAGCCCCTGCCATCCTTGGCCGGGCTCGCCAGACGCTCCCCGCTGGCGAGCGCCGGCGGACAGGGGCTACACTGAACACGAACACGCGTCCCAGTCTTTCGGCGGGAGACGCTTCAGTGAGACAGGCAGGGTTAGGGGGGGTGTTCGGGGTGGTGAGGGGTACTTGTGGCGATGGCAGGGGAGGCGGCGGGGACCGGAGGCAGGCTCCGTTGCCAGGGGGCGTGCGTGCATCTCGTGCGCGCGCGCCCCCTGGCAGGAATGGCGGGATGGCAGGGCTGGCGAAAAGCCAGCCCTGCAAAGATGGGCCAAGCCCCATCTGTATCTCCCCTTTGCTGATTAAATCTGTTTTTTGCATTAGACCCCAATACAATAGTATATACAGTTGTACACTCTTTTTTAAAGATATTAAGGTGTGCATAACCACACCAGAGGTATAATTTGCTAATATACGCAGTTTGTCTCCACAACAAATTATCTTAAACTGTTTAAGTTATTTTAACATAACAGAAGACAGGAAGAGCCCCAGTTCTATCCTACAATTGGACATTTATGTAAGTCTTATTTCCTGACAGAAATATGCTCCATGTAGTTTTTTATAATTTTTACATAGTAATATTAATTTTGTGCAAGCATTAAAGCTGAAAAGCCACTTAATCCGAACACAGAATCAAATGCCTTTAGATGTGAAATCCCTTTCACAGCTCATTCTATAGATGCATTTTGTCAATTATAATGTATGTTTTCAAAAATAGCCAGACCAGTACTGTCAAGTGTAAGACTATAGGCTAGATTCTCTGAGCTCAAAAGTGATAAAATGGAGTGATAAACAGCCAGCCAATCAGCCCCTACCTGCCATGTCACAGACTGTGTTTGAAAAATGTCAGACAGGAGCTGATTGGCTGGCTGTTTATCACTCTCCATTTTATCACTTTTGAAGCTTAGAGAATCTGTCCCTATTTGACTTTTTTCTGTGGCCCGTCCAGAGCCCTACCGAATTCTAGCCGTATATATTAATTTATTACAAGTATTGTAAATCTTCATTTGAACCAAGTTTATCTTACATGGAAACATTATTAAACTAATGAGCATCATATTATGTTATTATTAACTCAAAATAAAATAAATAATAAAAATAAAAAACATAGATAAGCAATGTTTTTATAAAAATATCCAAGCATTAAAAATGTGAATAATTTTTTTCAAAACATAAAACTACAGAAAAAATACATCTATAATGCACTTCATTTAAATCAATGTTTTAACCTTTGAATCAACCTTTTTTTGAATTATTAGCTATGTTCCAGAAAAATATGGGCTATGCTGAAGGGTTGCAGGGAACTTTTAGTTAAAATCACTTTGATTTATCCTTCTAATTTTATATGAAACGCATGCTTGACCAGGGGATTTAGATTTTACTGCATATATAGACAACCCTAATTTACTAAGAAGACAGCAACATGGCAGCATCACAAGGACCTCTCCTAAACTCATTTATTATAATCGTTAATAAAAATGGATTTGGAAAACAAAGTAACTCCAGAATCCAGGAACCTTTTATTTGACATATAAACAACAAGCACGAGTTTCTGATTCTTTGTTTTGGAGTTCCTATTTAGAAGAAAAGAAAATAACCTTTACTGCATGGTAGGAATAAAAAAAGGATGATTCATCTCTGTAAATCTGCTTGTTGAGTTTGATGGATCATTCTTAAAAGCAACGCTGCTAATCTTCTGGTTTTCTTTTTTTAGGTTATTCACAGATCAGTGGGTTTTCTGGCTAATACAGGTCCTGATTCTCTTCTGTCTTCACACATGGTATTCATCATATCTTGACAAGGAAAGACCTTCAGTCAACAAATAACCTTCACTAAAGTAAGACATGTAAGTGGGTTTCTAGTTTTTATGGATGAATAAAAAACAAGTGTAAAGTATAAATACCACTACTATTTGGTTTTCTGCTTTACATGATTTGTTTATAGACAACATTAATTTGCATAACCGCTTCTGTTAAATCAAATAAAAGGTTTTTCACCGTATTCAATTATGTTTCACTGTTTAGAAATGATCTTATTAAATATTTAACTATTGACATTTTAAAGTTTAGGTTTCACTCCTATGACACATAAGTATATTTTGCTTGAAAGAAAAAAAAAAAAGCATATATTACATTTTGTTCTAAGTGTACTTTGTAGAATTGAAATAAACAGCCTCTTACAGAAATAGAGCGAACGAAAGTAAATGTTTCATAAGCAAATATAAAATACAACTTGCAATAACACAAATTGCTAAAATGTTTCAGTACTGAAGTATGGAGGAATTTACATGTAATAATAGTGTAGAAAAAACTCTGAGACAGGAAAAGGCTCGAGGTCAACATCAAACTGAAATTCATCACCACGGCCAAAATACAGTAAGCACTTTATATCTTACTCACTACTGTATATCACAAAATATTTCCAATACTGTCAAAAGTGTATCAGAAAAAGAACTTAATGTGCGGTTAGTAAATAAAGCTAAAGGACAACTGAACTTCACATTTGAAAATTAGATTTTAGAAGAATGGTGTTAAAGGGAAACTAACAAAATAAAATGATGCATTATCTATGAATATCTTCTTGTAGAAGCTTACTGCGCACAAGCAGATAGTGCAGTTTGCAGTCTAAACTAGAAGTTGACATCCCGTCCCTCTGTATACAGCTTGGACTGGAGAGTGGTCCATGTGGTGTAGACAATGACATAATGCCCAACTCTACCTGGAACTGAAGCTTGCTGAGCATACATCACCTCAACAAGGTTAATTGACTAGGCAGATGTCAGGGGTACCGACAAATAAAGTGTTTTTCTTTTATTGGATCACAGCGAGCAGAAAAGATGAATACATTTATTTCACTATGTTCTACTCTCACTTTATGTTTGGTTTATGATGACTTTAGAATCTCATGATCAGGATTGCCCTGACTTTTACTATAGTACAGCTTGGCTGCTAAGTGACATGTGACTATTATATGTAACCAGCTCCCAGGGCAAACTACATAGTTTCTGATTTAACAAATTGCGGAGGCCACAGGCAAAAGGGATGTGGCCTAATTATATGGAGGTGTGTCCTAATTATATGGAGGTGTGGTCTAGCAGAAAAACAATTACCTTACACACCATTTTTTAACCTGCATGACCAGACATTGGTAAACTTAGGAACGCTTGTTGTCCTCCCATGCTTAAGTTGGCTGGCTGAAGGCCATACAGTGACATATAAACATGAACTCCCATACAGTGACACACCGTTATGCCCATTACTTATACCACATGCCATAATGCTCATTACACATTATGTCACACACCATAATGCCTATCACATATTATGTCACATAAGTGCTGCTAACCTACATGCTAGTTGCTAGGAGCTATGTGCTCGATGCCAGGTGCCTCATGCTTGTTGCTACAGGAGGTTTCATTCTTGTTGCCATGGGAGGATTACATGCTCATTGCCATGGGGGGTTCCATGCTTGCTGCCATGGGGTGATTATATGCTTGTTGCTTGGGGGGGGAGGGTTTACATGCCCGTTGCCCAGGGGAGATTACATTCTTGTTGCCCGCGGGGTTACATGCTCATTGCCCAGGGGGATCACATGCTTTTTGCCAGGGGGTGGGGTTACATGCTCATTGCCCAGGGGAGGATTGTATGCTTGTTGCCCAGGGGGGTTTACATGCTTGATACCCAGGGAGTTACAGGTGCACTGCGTGCTCTTCACTAAGAACCTCTCCAAACTCATCTGCTGCAGTGACATACAGTACTACATACTTCCCAGTCACCAATATAGATACAGACAGCACAGGTCCAATGGAGCAGGAGCAGCAAGACCCACCACAAAAGCGACACAGTGCTGGCCTGCAGAAAATATTCCACCCCCAAGCAGGGTAAGCACATTAGTTCCACCAAGGCCCGGCTTTGTGCACTCTGCAGTAGCGCAGTCTGACTAATTTACCTGTCCCATCCCACGGCTGGTCAGTCCCCTCCTGGCAGCTCTGCGTCTGAGTGAGAGACTCTGACTGTGACTGATGACAGTCAGACTGCCTCCGGTGTTTATCATTTGGCCTGGCTGCACTGCAGAGGCACACAGCAGCTGCAGCACAGGAGGGGGATAGCCAGTGTGTCAGCTGGATTCAGAGGAGGACTGCCCTCAGTAGGCAATGAAACAGTGGGACAAGCTGTGCGGCAGCCTGTGCAGTTGCACGGCACATCCCCCTGCGAAAATAGCCCTGTATGTAACATAGACACATGGAATTTGATGGCATATAAGAACAGCTTGGCCCACTTAGCCTGCGGATTACTTGTTACCTTCCTGGATGTTGGACAGCAATCCAAATTTAATTCCTAGTATACACAAGTATACCAGCCCAAATAAAGCTGGTTCTGATTCTAATTCTGGTTAACACACATACATGTGCACACTAAGCTTCATTTTATGTTGGGAGCCAAATAAAATAGCAGGATATTTTTGGATTATGGGAGGAAACTGGAGTACCCAGTGGAAACCCACGCAAGTACATGGAGGATATACACATTCCACACAGATAGGGCTATGGTGGGAATCAAATCTATGACTGCTGTGAGGCGGTAATGTTGACCCTTGCACCACCCTTGTTTATGTGTGGGATATCACATAAAGCAGTGGTGGGGAACCTCAGGCCCGGGGGCCGTATGCGGCCCCCCCCCCGTAGCCGGTCTGAGTGGCCCTCCTACCCACCCGGCAGCTTTGCCGGGAGTCAAGTACAGGGGACTTCTTGCGAGAGGTCGGTAGTTCTTGTGAGATTACTCTTAATTAACAACAACCAGAGACTGTCAGTCCTATTCAGCGGCAGCCGTAGCATGGGACGGCTGCAGCAGGACAATTTGTAAGAGAAATTTTTACATATGGCCCCAAAGGATTTTTCCACCATACAATTGGCCCTTGGCACAAAAAATGTTCCCCACCCCTGACATAAAGTATAGTATAGAAATATTTGCATCCAATATGTGGTGAGCAACATGCAGATCTTTTTCACTGCCTTTGGCTTTGCCTATTGATGCAATAATTTTGGGTAGAGATATGAAATTACACTACTCAATATTTAGGGAATAATTTATATTTACCACAAGAATGGGTGCTTTCTTATACAAATCCAAATGGTCAAAGTGTATCCAATGTGGGGGGGGGGGGGGTGAGAAACTTGCAATAAAACAAGCAGCTTGCAAAGTTATATTACAAGTATATATTCACCTTGAACCACCATATTTATCCTTATTTAAAACCAAATTGTATTAGCTTTTCTGAATGGAATGGGTGGGACTGGTGATGGAAAGGAACAAGAAGATAGAACAATTCTCTGGAGTGTGGAAGAGTTATATAGAAACTATATACCTCTGATAAACTTCATGCCATTTGATGTGGATACAACTAGACCTCTCATGACAATTCCAAGAGATGTAAGTTATTAAGTTTTAAAGTGAAAGTCAATATTTTATATATATATATATATATATATATATATATATATATATATATATGCATCAATCTTTTTATCAGAAATTTGTGAGAATCTGAAAGTGAGAGATTTTGGGAGAGTTTTCCATTTTTTTTAAAAGCGGCAATCAATTACATGGCTAAATCAAATTGGTTTTTCAGTGTAAATGATTGCCACTTTAAAAAAAATGGAAAAACTCTCCCAAAATATCTCACTTTCTGATTCTCACACCCTATTACATTTTCCCCATAGGCTCATTTATTTTGCCATCAGTTTTGGTTCACATAATGGACAGGCTTTTGAACTGATTTTAGAGATCTCACTGTCCGTAAGCTAAGAGGCGATACTCAGGAAACTGCTATATTATTGTATAACAATGATGAGTGCTATAAGATGGATATAATACAGTATTTAGTGAGCTACACTTTACAGGCCTACAGGTTGGTAGATAAATTGACTTAACATGAAGAAACTATATATTGTCATTTGGTTCCATTTATTTTTTGATCAACTCACCTTAATAATGGGGCATTCGAAGCTTCATATTCATATCGATTGGTAGCAAGTAAGATACATTAAATGAATTTATTGCATCGGAGCACAAAGAGAGTCATTATTGTAACAGTGACACATTATTTCCATCTGGTAATGAGCACACAAGATGTTGTACAAGCTGTGAGATGAGCTCTGTTTTATTGTAATTAAAATTTAGAGTAACGCTTAAGCTGTAAGGAAGCTGAAGAATGTTATTATCATGAGATAATGATTTGTAGGGTTCTAAAGTATTTAGGAATGAAACATCTTGACTTCTTTATTGTTGGAGTTAAAGTGCATGATTACACAAGACATGAAGATGGGACCTGCTTTGTCAATAATTATTTATTTTACCATGACATAATACAATATTAACTACATAAACAGAGAACCATGATAGAGTTTAATATAAAGAAGGACTATAGTAAATGATTAGGAAAAATGACTTGAACCAAAACTGACAATATGGCATTAGTTGAGCTAAGGTGCCACTATACCAAGAATATAATATACAATTGCATTTCTCACTTCTGAATTAACCTTTCCGTATTTGGATGGGAGCTATAAAGTGTTTTGGCCAACTGCCAAAATGTCAACACAATATGGTTGACATGAATTAAGTTGACAGGTTCAAAAGGTCATATGAAAGGTCAACAGGTACAAAATGCCTGGTTTTGGTTTAAAAAAAAATCCTAATATTAGTTTGATTTACTATACATAAGGCCTATGATTGAGAACAGTAACCTGCCCAAAACATGGCGAGGGTATACATTTCTATTGATGGTGGTGACATCATCAAACGACAAGATTTTACTCTAAAACACCTGAAAAAATGTGTCAGCCATTTGAATGTTGACTAATGTCATGTCACCATTTTAACCATGTTGACCTTTTCCATCAGTCGACCTTAACTTCTGAACTTTTATTTGTTGACCTATTGTACCTGTTGACCTAATGCATGTCAGCCATTTGGGGTCAGCCTTAATACTGTAGATCTTCTATACCACATCCAATTTTTCTAAGACTGTACCATGTAATGTTCGTGCATTATATTGTCCTAAGCAATTATACACTGTTCTATACACCATACAGGAAAGTTCAGAGGGATCAATTTGCTTTCATTTCACATACTATATTACACGTTGTCAGAACTTAGTGGAGTAGTTGAAAATATTATGGACTTCAGGAAATATTATCATTATACAGAATCTACAGTAACTAACTGGTGTCAATCTAAGCAGTAAATCAAAGGCCAAGACATGAAAGACATGAATATACAAATTGAAACAACTTGAATTATTTGTATATTCTTTAAAAAAAATTGTATAGGAACCCCATACTGCCTCTCATGCTAGCAATCTTTTAAAAAGCAAACATTTTTCTTTAAAATACTAAGGGCGGTATTCAATCCCGAATTCTGACTGTCCGAACGTCCCAACAGTCGGAAACCCCGGCCGTTTTCGCTCAGATCAACTGTAACTCAACAGCTGGAATTCAATGTTCCAGCTGTCTAGTGTCAGAAAGTGGGCATGTCGGGAAAATGACCGCAAATGATTGAAAAACGGCTGGGAATTTGACAATCCATGGCCGGTTCCTCCAAAAAAGATCTGACTTTTTATAAAGTCAGATCTGTTTAGTTGGAGTATGCATTCAATGCTGTCCGACACTGCAGCATTGACTAGGCGGCAATCTCTATTTCCCCGGAAGAAATAGGGACCGAGATTGAATACCCCCTAACGATAGGTTACGAAAATTGTACTCCAATGCCTAGTTTTGTCTTCTGAATTGAGAGCCTTCAAACACTGAAAGCTATCCATAACATTTGTATTTATTTTCCCTAGATCTCTGCTGAAGCATTACAAATAAATTGAATCATTCAAACTTGAGAGGCATAGGGGTTTATTTACTATAATGAAGAAACAGAAAAATAATGTCTCTATGTTGTGCACCTAAGAGAAATGACCAATAAAATATAACCTTTATTTGATTCATCTAAAATATTCTGCGAAATATGAACACAAAACATACAAACATAAACACAAACTAGGTGATTTAAAAAGGATATAAATCCTCACTCATACCACTTTCCCACTGCCTAAACGTTTTAAAAACCGGTATTATGAAATGGTATTTAAAACGGGTCTGAGCCTTAACATTGCAGTAGATTACCATTTTAAATACAGTTTAAATACCATTCACATCAGTCAGCCGTCACTCTCCGGCCACACGGACCCTGGACGGGAACAATTTTAAGCGGCCTGAGAAGCTGCCGCCTGATTACATCTTCACAGGCTTCAGGGTTGAGCCGCAGATTTGCTGTGCTCCCTGTCTCCCATATCAACACCTACGAGTACGGAGGGTGAGCATTTATAAAGTTATACCATCACTTGCCGCTCTAACTTTATTACTGCCAAACTAACCGCTCCATGTGCATTGAGCTTATTTGCTAACCGGATAATTGCATGTTATTGGCTTCCCACATTTAAGTACTCACCTGGCTATTACAATCTGTTCTGATTAACCTGCAGCTAAGACTATACTAACCTCCATTTAACCATTTAACCCAGTCACACGGATTTCTATCTGCAATTGCGTCATATTTTATCATTGTTATTAATTAAAAATGTTTTATTTTTCACATAAATTGTTTTATATGTTATATAATTTGTATGTACATCTGTGTTACTTATAAATTAATAGGAATTAATCAATATCAATTTACATAAACCAATTTCTTTTTTAATGGTGTGTCCAGTGTGCATTCTGTTCAGTGCCATATTCTCAGTAGTCTTACAGTCACTTAGTAGCGCATGGTGTCCCCCCCCCAAAAAAAAAAAAAAAAATAATAATAATTCTTTATGTATGGCAGGTAAACAGCATACCAGGATGACAGCTTTCAGGTTACAGCAATGGAAGGTTTCAACCAGCAACAAACATGCTTCACAATAAGGTTACTCCTGAGAATCCCTAAAGTATTCCCCACATTCCCCCCAGCCTATGGTCCAGCCCCTAAAAGGCATTGGGCCTTATTCTAATCCACTCTTTCTGACAAAATCCTTCTTAGATGGGCAAAACCATGTGCACTGCAGGTGGGGCAGATGTTACTTGTGCAGAGATAATTAGATTTGGGTGGGGTTTTACTTCAAAGTGAGATCTATATTGCAGTGTAAAAATAAAGCAGTCAGTATTTACACTGCACAGAAACAAAATAACTTACCCAAATCTAATTCTCTCTGCACATGTTACATCTGCCCCCCCTGCAGTGCACATGGTTTTGTCCGTCTAAGAAGGATTTTGTCAGAAAGAGTGGATTAGAATAACCCCCATTGAGAACACTGACTCTCTGCTCTGGACATACATATAACAGGAAGTAACAGGTGTTGTTAATTAGACAGTGATTAACAATACATCTTAGGAAAACCCAGACTGGAGCTCACTAGCACTGCTGCTGCTGCTGGGTCTGCTCTAAAACCAGAACTGGATCTTCCGCATTCACCTCATTTGGAAGTAGGCTGTCACTGCCACAATATATAATTAATAGAGATTTAAAAATAAGTAAAATCCCAATTTGTACCTTAGTCCAATTTTGACTTTATTCCAGCTCCATTCTGTTTGATACATTTTCCAGAGTACTCTGGTTGTATACTTTAAGAGTGGGAAATAAAAATAAAAATAACATATACGCCTTAAGGGTTGATTTACTAAAGCTTTAAAACTATTAGCAGTGTTGCCAATAGCAACCAATTTGATTGTGTCTATCATAATTGCACTATTTATTGACATACTTCAGCCAGTATATATTTAGCAGAGAATTACAAATGTTAAAAATAATAGGAGTACAGTTATATAATCTTCATAAAAGCTTTACTCAGAAAAATATGCTATATATTTTATGAGATTTTAATATCCTTGACTTAATAGTTATGGACTGTGGTACTGTTGGCCTGATTCTGGTTCACAAGCAGAACCGCATGTTATTTAAACACTACACGCTGCTCGCCCAGCCACCTGCCCTCCTTCGCACGCTGAGTTAGCCCGCTGAGTTCGCCCGCTGAGTTCGCCCGCACGGCTGCAAATGGATGTTTTGCGTAAACATCCATTCACAGTTAAGGGGGCGAGGACCACATCATTCAATGGTCACCGACCATCGAATGATGCGGAACGAGCGCACAAAACTAAGACACTTTCAGGTGTCTTAGCTTTGTGTGCGTCCAGTGCGAGGACAGGGCGGCCAGCTGACATCTGGTGATGTCAGCTGCCCACCCCCAGCAGCCGCGTCACTGCCACAATTCCATAGGAACGCCCAGCGTTTTCATGGGCACACCCCATGGATTTGTCCATCCGTCGCTGCTCCATGCCCCTCGCCCGTACTGGTGGGTGCGAATGGGATGGCAAACTTGCAGTTTGCCATGCCCATTCACACCCATTGTCTGCACATGTGCAGAAATGCACACGCGCAGATGCCAAACATTGCTCCCCCGTGCGAATGGGTGGGGGAGCAAAAGGACCTGCATAAGGTCCTGTGTGTATACTATTAAGATGAATATGAGCTTTTCTTCCTTGAAATTGGCATCACAAAAAAGTGGTGGGTGGCTTGAGCCCTTGTGTGTAGATTTTAGTCACTGGGGGCTAATATGCCCTCCTCTTTAGAACAGTGTCAGGGCGCTTCATGGTATCCATATACATATGCAGTGTCTAAGCAACCATGACTTGGATAAGAGCTTAGCTGCTCCCTATGATGTAATGCAGGAAGCGAGGTCAAGTGACTAACTTCTATCAATTAACTCACTGCATTACCGGTTACTAGGTGACTGTGACCTAGTAACTGGTATTGCTGTTTCTCTTGGGATAATTACACAACTTCAGTGTTATATTAATTAGAAAGTGAGAAAATGTATTTTATTAGTTGTTATATTTCTGCTCACTCTCTATATAATATTTGTTTTTTAAAGTAATTTGTGTATTGACTATAAATGAAACACCAGATGCTAATCAGCAGCCATTTTTAATTCAGGGTATTTAAACCCCAGCAATTTACAGAAAAGACACCTTTGAAAAATGTGCATACGCACAGTGAAACATGTTAGCTGTTGTCACCTGGTTCTGAAACCTTCATCTATATTGGATTAACCATTTAAACAAGGCCTGGATCCCTCTTTGCATATTGACTTCACGCCTGAGATACCTTCATGGTGCATATGTAAGTGAATACCTTCAAGGGCTGGTGACACTGTTCAGCAAGAGCTATGGATGAGGGCATAGTAGCCCCCAGTGTCTAAAGTCTACACACAAGGGCACAAGCCACCCACCATTTTCTGCGATGCCAGCCCCAAGTAGGAAAAGCTCGCTATTTCTTTCCACACAGTTACATCTACAGTAGACATTTGGGCCAGTATTATCTGAGGACACTTAATTATGGGTTAACATACCCCCAGGCAGGGGCGTAACTATAGCACCGCAGCCCCGGCCACCGCGGGGGGGGGCGCTGTGCATGTGGGGGCGCCAGGGGCTGCGGTGCTATAGTTACCCCCCCCAATCCCCCACAGACTTACGTATCTTGCTGGTCCCGGCGGCTCCGTTCTTCTGATGAGGACCACAACAAAATGGCCGTCCCCATATAGCAAACAGTTCTCTGAAACTGTCTGCTGTACGGGGGCGGCCATTTTGTGGTGGTCCTCAGCAGATAAACGGACGGAGCCGCCGGGACCAGCGCGATAGGTAAGACTGCGGGGGAGGGGGTTAGCATAGGCGGCGGGGCGGCGGGTGGGGGTTGCTCGACGGGGCGGCGGCGGGGGGTGGGTATGGGCGCCCCCCCCTAACGGCGGGGGGGCGCCCAAAACCTAGCTACGCCACTGCCCCCAGGACAACATAGGAATGAACATCGGCAAGATCCAGTTGGACATAAATACAGTCAGGTGACTATACTGCTAGTTGCCCATTATTTCAAACTGCAACAATTGTTTTTATTTTGTCTTTTTATGTGTAGATCTTTATATTATTAAATGTGTCAAATGTGTATTTATATTCTTAAATATGTCAAGCTGCTGTTTTACTAACAGCGACTGCCCTTTTAGCATAAATACAAATACAGGACAGCCGAGTTAACTAATTGTCGTTTAGTTAAATATTGCACCCAAATAAAGAACAGTCGCTGTGAGCAATGATGGCATTTAATACGGATATTTTGAGGATCTCTCTCAGCAACGTTGGCACTCAAAGGGTTAATGAGCATAGCACAAAATTAGACAATCAATCTAGAAGATAAATCAAGGCCTGACTACACCATTTACCAGAAATAAAATAAAATATATTTCCTCTGCTTGAAACTGTAGAAGATCAAGAGAGATGGTGAGATTTAGGATTTCTGTTATTATGGGGTTCTTTATTTTGTAGTTATGATGACGTGTGATTTTTCTTATCTTTTTCAATACAAAAATCATCTCCATGTCACAGAGTCTGACACTTTATTTATCACACTATAGTGGCCATTTTGGGAGGTTAGTGTTAAGCTGTGGGAGGAAAAGGTTACAGTTAGACACTAGACAGAGGAAGTTAGGGTTAGGCACTACACAGGGGATTAGGGATCCGGAGTCACTTGGCAACTGCACAGATTCAAGTGAATTCAAGGTGGGTGCTGACATCATGCGCCCACCACTAGCAGGCAAAGGAATGCCAGACTTTGGCCGGGCACTTCCAGTGTGTCTAGTGAGTAATGGCCTTTAGATTAGGCCATTAGCAGTGTCAGATCATTCACTACCTTAGTCAATGTTATTTCTGTGGAGTGCAGGGAACAAATACCTGACTGTAGTGGGTCCAATAAGCAGAGCCTGATTTAGAGAGTAACCCTGGGCCCCTAATTTTAGGGCCGCCCTGGCCAGAGTTGCTCTTCCCCTGCTATAATGTTGCTCTGTTCCTATTTCCTGCTTCCACCAGCAGTAGCAGCTCTTCTGGCAGTAGCAGGGGAGGAGATTGCCTGAATTAGTTCCCCTGCTCCCTGTGAATAGGAGGAGGGTGGTGCTGCACAGTCATGCGATACATAACACAGACACTGAAAACTCACTGCACTACTTTGCAGCAGTGTCAAACTTTCCCTGACGGTTTCTGCTCTCCCCTCTCCAACAACCTGGGGTCTTCTCCCAACTTCCCACTTATTTCTCTCCCTCTAATGCTGTGTTTCTCAACCTCAGTCCTAAAGACCCCCACACAGTTCATGTTTTCTAGGTCACCCAGCATGTGCACAAGTGCATTCATTACTCACTGACACTTTTTTAAAGATCCGCAGGTGGAGCTAATTATTTAACTTATGATTCTGTGTTCATGAAAAACGTGCACTGTGTGGGGGTCCTGAGGATCGAGGTTGGGAACCACTGCTCTATTAGCTGTTGTTACTGGTTGTGCTGTTGGGAGTTGTGGAGTGGACATTGCCAAGCTGATTTTTAGAGCATTGTGGTTAGAGCAATGGTGCCGAAGGAGAGAGGAAGCCTGGTCTATGGGTGCATGCATCATTCAGGTGGAGGGGAAGAACATGTCGCAGGTGCAACCAGGAGTGGTTGCTGGTGGGAGGGAGATATATTGGGTGACCTGGTTCCCCCTAGGAAATAATATGACCCTGCAATAAGTTGTGTGAGTTAAGAAAATGTACGAGGTTAGTGTGTCAAGTTTCTCAAGAAGCATGGTGGGGCTTGGGAGATGCAAAATTGAAAGATAGTTTGAGAGAGAGTTAGGGTCAGAATTTTGGTTTTTCAGACTGGTAGTAATCACTGCAACTTCAGCAGTGATGGAAAGATACCAGTAGAGAGAGAGAGAGATTACAAATATTAGTTAAGGTTAGAATGAAGAAAGAGCTACTTATTTGTAGGTTCAAGAGGAGTGGTAAGAGTGTTGATACATCATCTTCATTTGTAGGATCAAATGAAGAGAAGATGCCAGAGAGTTCATATAGGAAACTGAGTAAGTCACTGTCTGAGGAAGAGCATACCATTTCATTCCAGACCCTATCAATCTTGTCCTTCAAACAGAAGCAGGATCTTGTGCACTAAAAGTAGATAGCGGGTTTAGTAAGGGGGATAAGAAGGTATTTAAAAAGTAATTTGAGGTTCCAGGCTTGAACAGTTAAAAGAGATTGAATATATGTTTGTTTGACAGTGTCCATGGCATTAACATAAATGTGGTAGATAGTCTTATATGTTAGGAAGTCACTTGGAGCACCAGATTTATTCACCAACATTCTACTTTACATGAGAGTTTTTGTGGGTGTTTTGATCATTTCAAATGCCACAGTTGACATCTTAGTCTATGTGAAATATGATGGGTAGCTAGAGCCGCTTAATGGAGGACCATCTCTACAGTCAGGTTCAGGTGTGACACAACAATCTCAGCTCAGGAGAAGTGAATGTAGACATTGAATGTAACTGTGAATCAGTGCTCAGTCACTACTTTGTTGTTTTGTATCCAAAAGTCCATTGGAAGATCCTGTGAGTTGGTTAGAGAGTATTTTGTAAACATGAGGAAACTGTGGACTGTCAGTAAGGATAAATACTTTAGATCAGTGATTTTCAACCTTTTTACCATGCGGCACACTAAATAAGATTTTAAAATTGCTAAGGCACACCATGAGATCCCCACAGGGTAAAACACATTGGCCCCCACAGGGAAAAAAACAAACCTATTGACCCCTATATTAAAAAAAATCACACTGGTCCCAACAGGTAACAAAAATAAAATACATTGGCCCTTTACATTAAAAGAAGAGACCAGTAAATATCAATTTAACTGGTAGTGGCTGTAAATTGGTTTGGGGTTGTCTAGATCTGGGGGCACACTTGAGAACAGCTGAAGGCAAACTAGTGTGCCACGGCACAGTGGTTGTAAAAAACACTGCTTTAGATGATGTTTACAGATGAAGCAAGCTCCATCTTTGCAGGGTTGGTGATTCTAGCGCCAACCGCCGCCTCCTCTGCCTCCATCGATGGTCCCCATCACTGACCCGACCCCTCTCTAACCCTGACCATCTCCCTGAAGCGGGGACGGGCAGGGTCCTGCTGCCCAGCATGCGTGTCCTAGTATGATGGAGTCCCTCTCAGCCGGCTTTCGCCAGGGTGGAGAGTCTGGCGAGAGCTGAGCAAAGAAGAGAGGGGCTCCATCTGGATGTGGGAGCTGGAACTTGTGGCAGAACTCTGGGAGGCAATGGAGTAATTTTCCGCCAGGCTCCTGGCCCAAAAGGGGCAATAACTCCATTGTCCCCCATTACCTATCATTGCTATTGTCAGAGAAGAGCGCCGAATGAGCCCGGTTCTTCCCTTGCTACCGCCGTGTCACCAGCGGGCATCGGCTCTCCCCCAAGCTGCCGCCGGATCTTCAGGTGTCCACATGTAGTTTGCCTGGCTCTTCCGTGCTACCGCAGGGTCCCCACTGGGCATTGGCTCTCCCCCTTGCTGCCGGATCCTCACTAGGTATCACATGTAGTGCACCCAGCCTGGCTCTTCCCTTGCTACAGCCAGGTCACGCCAGGCATCGACTCTCCTCCTGCTGCACTGGATCCTCGCATTCATCTTGCCTCCGTGTGCCTGGGATGAACTTAGGCCACTGTGCTGAACTATCCCAAAATAACAAGACAGTCCTGCAAAATCGGGGCAGTTGGGAGGTATTCTTTTATTCACTTTGAATATGTGTCATGTGGAATACTGTAAAACAACTTTATTTTAAAGAACAACCCATACAGGTACTTTATTTCCAATAGAGCTCCTGTACTCTTTGCTTCAATGTATTGTTCCACTAATTAATTATATCTATTTCCATTGTGAGTATATGTTTTTATATTTTACTGTAACATGATTTGAATAGTAGTAGTAGTATATGTCCTTGTATCTTTCTTTGTCAGCACAGAGAAACCATGTACAACATATCCTATAATTATAACAGACAGAGATACATTGATATTACTAGAAATGTTTTATTATGTGTAAGGACTGTGCATTTCTACACCATGTCCTACATACTTGTCACTTTCCCAAGCTATGCACTGTGTATATTAAAAAGCTTTTTATGTGATGCATGCAATAAATTATCCAATAAAACAAAAGCAACTGTCACTATAACATATTTTATGACCTTGTTTTTTAAACATTTTTCTTCCTATCAACATTACAATATTGCATTATTTAAATAGTAAGCTTCTTTGCATTTATTATATTAAAATTATACAATGCAAAACAGTAAATTATAATAGTAGATACCAGCAAAGCCTACACTGTTACAAAATGTAGAATACTATTCCGCCAATCTCAACCCATGTTATGTTCAGTACTTTTCTGCTAGAGGTCTTACTGCCAAAGAACCGATTAGTATAAAAGTATGAGTGTGCTGCTGGTTCTGCAATCAAACATATTGGTGGAGTCAGGTTGGTAGTGAAATTAGGTAGAGAACTATTGGAACAATCTTACAGGTATGATAAGCACTCTTGAAGGTAAGGGGGCAGTTGAAAGTTTGCATACTGCACATGAATATTTTCAGATTTTTAGCACTGCACCTTCTCCTGTTATGTACACTGAACACAAATAACTATGGGCCTTATTCTAGTTCACTCTTTCTGGCAAAATCCTTCTTAGATGGACAAACCCATGTGCACTGCAGGTGGGGTAGATGTTACTTGTGCAGAGAGAATTAGATTTGGGTGGGGTTTTACTTCAAAGTGAGATATATATTGCAGTGTAAAAATAAAGCAGGCAGTATTTACCCTGCACAGAAAGAAAATAACTCACCCAAATCTAATTCTCTCTGCACACTTTACGTCTGCCCCCCCCCCCCTGCAGTGCACATGGTTTTGTCCATCTAAGAAGGATTTTGTCAGAAAGAGTGAACTAGACTAAGGCCCTATGAGCAACTTCTCTGCTTAAAATAAATTCTAAGTCACTTAGATCCACCTACAATATTGCTACAGACTCTGGAACAGATTTATTAAGCCAGGGGAACAGATAAAGTGGAAGGTGATAACGCACCGGCCAATCAGCTCTTAGCTCTGATTTTTTAAAACTAGCCTTTGATTTGACAGTTTGAAGCTGATTGGCTGGCGCTTTATCACCGGCCACTTTGTCACTTCATCTGGCTTTAAAATCTGTCCCTCTATCCACTTCTCCCATAGGGCTACATTTACTAAGATGGTTCTATTGAGGATGGTATGTTGCCCATACACATGATCAGATTGTACTATTTATTTATGTACCACCTTCTAGTAGAAAAAAGATGGAATCTGATTGGTTGCTAAGGGCAACATCCCATCTTCAATAGAACTCCCATCTTATTAAATTTACTCCATTGTGTGCAGTCATATCTCCTTGTAAGACTATATGAGAAGGAGAAGGGGTATAGATCATTGGATAGACAGACACTAGGTTGACAAGCATTAGGTCAACACCACTAGGATGACATGACTGAAGGTCGACATTACTGAAGGTTGACATGGGAAAGGTCGACAGTCAAAAGGTCGACATGTGGTTTTTCACTTTTTTGTCCCTAGTGTCGCATGGACACTAAAAAGTACACTGCTTCCCCTTGCATGGCTAGCTGCACTCACCATGCTTCGGGCAGGGTGCCTTGCTGCACTCGGCACACTATTTTATTCTCCCACCACACCCTAGTGGATGGTAGGGCATGAAATACCGCCTGTTGGCACATGTCGGCTCAAAAGTGAAAAACAGTCGACTTTTGACTGTCGACCTTCCCCATGTTGACCTAATGACCCTGTCGACCTTCCCCGTGTCGACCTAGCCCCATGTCCACCTTCAGTCATGTCAACCTTCATGCATGTAGACCTGGTGGTGTCAACCTAACGTTTATCGACCTAGTTGTTGTAGACCTAGTGACCGTGGCCCTTATTCAGATCTGTGCGGCCGGAGCCGCACACGGTGCTCCGGCCGCACAAACCAATCCCCGCCCACGATACGGATCGCCACGGCCGTCCGTACACGGACGGCTGGCGATCCGCAAGAAAATGGTGGGGCGTACGCCTCCACCATGGTGGGAGCTGCCCCCTGCATTCGATGGTCGGCGACCATCGAAGGCAGGGCCGCACGCCCCACCAGGTCCCGCAAGCTGAGACCACACGGACAATCGTCCGTGTGATAGCTTGTATGGGGGCTGAGAGCTGACATCCGGCGACGTCAGCTTCCCGCCCCCATCACTGGCGTCATACACTCATTAGCATGCATACGCCCCGCGTTTGCATGGGAACGCCCATGAAACGCGGGGCGTATGCATAGGGAAATGAGGGTATGAAGCCCCTCACGCCCCTATACGCCCCCTTTGCGGCGGACGAACTACGTCTGCGGCGAATTGGGCTGCACATGCGCAGATTGACCTCTGCGCATGTGCAGACTGAAAACATCGGCGGTACGGCCGCACGCGGGCCGTACCGCACGATTCAGAATAAGGGCCCGTATCTCATGAGCAGCCCCCTCTATCTATAATATTCTCTGCATAATTATGCTAACTGCTCAATAGAATTATATATCTATGTGAATGTATACACTGCCTATATTAGTTTATACTTATGTGTCCTGCTGTCACTTTTATCCCCATGTCCAGTGCTACGGAGAACTTATGGCAACTTGTAAATAAACTATAATAATAATTGCTAGCTGTGATGCAAACAATATACACCATCCACAGATGCTGCACCACTGAAGCAACTGTCCCGATTTTCCTGGGACTGTTCCTTTTTTTTCCGGGAGGGTCAAGCAGCCCGCTAGGGACCCGCAGTGTTGCGGTGGGGGATAGGGGGTAGTTGGGAGTCCCACCTTCCTGATGCTGAGGGGAATAGATGCACAGGGAGAAATTTACTAAAGGAAATGTGTAAAAAATAGGTGTATTTGTATCCAGAAATACACTTATTTTTGACATTTGCTATCCCGAAAATACGGCAATTCGTATTTGTATTGATAGCACATCAATACGACTACGAATTGCCGTATTTTCGGGATAGTAAATGTCAAAAATAAGTGTATTTCTGGATACAAATACACCTATTTTTTTACAAATTTCCTTTAGAAAATTTCCCCCACAGTGCCTATTCAGAGACAGAGGGGCTGGGGGCATGGCCAGCAGCTCACATAGGGCAGAAAACTCCATAGAATACATAATACCCACTTCTTACACAAAATACCTCAAAATGTCATTAAAAAAAAAAAAACCAGCTATGGCAACACCTACCCTCTTTGTTAGTTAGGAATTGGGATTGCTTTGTTATCTGGCTATGAATGCAAACTTCATTCTTGTTTAAAAAATACTATAGATTCTGAGGACAGCAGGTGTTTTATAGGCATGTACAGTACGTCATATAATTTCCATGTTTTTGAAACATTTTTCTATAGGTATAATCACTACATTTTTCAGCTAAAAATAAATATAATGTGCTGACTGCTCAAAACAAACTGAAGAATAAAAACTCTTGGCTCAAATAGAGGGTAATAAATACTCCATATAAACATTTTTTATGGAACCACAACGTTAAAGTATAAAGTACTTTAGAAAATGCAACTTAAACAAATGAAAACAGCCACATTTTGCATAATATTTTTAGAGCTGCATTAAGGGGGTTATTCTAGTTCACTCTTTCTGACAAAATCCTTCTTAGATGGACAAAACCATGTGCACTGCAGGTGGGGCAGATGTAACATGTGAAGAGAGAATTAGATTTGGGTGGGGTTTTACTTCAAAGTGAGATCTATATTGCAATGTAAACATAATGCAGCCAGTATTTACCCTGCACAGAAACAAAATAACTCACCCAAATCTAATTCTCTCTGCACATTTTACATCTGCCCCCCTGCAGTGCATATGGTTTTGTCCATCTAAGAAGGATTTTGTCAGAAAGAGTGAAGTAGAATAAGGCCCTAAGTGTATAAACTAAAAATATTCTACTTGTGCTAATGTAATTAATTCATACTGTATTTGATTTAGGAGTGTAATCTAAAAGTAATTCAGAGATGTGTACTGGACATTTCTCAGGTTTTGTGTTTTGTTTTGGATCTGGATCTCCTTTTCGTGTTTTGGATCTTGATTGGTTTTGCCAAAACCACCCTTCCGGGCTTTGGTTTTGGAACTGTATTTTTTAGAGAAAAAAAAACAAGTAAAAATGACAGAATGTGGTGTTTTGTTTTGTTTTTGTACCTACACTATTATTATCCTCAATAACATTAATTTCCACTAATTTCCAGGCTATTCTGAACACCTCACAGTATTGTTTTTTGGCCAAAAGGTTGCACCAAGGCAGCTGGATGACCCAGCTCAGAATGGAAAGGAATGTGCCACTATGCTACACTGCATAAACTTGCACCCATGGTTTACATTCACTGCCAATAAACTCCAGATGAGAGCATATGCATACCTACGCTTTGTGGAATGCAACTGTGGCAACCACAGATGATGAAACATCTGTACGTTAAGGAGATTGTGACCACCCACTAATCACTGAAGTTTCTGTACATCTTACCAAAATAAATTGTATGTGGCCCATCACCAACTGAGGGTCAATACTGGCCAAAACTAGGATTTTTGTCATCTGGTTTAAGGCAGTAATTTGGCTTCCACGCACTTTCCTCACCTGGAACCTGATTCAGACCTGTCCGTTAGGCTGCATATACTTGCAACCTAGCGCCACCTACCTTCCCGCCGAACTCCCGGCCACAGCTGCCTAAATCCCCTCGCTAGCATGCTCGCATGCAGCCATTCACAGATAAAAGTAAGCCAGGACTTACTTTTATCCTGCATGGTGATGGGCGAAAAGGGGCGGGGCTGACATCATGTGACATCAGCCACCCACCCCGAGCAGGCATGGACACACCAGCGTGTGCTGGGGAATACCTAGCATTTTTATGGGGACACCCATAAAACGCTGGCCATTCCCCTGCATACGCCTTCTGCCCACCCCCTCCTCGAGTGAATGGCTGGGCGAGTGTGAAACTCACCAAAGTTGTTCCCTCCCGAGGGTTTTGTGTTTGCGCCTGCACAGACTCCAGACAACTGGGAAGGTGCCGAATTCGGACCTGAATGAACGGTTGTGAATCAGCCCCTTGATCCTCTATGACTGTGTCCTGCTGATTAGTTCAGTGGTACAAGCATGGAGCCCAGTCATGGGTGCCGATTTACCTTTTTTCAGTGGGTGCTCAAGGGGTGTGAAACCCCCCCCCCCCCCAGAGCTCACCCGCTGCTCGCCGACGGGGATCCTGGAAGCGCCACAGCGGGGTCCCAGCTGCGGATATGCCGTCAGCAGCAGGGTCCCTGCGGAAGATGGGAACTAGCAGTAGTATTAATACCGCTACTAGTTCCCATCTGCCGCAGGGACCCCCGCTGCTGACTCCAGATCTGCTGCTGGGACCCCGCTGCGGTGCTGCCATGATCCCAGAAGGCGAGCAGCAGGTGAGCTCCTGCCATGGCTCGTGGGTGCTCCTCACTTTCCATGGGTGCTCGGGCCCCGGAGAACCCACGGTTTCGGCGCCTATGAGCCCAGTAACAATCGCTGAACAGGACATCAGCTAAAGAGGACTCCTGCCATATCGGTGCCCCCTCAAATCCAGCTACCGGGACACATGCCCCCCTTTTTGCAGCCCTACACTATACATTCTGTATTTAATAGTGATTGGCATACTGTAGAAACATTTCAAAGTTATTCTGCAACTAGGGATACGTACATACTTACATGCAGCAACACAGAAGAGATACCGCATAGATACTTCTAACTCATTCCAATGCAGCTCTAAGGTTTAGTGCTTGGTTCTGTTCCATGCCCACTAACAATCATGGTGATTGCTGGCTGATTTTTTTATTATAGCCATTGCTATTGCTGTTCAGATAATAAATGTACTACCTCTACTACTATCTTGCTTGTCAGAATATGTCTACATACTGGTAGTCTTATCTGCTATCTGAGCGTAATGTGCCCGTTTTTATATCTTGACTTTTCTTGATATGTTGAAATTATCTCTCATTTCAATTTCATATTTCTCTTTCCTACACTCAAACATTTCCACAGTGCCCTTTGTTAGCAAATTCATCTTTGTCATGATATAGCAGCGTGTGATCTTATTCTGAAGATCCTGTGAAATCACTGCTTTTTGCATGCTTATGGGATGTTCCTTATAAATGCATTCTGTATGTAGCTTTTTTTCATGGTTGATGATAACAGCGATATTATTACATTTATTGTGATTAGAAAATAAGAAGGTCAAGATTTTTGTTATTTTTCTATTCTATAGTTTTCTTTCAATTATGTGAAAAGTATCTAAAAGAAAGTGCTGTACTGTAGTACTGTACTGTAGTTTGTTATTGAAGTATGCATGCCAGTTTGTGTTAAGCAATTTTAGGGTATTATTTGGTTGACTACATATGAATAAAGAACACTAGAATGTTAGCTGCATTTTACATTGTTAACTACTGTATAACTTAGTATATATTGTGTGTCATATAATAAAATGCTATCTGTATTGTATTTTGGTCATTAGAATACCATCTGCATCGTATGTATGTCACTAAGGTTCACTTTGTACTGCATATATGTCACTAAAATGATCTATGTGATTTATAGAGATCACTGGCATGCTCTGTGTATTGTAAATATGTCACCATGTATTGGATAGGGTTCACTAAATTGTATTTAATTGTATACAGGTCACTAGAATTACCCATTCTCAATTAATATAACCTGTACTGTTTAATGGTCATTACAACAGAAAGAAAAAGGGTATGCAAAGACTACTGAATTTATAACAAACAATATATGGTCTGACAAACGTTAAATGTGGAATGATTGTTGACACTTTCAGCAGCAGTGCAAGCCTTAGCAAAATGGCTTCACTGGGGAATGTTCAGGAGAGGCAGCTGTTAAAGTGTTTAATAGATTAAAAATGACTCCAAGACATGTGTTCGGAAAATGGCTACTGGATGTTCCAGCAAAATGTGGACATACTTGTTCAGTCCTACAGACAGCCAGCAATGCATCAAATTATGGACAATCTAAATCAGTGGCCAATTCAGATGACCTCTCAGCAAACAGTACATCATACATTTCATTATATTAACTACAGGCACAGGCCAGTCCATATGTCATGTCTATATTCTGCAAACTGGGTGAAATGCCTCTAGTTTGCTCAGAAACATAGGAATTGGACAGTAAATTATTGAAAATGCATCATGTGGTCGATAACATTATATTAAATTACTGTACAAATGGTACAGGGAGATTATAGAGACAGTACAAAAGCATGGATCGTTCTTGCATCACCAAAACTCTTCTTGCCGATGGAGGCCCTTTGTGTTGTGTAGAGCAATGTTTGACCAGCCTAAGTTGCCAAATAAGTACTCCCAGTAATGTTGATGGTTTTGTTTCCCAATGGATATAGATATGTCCAGCAAAAACAATATTCCATGTCACATGGCTCACATTATTCACAAAACGTTTGATATGCTTGACAAATACTACTCCGCTGCAGTGGTCTCCTCAATCTCCAGATCTGACATCCATCCATGGAACATATGAGGGAAGGATTCAAAAAGAGGATCTAACAAATGCATCCACTAACTATCAAACCTTCAGGAACTGAAAGATGCAGATCATCGCATTTGTTCTAATATTCCCCTAGAAGTCATGTTGTATTAAGGGTAAAGTGACCAAACAACATTGTAAACAGGTGTGTTCATAATAATTTCTCCACTCAAAGGGGGACATTTACTTAAATGGGAGTTATTTTTCTCATGGAATGTTGCTATGGGCAACCAATCAGATTTGGATAGTAGTGACCATATAGGTCACTGGTATGTTCGCCAATTAAATTTTTAGTCTTAGTAAATACAATGAAGGGCAAAAAGAACAGGAGCCCTGAGGACTTTAAGACTATAGTCAATTCTAGATACTGAAAGTTTAAGCACAACTTACTGACACTAGTGCAGCTTTGGATGGAAACTCACAGAATGGCCTTGGAGGTAAAAGGAGAGTGAGACATAGTATCCAGATGCAACTGGGGAGTGATGCATCCTGGGAGCCGGTGGCAGATGTAGCCTGGGAATCGGGTATGGATGAGGCCTGGGAGCCCATGGCAGATGAAGCTGGGGAGCTGAGGGCAGGTTCTGCTTGGGAGCCAGTAACAGATGCTACCTGAAAGCCAAGGGCAGTTGAGGCTTATGAGCCGGTAAAGGGGGCTGGTGACCGAGGTTGAAGTCAATGACACTGTGACTGCCAGGACCCATGCAGGGTTCCCTGAATGGATGATGTAATGGTTAACATTACTGCCTCACAGCTTTGAGGTCATAGGTTCGATTCCCACCATGGCCCTAACTGTGTGGAGTTTGTATATTCTCCTCATACTTGCGTGGGTTTCCTCCGGGTACTCTGGTTTTCTCCCACAATCCAAAAATATACTGGTAGGCAAATTGCCTCCCAACAAAATTAACCCTAGAATGTATGAATGTGTGTGTGTACATGTGGTAGGGAGTACAGATTGTAAGCTCCACTGGGGCAGGGACTGAAGTGAATGTTCAAATATTCTCTGTAAAGCGTTGCTGAATATGTGTGCGCTATATAAGAAACTGTTAATAAATAAATAAATATGACTGCAGGATGACTTGGAGAAGATAACTGCGGTAATGACACACTGGAAGCAGTCGGTATCAGGAAGCGGTAAGCAGCAGTACTCAGGTAGCTTAGAAACTACCAGAAACCAGGAGCCTGGACACTAAAGCCGTGTACACACGGCAGCGATATGGGCTGATATCGCTGGCAATATGGTCGCTGGCGACCATATTGCCAATGATGGGAGTGTGCCCCGGCGATAAATCGCCGGGTGCGTGCTCCCGTTTTCAACCCCATTATAATCGCTGGTCGCAGGAGCTTGCTCCTGCGACCAGCTGATTACCTCTGCAGCTCCCTTCGGCAGAGGTTTCTTTTCATCAGCGACCATCTCTGGTCACTGATGAAAAGGAGAGACTGAGCAATATATTGCTGAGCAATATATCTCCCCCGTGTTTACACAGGCTCTTTATAACCCCTCAGGCAGTGTTAATTAGCTGCAGCAGTAATACGTAGGCAGAACCTGAGTCCCACCTGAGTCATGTGATGCTGGAGGAATGTCAGGAGTTTAAACAGTGCAGGAAAGGTATTCAGAAGACATCACTCCAACCCCTACCAGCAGGCAGTCTCTGATGTAGAACACACCAGCAAGCAGGTACATGATGCACACGAACATTGCGATTCTTGCTGTTACTGACACATACTGTACCTTATATTAACACTTGAAAGGTATTATTTTACCTGCAAAAAAAACCTTGCTAGGACAGTCCATTGTAATAGCCCCAAGCTCTTCAACTTGCAGGCTAATATAAATGGTTAATTGCAGCAAACAATACTCGCAGCGATTTGCCACAAGTTAGTATTCGCACTTTAACTTGCACCTTATTCCGCCCATAGTGTACCTCCTGTATGTCTGCTGTCAGTTACCAGACTTTTCATACAGCAAGTGATTGATCAAAGTCGTTCTCAATGTAGGAGCTGTATTACTAAAGTGGAAGCTGAAATGGGGTGACTGGGTCTGATTCAGAGTTGTAAGCAATACCGATTATCGGGGCTATTGAGAAGTTTGCTAATTGACTGATCTAATGCTGCATATTTGTGTTGTGCTGCCGGGTGTCTAAATACAAAACCAGATGGCTGCAGCATTTGCACAGTTGCTCCATACCTATTGGCAGCAGTGGCAGTAGCCTATATCTCTGAATGAAGAACGAGGGCAGGTGAGAATTTCATCTCTGCCTCCTGCCATATCATGGTATGCATGGCTCTGATTATACCGTAGAATTTATTGTTGTATTAACGTTTATGCTGCATGTTATAGGCATGATATGTATTTTGGAAATAATGGTACATATAATGGTTCATTATCACTTACATGTACGGTATATGGCAGGGCTGGGCAATTGCGGCCCTCCAGATGTTGATGAACTACACATCCCAGGATGCTTTGCATTGGTTTTGCTATGTGGCCATGCTGAAACTGATGCAAGGCATGCTGAGATGTGTAGTTCATCAACATCTGGAGGGCCGCAATTGCCCAGCCCTGGTATACGGTATGCATCCAGAGCTCCTTACTGCTTGGAATCAATTATGTATTACTATTATTATTGTTATCGCCTAGTACCGGTAAAAGCTCAGATTTCTATTTAAAATTAATGTTGTTACAATCTGTAACACAATGAAAAATGTATCACTTAATAATGTCTTCTGTTATGTTTTATTATCCCACGACTCTCCAGTTAGATACATTGACCTAATTTTCCTTGACAGAAACATAGTCCAAGTTCCAGAATTTTAGTGTGGGAATCACTCAACTATTTTGGGAATTCACTTTCATTTCCTTGATTTGCATTTGAGCTATTTTGCAAAGTGCATTGCATATTGTTCTAGTCTGACACATTTAGCATTTAGAATAGGAGAAAGTAATGTCATTATTTTTAGAAAACTAGACATTAATTTCCTTTATGTTATATGGCCAATGCCATATCATCAAGCAAGACATTTGTCATGCATTTCATTTTCATAATTGAAAAAACACATAGTTTTGATATTTCTTACTGTAAACATACTCACTTTGCTAAATAAGACGTAATGAATTGTTGTCATATTACTGACCTTCTGGGAAGCACTAAACATTTCTTCAATGTAAAACTCATGTGGTAAAATAAAACATTAAAATGAAAACAAGACAAAAATGTAGATGTTTCAGTCAGTAAGTCCCTGGAGACTGAGCCATTTTGCAATAGAGATAACTATATTATAAAGATGCGGGAACAATGAACACATACTGTAGCTGCACTGTGTTTTGCTTAACTGCTCAATTGTCTTGTAAAATACATTGGCAATTCAGTCCCTGCTTGTTTGTTGAGCGCACTGCTGTGGTTTTGTCTGTCACTTTCCTAGTGTTTTAATTAACAGTCCATGTTGTGTGGCTGACAAGTATTTCATTTTAGACAACCATGAGCTCTGCAAATGAATTCATATGTTTGACAAGCAACTATTTATTCTCTGCGCTCAAGGGGGTTAAATAAAGACATCATTTTAAAAACCCAATAATTTGCTTTGTAATAATACCATGCTTATCTTCCAGAAGATTATATTCTAGGTTTCTGCATTATTGTCGTACATTGAGGACTTCATGGTGCAATGATGTGAACCCATACTTGACTACTTTTGTATCATGCATTTATAATGGTTCTCCCTGACACCCTGGTGAATAGGGGGGCGGGCACCGTTGAGTTATGCCACAATATATGGCATTGCACACTGGTGGACGAGGACATAATATGAATTTTGCATCATTCCCTTTGCACATGCCTATTGGATTTCCAAATTAAGTCCAGAATATGGTAGACACCAAAGAATAACCTTGGACAAATAAATAGAACCATGTAAGTATCGTGCTAATGATACAAACTAAAGCAATATGGCCAATGGTCTGTAGTTCAGTTCTTCTTTCTTTTCAAAATCAGACTCTTATGCATTGTTATAACAGAAAAAAAGAGAGTTCAGTGGTTGCATATTGACACCACCTCCAAACCTTCTGCTCCTACATGGCATTTTCTAAGAAAGTGTAAAATGTGTACTACAAATGCCCCATGTGGCACACATGTAGATGCATGGCAAAGGGTATCTCTTTCATCACTTACTGCTAAAATCAATATAAGACTTAATTTGATATGAAGCAGGGCTTTTGTCATCTATATACACATACACCCCATTTTCCTTATGGGACTTTTCATGTGACCCCAGTTAAGCTCTCCTCCATGATTTTCTGATCTGAGCATTGGTGGTGCTGGCTGCTGCCTCACCTCTCTAACTATTGAGGGCTAACAGAGGTCCCTATAGTTCCCCTGATACATAGTAGTTGTCTGACAATTGTCCTAAACTTGATTTTACTAAATCTCTTGGTGCTGGTTATGAAACCTTCAAAACCCACAAGCTTCATGATTTGTGCATCCAGACACCTTTCTATTAGAAGCTTCTTTCTTTTATGAAAGATTCCATCAATTCCAATGTAGGCTTCTTCCAAAATGATATGTTGACTTATGCCAACAAGTCAATGTGGGAGCCATTTTCTGTTTTCATGGCCTGCATGAGGTTTTACATTAACAGGTAATGGATACTAAATTAGTACACTCCAGATAACGAGGCCCAAAAGAAATTCCATGGACACTACAAAGGAGAGAATAATTGATACCATTACCTCATGGTTAATAGTTAATACTCATTAGATTCTAATGTTATTTTGCAAATCATATAGTGTTTAACAGTGCACATAACCAAGGGCCACCTTTTGTTGTGCACCAGATAACCCCATAGACATTATATTTATATAGCTAAACAGTCAAAGAAGAAATTAAAATAGTACACAGCTACTCAAATATCTTTTCTAAGTTTACCCTCCACCAGCAAAGAATACATAATACTTTGTTTGATGAGCTGAGAAACTCACCATTAAATAACACTGGGGCTTCGTTCTAAGTGAGTGACAGTTAATCTTTAATGATTCAATTGGTCCATTTCTATGAGACTCTTAATATCTCCAAAGAGGGGAAATAATTGCTTTCAAACCCAAATCCAGGGCAGCCATCAGGGGGGGGGGGGGGGGGGGGTCTGCGGGGACCCTAGTCCCAGGCCCAGGACTCAAATCTGTCATATACAAAGTTCACATTTCCCCTGAAGCAATGTAGAGGTTGAGTAGTGTGGCCAGTGCTGCAGACACTGGAGGTCTTACCAGGTATGTCAGGGATTTATAAGGGAAAAGGGGCCCTGCCTATTTTATCAGTCTTGGGTGCTACAATTGCTGATGGCAGCCCTGCCCAAATCCATCTAATGTCTCCATCGCAGGAGAAAATCTATCCACCAGGATTAAGGAGCAGAAGATGCTTGAATATCTCTAACACTTTATTGGACTGTTTTTTTATCTCTATTTGGAGTGACCTGTGGTGAGGTAAGGCAAAGCCTTTCCTGTCAAACTAACACATACGCCAGAGTTGTGACTATATAAAGTATATGAAAAATACACACAATATATTAGAAATATCTTCTTGTATTATACTAATAATTTTTATTGTCAAAGCGCTGTAGTTAAAAGTCTATGGCAGGTAAGGCAGTGCCCCCACATCTAACGTTGCACACGCACGTGCATGGTGAGAAAATGTGCTAATCGCCTTGGGAGGCACATGTGTCGCTTCGCACTGCAATGATGTGGGCGCAGAGTATCTATGCACTGAGGCAGGGGGACAGGGGGCAAAGCCAGCAGCTCAAAGAGCGCTGGCCATGCCCCCCACAGTGGCAAAATGGGGTTAAGGCTTTGGGATCATGGACATTCCATAAAGCCATGTCCTGTTTCTCAAAGCCACACCCCCTTTTGGGGGGGTCAAGCCTCCAGACACAGGAATGTTGGGAGGTATGCTATACCTCCATTTAATGGTTCCAGAAACTTACTATTATCTTCAAGGTGACATGTTTTGAGTCAAATGTCTGTAAGTCATTGATACTTTACTGGGTTTATTTATAGATCCAACTACCATGTATTAAAAGTAATGCCAGTACAAATGTAAATCATTGTTATTGAAAGAAAACAAATCTGATCATGCCTAAAGTCAGACTTGACTAATATTTTACTGTTGAGTGGAGAAATTGAACTTCTACATAAAAAGTACGCTAAGTGGAAAATCATTAGTATTTGATAAAAGTTCAATATGATTAAAATCATTAAAATCACTGTGTTACTTAATGATTCAGTAAGTAGCAGTGCAGCAGCATAAATTCTGCACGGGTTTTATGTTAGAACACATACAGCTTCCAATCATATGTGACTCATTAAATTTACTACATTGTCAGAACTAAAAAAGAAACATGTAAATGAGAGATATTGCCAATAGTATATAACATGCAAGCATATATTGTATTCAAATTATTAGATAATATTTACTTTTTATTTTTTTTATTTTTATTGTATTTTAATACTGTACGAATGACCCAATGGAAAGTTTTTACCCAGAGTTTTTGCATGTCAACCATTTCCAAGTCAACCTTTTTGCTCATGTTGACCCTTTTCCAATGTGAACCTTATGCATGTCAACCCTTTGTGGTTGTCCTAGACAATGTTGATGAAATTACTGTTAAACCTATGATCTATACCTGGTTTTATCTTCCTTACTTCCTAACAGCCAACACTGCAGCTCTTAAGGGGGTTTTCCATCCAGGATTTATGACTGTTGGAATGTCCTGACATCCAGAATTCTGTCCGTTTTCGCCAGCTTCCTACAACAACTCGACAGTTGGTATTCAATATTCTGACTGCCGAGTGTTGGAAGGTCAGTGGATCTGCAAAAACGGTGCCTAATCCCAGTTAGCAGGGCACAGCAGCACATTATCACGTATGATAGGTTTAACATTATGTAATGTCACATCATGTTTATGTTATGTAATGTAATTTGCGTTATATGTTTGTTTATGTTTCTGTTCCGTTACCTAGGTAACGGAAGCCACGCCACCTCCGACGGTTGAGGTGGCTCAACTGACTCCTCTAGTTCCGCTGACGTCACCCGCTGGGTGAGAGTGGGCGGAAGATGCAGCAGAAGGGAAGACAGCATGCTGCACTGAGGAGGAGGGGGAAGAGGCAGTTTTTGCTTCAGTAAAGGTATTTATTCACTTTTGTCATCACCTTTCACTATCGTGTTGTTATTGGCTTGAGAAAGGGGCTACAATGTTGCTTACATGCACCAATAAACCTATTTTGGCTTTTTCACCTATCACCTATAACTGAGTGCCGCCCATCTCTGCTTTTTATATATATATATATATATATATATATATATATATATATATATATATATATATCCAGAGAATTGGACCGGCACTCAGGACTTAATTGAAGCCCAGATGAGATAGCTTGCCCAGGTGCCAGCTATTGGGACTTTGCAGCCCCTTGTAGATAGGCGACGAAGAAGAAAGGGCACTCAGGGACTAAGAGTAGCGTGGTGAAAGTAGGACAGGATTTTAATCCATCAATCAACGTTTCGGGGTCTCCCCCGTCGTCAGGATGATATAAACAGTGAATGAACAAGTGACAAATATATATATGTATACAATGAATAAAGAGGCGGCGACTAATTGTTTTGTGGCAATCTGGAACTGGAGATATATGGTCAAAGAATAAAATTGTGTAGATAGGAGGATATATAAATATAAAGTAATTTATTTATAACACTACAGTAAAAGAAATATATATAAAATATTTTTTTAAAAACAAATATATAATAAAAATATGAAAAATTGGACGTAAATATATTCAATAAAGTGCTTATCTTAAAAAGAAGATTCTGGAGGCTAGGATCACCCAACGCATTTCGTCTTGTCTGACTTCATCAAGGGGTAGATTAAGACTAAGACCAGACTCCTATTTATACCTATATGTCTGCCTCATTATTGCTGACATCATATCCTGTCATTAATTGGTCAGTGAGCTGGATAACCATATCTAATTAAGTTAGGCATACAATAAACATCCCACTGGGTAAAGTATAATCCCCCTATCTGGGGCGCTATATTTATAAGGTGCATACATATATGAACATGTAAAAAACATTGAAATAAGTAAATATGCGGCATTTCCGCGACACTTCCGGTATCCGGAAATCGGTACTGCGCATGAAGTACAGCCGCGATAAAGTCTATGTGCCACACTTCCTTCTGTGTGTGTGCACATGAATCGTGTCATTCGGGTCCCCGTCGCCTCCCCGCTCTCCCACCTAACCCTGTTAACCCTGTCCGTCTCCCTGAAGCGGAGACGGACAGGGTTCCCGTCGCCCCGCCGCCCAGAAACTGAGACATGCGTGCGTTTGAGACGCACACGTGTCTCAGTCAGATGGAGCGCCTCGCTGCTGGCTGTTCGCCAGCGGAGACAATCTGGTGATTCGCAAGCAAGAGGGAGGCTGGCTCCATCTGTAGTTTAATTATTAATTTATTAAATACTCAAATAAGAAAAACAAAAGAAGTACACACAACTAGACTATCCTTGAATATACAGTATCTACCATTTAGCCTCATGTGTACATTATAATCTGTCTTCTAAAATCTCTAGTTTGGACTAAGGCCAGGGTAAATATGGCATTTGTAATGGGTTATGTAAATTAATACATTTTGTTGCTACTATGCATACATACAGAATGCAATCATTGTAAATTCTACATATAATTGCACTCACATGCAAGCGCACAGTGGTTTCAAACTGCAGCCTGCATTCATCATATGGTACCTCAGACGGGACTGTTGTGTGGCCTCCCAGCAGCAGGCTTCGACTCTGAGTAGCTGCTGGGCCAGTCACCGGCGCGGCAGTGCTGCCTCACACAGCTTCATACGGATCCACTCCGGCGGCTCCTCTTCTCTCCTCCTCAGGGTGGCTGTAGCGCACAGGGGTTTGTTTGAGGCCAGCCACCAGCCCGTCCCACGCCCAACACCGAGCTCCACTGCACATCCTCTCCCAGCAGCTCCCAAGTCCCCATCCTGGTGAGTGCGACGCCAGTGTGACACCAAGAAGTGCTTCCGCCTTACGGTGTTTGCGCGGCTGCAGGAGAGCTGCACAAATTGCAATGGTAAATGGCCAATAGCGCGCTTATTAGCTAACGGTTCTGCAGAATCGATAGTACATTAGGTATCGGTTCTGCAGAACGGGTGCGAACCGGCTGAATCCCACCACTGTATATATATACTTTCAATGTAGTTGGGCAACAGACATGTCCCCTGAATGTGAATTCCCATTTTGTGTGATCATGCAATCAACCAATTTTCCTACAGTATGTGGGTTTATTGCTATGAGTGACCTGTGAATGATTTCAAGTATATATTACTTTGCATTATATTTTTTGATTTCTTACCCCTGAAGATTTATGGCCAATACTCATAGAATTTTTTACAGGGTCATTCCCACACACCATCCCATTTGCCACACTTTTTTTTAACAGGGCCCCTACCCTGTTGTCACTGTTGTCACCCTTGGTTGTGTCCATACACTAAAGAGGAGGATCCTGCCAATTGAACTCATACCCGTAGGGGTGGTTGTTAGGAATATATCATCACCTTAATTGTATTGAGATTGTGGATACTTTGTCACCTTGTTTAGGCTGTAAGCTATTTTTATAAATTATGTATGTTTTTATTTTTATTTTTAATTATGGTACTTGTGTACTAGCACGGCGCCCATCGCATCGCAGACCATAAGGCATGCGATGCGATGGCAGCCGATGTTATACAATTTTAAATTGTATACCATCGAATTGTATGGCATTGTATGCCGTTCTATCGCATATACAATGGTATGCGATTTAAAATTGTATAAGCACCCTAATGGGGGCTTACAATGTTAAATGCACCCCCATGCCACCCTCACTATGAACGTGAACCTGAAGGGTGGCGAGCGCGTCCTAAGACCATACCCCCACTATGCACATCGGCATGGAGTTGATTTTATATAGTGTGGCAAGCGCAGCGAGCCACTGAGCCCTAAGCGTGGCGAGCGTAGCAAGCCCTGCAAGGGGACACGGAATACATGTAAAGTAATACGCGTCCCCTCGCGGGGCTCGCTGCTCTCACCACGCTTCGGGCACGGTGGCTCGCTGCGCGCGCCACACTATATAGAATCAACTCCACGCCGACATGGATAGTGGGGGTATAAAAAGGTCGTAGGACGCGTACTGCCGCCCCTCGCGGGCTCGCTGCGCTTCGTGTTCACGTTCATAGTGGGGGTGCGTGGGGGTGCATTTAACATTGTAAGCCCCCATTAGGGTGCTTATACAATTAAACATCGTATAGGGGGCTTAAACAATTTTAAATCACATCGCAGTGCATCGGGTGTATGGCATGCAATGCGATTATATGTCGTGCGACCAAATATCGTGGGCGCTGTGCTAGTACACAAGTACCAAAATGATTATTTACTTACTGGCTATTGGTCTTTTTTATTGTTGTTATATAAGGTGAGAGGGTACTTTTAGGCTATATCAGCCTCTACAATTCTACACCTTGGGGGATTCTCGTGGGAATGATTTGTAGATTGTAATTAATTTTAATTCATAGTTATAGACCGTGATTACCTCTGTCTGTACCACAGCTCCTGAATAACTCTACAATTCCAGCATGCAGCATTCCTCGCATGCAGACAAATAACCTATATTGTAGGCTTACTATAGTAGGTAGAGAAATGTGTGTTTGCTGTACATAAACACAATATACACATAAACACAATATCCCATTATGGTGTAACTCAATAGTGCATCCATAACTAAACCGATATTTGCAAATAAAGTACAAACTCATGTGGGATGTAAGAAGTGATTTTCACTTAATCAAAAAAGTATTTATATTACAGTGAGGTATCCAAAATTTGCATCTAAAAATATGTATATAAATAAATAGCTATACAGAAGCTTAAATGGCCATTATTTTTTACTACAGATGAGCGGTTTGTTTTTGGCTTGGCAGTTTTCAGCTTTGCCCAGTTGGAATCTGAAAACAGCACCTTACTGGCTATTTCAAACACGAGAGAGAGCCAGACAACCAATTAGAAGTTTCACATCCGAACCTGAGTTAACAACGAACCTCTCATCTCTAATAATTATTCACATACAAAGCATGAAGCACCCAAACTAGATAGCACTATTCATGTTAGAATAGAATAAAATAGCATTAGATGAAACTTCCATTGGTTATTTTTTTCCTGCAGAAAGTAGGAGTGAGAGAAAGCTAAGTTTATGGTAATTGCTTATATTTATAATGAATAACTCATGACAACAGATTGTTTAACAATTATGGCTGGTTAGCAATTTGTTTAGGAATATTAAACAGTTCTGGAAGTTCACGCATCTTTACTGAAAGGGACAATGAAAAACTGAAAGGAAAATTACGTGTAATTTTTAGAAGTAATAACAGCAGAAGTAATACAAATATAAGAGACCTTGGTTAGTTGTCAGGGATGATGAATATCTTGATCTGCATGGCAATGACATTAAAAAATGCATTCTTTAGAGACAGCTGACATTATTGCTATAAAAAGCCTTGTCTCTGCTGTAAGTCAAATGGAAAAACACTGATGTACAGTAGAATTAAAGTCTTATTTAAAGACGGAACAATTTGCAGCAGAAAGTTAGGAATAAGAGAATAACCTGGATTATAACCCACATTTGTCGGCAGATTACATAAAATGCTCCTAAATATCTCACACAGAAACACCATTTTTGTTTTAAGGTTTCCATTTATTAATATATTATATGCAGAGATAAACACAACTCACAGTGTTAAGGTAATAGTGTGCTGCAAGGGCGTAACTACCATAGGTGCAAGGCGTGCAGCTGCTATGGGGCCCAGAGCTGAAGGGGGCCCATCTTTACCATCTAAGTAATATGTTTTACATACATTTATCGCCATCAGTTGCTAAATAGGGGGCCCTTAAAAACTTTTGCTATGGGGCCTACAAATATCTAGTTACGCTGCTCACATCCTGACCCGATAGACCAGGCATTCCTAACCACGGTCCTCAAGGCACATCAACAGTGCAGGTTTTAGTGATATCCAGGCTTGAGCACAGGTGACTTTGGCCCTTATTCAGATCTGATCGTAGTACAAATTTCTTCTCAAAATGGGCAAAACCATGTGCACTGCAGGTGGGGCAGATATAACATGTGCAGAGAGAGTTAAATTTGGGTGGGGTGTGTGGAAACTGAAATCTAAATTGCAGTGTAAGAATAGAGCAGCCAGTATTTACCCTGCACAGAAACATAATAACTCACCTGAATGTAATTCTCTCTGCACATGTTACATCTGCCCCACCTGCAATGCACATGGTTTTGCCCATTTTAAGAACAAATTTGTACTGCGGTCAGATCTGAATAAGGGCCTTAATTAGTACCTGAGGGATTCTGATTAAACCATCTGTGCTGAAGCCTGGATATCACTAAAACCTACACTATTAAGGTGCGTACACACAAGGGGCGATTTTATGTAATATCGCGGGAAATATGGTCGCTGAGCTACCATATTGCCCGCGATGGGAGTGTGCACTGGTGATATATCGCCGGGTGCGCACTACCGTTTTCTCCGCCGTAGTGATCGCTGGTTGCAGGAACATGCTCCTGCGACCAGCTGATTACCACTGCCGGGCTCCCCCCGGCAGTTTCTTTTTCATCAGCGACCATCTCTGGTGAACAGGAGACACAGTGAACAGGAGACACAGAGCAATATATCTCCCCCGTGTTTACGAGGCTAAAGTGTGCCTTGAGGACCGTGGTTGGGAATACCTGTGATAGACCATCTTTATCCAGATATGGGGCAAGATTCTCTAAGCTTCAAAAGTGATAAAATCCAGAGTGATAAATAGCCAGCCAATCAGCTCCTACCTGCTGTGTTTGAAAAATGTCACAGGCTGTGTTTGAAAAATGTCAGGCAGGAGCTGATTGGCTGGCTGTTTATCACTCTCTATTTTATCACTTTTGAAGCTTAGAGAATCTGGCCCATTGTATACTGAGCTGCTGTAGAGATGCACATTTGTAGGTCAATATGCAGTCTATTGAGATTTATTTATTAACAGTTTATTTTATAGTGCACACATATTCTGCAGAGCTTTACAGTATAGTTGAACATTCACATCAGTCCCTGTCCCAATGGAGCTTACAATCTATGTATTACAAAAAAAAATCAGAAAAAATCAGTTTGTAATCTGATGCACTCCTCATCTAGACAACCAAGTTCAGTTTCAGATAAAATGTTATTCTTTATTGGTAATTATATTAAAAATAGTAAGTCTTTATTTGATACCATTTGTGCTTTATTAATTATGGTATGGTTAACCATGTAATGGATACAGTATATACGTTTGCCCTTTATTAAGGGTCTAGGGAGCGAAGTATTAAAAACGTAAAGATAATTAGGGTGACATTTAATGGGATGAGATTTTTAGTCACTTTCCAAAATCGCAAATGATCACACTTTTTAAAATCATTTTTTTTTCATCAGAATGTGCATATTTAATGAGATGCAAATTCCGGGCAAAAAAATGCAATTAAGTGCGATTTTTAGTTATGAAAATGTGCGATTTTGAGGACGTGTGCGATTTTATGTTAAAAAATTAGAAAAAATATGGCGGGAGGTCCCACATCCTGAGCATAACCAGCCCCAGGCTCATTGAGCTGGACCTTGTTCTAAAAATACGGGGGACAAAAAGCATAGGGGTCCCCCGTATTTCTGAAACCAGGCCCAGACACTGGGACCGGTCCTGGTTCCAAAAATACAGGGGACAAAGAAACTGGGGGTCCCCCGTGTTTTGAAACCAGCATCGGGCTCCAATAGCCCGTGGGGTCATGCCAAAGCCGGGGGACACTTTTTACATAAGGTCCCCCGGCCGTATCACGCTCACTGTGACTGGTCAGCCTTAGACAGGGTAGCAATAAAGTGGTCCCCCCCAGGCTTCACCCGCCCAGGGCTGAAGGCCAGGGCTGTCACTGGCATCCGTGGGCTGTGGACGCCGGCCTGATAGGGTTAAATAAGCCATAGAAAACATTGCATTATACAGGTGAACTACAAGTCCCAGTAGGCCTCCCCCGCATGCTTGGAGTTGGCGAACTACAAGTCCCAGCACCACATGCCGTCCTTTATGATTTTTTACTTAACATTCAGCGGCGTGGATATGGTGGCCCGCAGGGGGCAATCGCGGATGAATGGATACAGAAGGAGGCGGTCCTAGGCTATAAAACACTTCCGCCATGTAGCAGCTACTGGCAGTGGCAGCCAGTCCAGCCACAGCAGCATGCAGAGGAGCTCTGCCTCCTTGATCTTACTGGCAGCTCTGTGAGTCCCTGCTCGATAGCTGGTGTTTTAGCTGGTGTGTTTTGACAACAACGCAGACTGTTAACTAAAGGTGTGCACAAAAGCGACCATTTTGCCAGTGATTTGGAGTGCTGCTGGTGATAAATCGAGATGAGGAGCAGCGGTGCCTGGGGAGGCAGCATTGTGATGAGGTCACAGATAACTTCCATCCGAAAGGGCTCCTGTGCTGTATGTGGGTGGAATAAGGTGTTTCGTGGGGATAGAGGGTTATGGGGTGTATGTTGGGGACAGGAACTGAAGTTAATGATGTGTTCGGGGTAGTGGTATATGGGGTGTTTGTAGGACATAGGGTAGGGTATGTTGGCGGTAGGATGTTGGGATTACAGAAATTTAAATTAGAGGCCTGGGGCTATTAATACAATTACAGGAAGGGTAATAATACTAAAGGGAGGGGGCTGATATATAATAACTATACTACAGATAGTGGGGCCAGGGCCTGATAAATCAATTGTCTGATTAGGATGCAGCCTAGAGCGCTGGGTCCTGGGTTCATGACCATTTACTGGCCACCGCAATGGCTCTGTGTGGTGTGCTCAGCTCCTTGGCTGCTGAGGGACTCAAACCAGCACCGATGGACATTTGAAATATGGTTACTTTCTACAAGCCTATCAAAGCTCAAGGACCGGCAGCCATAGTTAGCAAACGTCTGCCGGACCGTGAGCAAGAATTGGTTCATTAGCCTGAGCCATATTTCAAATGTCTGTCAGCGATGGTATGAGCTGCTCAGCAGCATAGGAGCTGCGCACACACCACACAGGGCCGTGGAGGGGAGCTCTCTCCTCCCCCTTATATGACACTAATATGGGAATTATGTTAGGGCCACAAATGTGGGCTGGGTTTAGGGGAACTACTGGGGGAAATATGTGTAAGGAACATTTTATGGAGGGCATAATATATAATGGACATTATGTGTGGCATAATGTGTAATGGTCATTATAGTGTGCATAATCCTGGTGCAGTGTTTCTAAGGGGCTATTTCAGAACGCTATCCCGGATGGGACCTGGTATTTTGATCCCGGCTCCGATCCTTTCACACTAAGCCTGTGTCGCCCATTATAGTCAGGGCAACCCGGGTTTAATTCTTCTTATAACTTGGGTTGAAATGCCGGGTTGGCCGACCCTGGTTATTCAGTATGGTTCTTTCACTTCACACCTGGTCCCGTCAATAACCTTGGTTATAAATGTGATCTTAAAGTGGTATGAGGGGCTCTACCTGACACAATGGGTACAAATGGCACTACTATGTGGTGTAATGTGAATAACGGACACTACTGTGTCACTATTATGTGTCCAAGCAACTTTTCCACAAAGCTATAACATACATTTTTGTCACCCACCTGTTCCTATTTTAAGTAAACATCTGTTTTTATTTTCTATTTGGAACATATAACTGTGCAATGCCATTAAATAGTTAAATCACCACTTCTGAATTAATTGCTTTCATATAAAATATAAGTAACACAATGATTGGATATTGGCATCTTAACTTTTCTACTTTTCCCTTCCCATGTTTATATTACCTTTTTATCGTGTCAGCAAAACACAAGCAATACTATCTATGTGTTAATATTAAATTAAAACCAATACAAGTTACATGCTGCAAAAATAAAACCAAGACTTCTGCAATTTTCTACATTGATCTGGAATACATAGGTCACTGCATTTGCATGATTTGTTGCAAAAATGTCTGCTCACTGAGGGATGGAGGACATTTGGTATCAGCACTGTCAAAGGTCAAGCAAAGAGAATCCAATAATTTTATAATAAACGGTCAACATTGTTAGATTTGTGAAAATAAACACAAAAATGTGATTAAAAAGCCAACATATGCACTTATACTTGTCATAACAATCGTAAAGAGGGCAATCAAAGAATGTTGAAATATTGGTTGTAAAGTAAGCTAAAGGAAATACTACTTAGATTTGAATTTTGTTTTAGAATAGTCATATATATTTACAGTGTACACAGTATTCTAGCATTTTAGAAATGAGAAAATTAGAGATGATTAAATTTATCACTAAGAATATTACTATTATGGGCAGTATTCAATCCTGGGCACTATTTCTGACAGGGAAATAATGTCCGCCACCTACTCAATTCTGCCATTTCTGACAGCATTGAAGGTGGATTTAGACAAAACAGATCCGACTTTAATCCAGTCATATCTGCTCTGTCGGAAATGGCCGTGGATTGTTAAATTCACGACCATTTCTCAACAATTGATGGCCAATTTCTCTGAAACGCCACCTTTTCAACGTATTGGATTCCGCCTGTCGAACTGGGCGAAAACTGCCCGGCATTCCAACTGTCGGGACATTCCGACAGTCAGAACCCCACATTGAATACCCCCTATGTGTATAACTTATCAACCCAAGCACATACGCTACCAAAAAAACAGAAGTAATGGCTTAGTTTAAAGGCCAAGCTAGTGTACACAGATATCCATCCAGTTTAAAGCACAATGGGAATAGTTATGTTCTATTTGAATAAACATAGAATATATGTGTGCAACAAAAGATTTTATGATATGTGCAAGAGACTCAGGGGGTTATTCTAGTCCATTCTTTCTGACAAAATCCTTCTTAGATGGACAAAACCATGTGCACTGCGGGTGGGGCAGATGTAACTTGTGCAGAGAGAATTAGATTTGGGTGGGGTTTTTCTTCAAAGTGAGATCTATATTGAAGTGTAAAATCATGCAGTCAGTATTTTCCCTGCACAGAAACAAAATAACTCACCCAAATCTAATTCTCTCTGCACATGTTACATCTGCCCCCCTGCAGTGCACATGGTTTTGTCCATCTAAGAAGGATTTTGTCAGACAGAATGAACTAGAATAAACCCCTCAGAGCCGGATTTAGGCCTCGTTGGGCCCCAAGCAAAATACCAATTTGGGGCCTCTGTTTCCTAATAAAATTCACAGCACTTTAATGCCCTTTACAAAATATACCACACGCTTTAATGCCTCTTACACAATAACCCAAACGTTATAATGCCCATTACACAATATTCCACACACTGTGATGCCTCTTACACAAAATGACACACATTGTAATTAGAGATGAGCGGTCCGGATTCCAAGGGATCCGAACCATTCCAAACATTGCCCCCCAAGCCGTCCACGAGCCGCGCTCACGAGTTTCCGGCTTTGTTTGGAAACCTGAGCGCGGCCGAACAGCAAAGTCCCACATCGGATTCTTACGAGATGTCGATTCTATAAAGGCTCTTCACCTCGCGTATTTGGCGCCACATCTCCCACGCTTCCGAACAGTGCACAGCTCTGCTCTGTGTTGTGCTGGGTCACTCTTGTGCTGGGTCACTCAGTCTTGTGCTGGGACACTCTTGTACTGGGTCACTCTTGTGCTGGACCACTCACTCTTGTGCTGAGCCATTCACTCTTGCACTGGGTCACTCACTCTTGTGAATGCCTCCACGCAGTGTTGGACAAGCTCTCAAAAAATTCAAATAAAAAATTATATTTGGTCGTTTTTTTGACCATTTTTATTAAAATCCAAATCCAAAGCCTTTCACCTTTCATCGCTGCTTAACAAATCCAAATCAAGGTGACGAATCCAAATCTTCAGCCCCAGCGCCCATCTCTAATTGTAATGTCCAATACCCAATATGTCACACACTGTAATGCCCTTTACAAAATATGTTACACATTGCAATGCCTCCTTACATGATATGCTTCACCATAATTCCCCTTAAGGGGTGCCGGGATAGTGGAAAAAATAGCAGACAGGAAAAATAGGAGAGACAAAGACAAAGAGCAGATGGGTACTATAAGGGGGGGGGGGGGGGGTGGTATTCAATGCTTTGTGGATTTAAGGCCATGCCTATTCAATGTGGCAGTTTTTGCACGTGCAGATTGAATTTTCTTTAAAGTGAAAAGTACATTACTGAAAATTGCCTCCCAAAAATGTTGAAAACTGATCCATTTTCAAGTAAAACATGTGGATCGTGAGATTTCACCAATCTGCGTGTTTGAGACAGTGCTGATTTTTCTGACAGTTGAAAAATCGGCACTGAGATTGAATAGGTCCAATGTAAATTTGAATGAGAATTTTCGCAAAGTGCCAACCCAAGCACATACGCTACCATAAAAAACAGAAATAATGGCTTAGTTTAAAGTCCAAGCTATTGTACACAGATATCCATCCAGTATAAATACAATGGAAATTGTTGTGTTCTGTGTGAATAAACATACACCATAGTGAAATACTGTCAGAAGTTCCTTGTGTGATTGTTCTGCCTCCACACAGTGTTGGACAAGCTGCGTCCTCAAAAAAAAAATTAGAGACCTTGGCCTAAATTGAATAAAAACAAACTTTGTGAACTGTAAAGTAGTCAAAATTGTCTGGAAAGGGCTGGAAATTAATGCTATTGAGGTTAATATTACTCAAGGGACCAAAAACACCACAAAAATTACGTGATTTGGGAGTTTTTTGACCATTTAAAAAAAAAATCCAAAACCTTTCACTGTCGCTTGACAAATACAAATCACGGTGAGGAATACAAATCTTCGGCCCTGTCGCCCATCTCTAATTGTAATGTCCGTTACACGATACGCCACACACTGTAATGCCCTTTACAAAATATGCCACACACTGTAATGCCCCTTACATGATATGCTACACCATAATTCCCCTTAAGGGGTACAGGGGTAGTGGAAATAATAGCAGACAGGAAAAATAGGAGAGACAAAGACAAAGAGCAGATGGGCATTATGTATTAAATGCTGTGTGGATTTTGAGGTCATGCCTATTCAATGTGACAGTTTTTGCCAAGGCAGATTCAACTTTGTTTAAAGTGGAAACTACATTACCAAAAACTGCCCCCCAAAATTTTTGAAAACTGACCCATTTCAAGTAAAACATGTGGATTGTGAGATTTCACCAATCTACATGTTTGCCGGCTGTGCTGATTTTTCTGACAGTCAAAAAATCGGCACTGAGATTGAATAGGTCCAATGTAAATTTGAATGAGAATTTTTGCAAAGTACCTATATTTGAGACTGTAGAAAATATGGGCACAGATTGAATACCCGCCCTTAGGGGGAGAGAAAAGGGGAAATAGAAATGGAGATTTAAAAAATAAAATAAAATCTGAAATGTTGATCATGATCTCAAATACGATAGATAGATAGATAGATAGATAGATAGATAGATAGATAGATAGATAGATAGATAGATAATTCCCAGCTATTTAGGGACTAGTGTCAGAGGTAGAAAGACAAACACTGGTAAAAGTGAACAAAAAAATTAAACTGCAAAATAACTATACTGTACCACCTACAGTATATTGTTAGCATTGCAGTTTAAATTGATTTCTTTTGAAAATTATTTCTGCAGCACTACAGCCCTATAGATGTCCCTTCATGATTTGTGTGCCTGTGCTGATGAGGAGGATTCGGGCACGGAATACTGTGAAGAAACTGCAGTCTGTGGGTGAACTGAGCATCAGAAGGCAGCTTATTACAATGCTTCCGCCATCCACCGGGGAAGGTAAGGAGTAGGGGTGGGATTTGCTGGACACCAGCTGCAGCCGCACATCTGGAACAGATGCACATTGATTTCCTCATATTGATTTCCATGCCTGACTGCCCATAAGAGAGATGGATAGGGAGAAGGAGTAAAAGAGAGGGACAGAGAGAAGGAGGGAGAGAGAGGAGGAGGAGGGAGAGAGAGAAGGAAGGAGAGTGAGAGGGACAGAAAGAAGGAGGGAGGGAGAAGGAGGGAGAGAGAGAGAGAGACAAAGAAAAGGAGGGAGTGAGAGAGAGGGAGTGAGAGAAGGAGAAAGAGAAGGACAGAGCGAGAGAGGGGGGCAGAGAGAAGAAGAGAGAGAGAGGTGGAGGAGTAAGATTTACCTGACAACAGCCACAGGTCTCCGGTGAGGGCAGTCACTTCACAGTGTTAGGTCTGTCCCCTAAATACCCGTGAATTTGCAGGGCTGTCATAAGTCAGGAAGGGGAGCACTACATCTTCCTAAAACCTCCTTGCCAGCAGATTCTGGAGGGGGCCGGGGGAGCTGTCTAAGGTTGCAAGAGCTTTCTCTTATGGTTAGGTTCCCGTGTTTGAAATGCAGGCAGCCGGGGAAGGCATCCAAGCTTTCAGTGGGCAGAGCCTTGGGGGTATTGGCAAGCAGGGTGCAGTTTAGAAAAAATTCCTGTCTAGACCAATCAGGGATGGATTTCAGGGGGCCTATCCATGAGCAGCTTGGGACTAGGCGGGCACCTAGGTTGCCTAGCGAGAATGTTAGCTATTGTGAAGCTTGTGTTCAAAATGCCCAAAACATTTGAAAACATAAAAACAAAAATGAGCTAGGGGTGCTCCGGGAAGGAAGATGACAGACACTTGTTTACTGTTTCAGTTACCACATGAGTATGATGTAGAAATATCAGCACAGTTCAGTTGTATTAGAGGTACTGATCTGGACCAGTTTGGTTCCCTCAAAGCAGCATCGCAGCAATATTTTACTTTAGTTGAGAGGGATATATTTTTGATACCCCTGACAATAGAGGAAGTGGGTGGAGATCATAATAAAGAAGGCAGATGGAGCAGAGTTAGCAGCCAGAACAGAGAATGTGGGTCTAGAATTTAGTGTAGCAATCCTGTCCCTGGGTGCCCCCTCTCAAACGAGGTTGCCCTAGGAAAGTGCCTACATTGCCCATGCCAAGAAACAGCCTCTATAGGAGTATTATATGAAAAAATTTTGTATCAAAATAGTTACACAATTTACTTGCAAAGAAGTTATCCACCAAAACCACTGACTTTTGCCAGCTTTGGGAGGCTTGCCCACTATCACAAGTGGCTGAAGTTATGTGGTTTTAACATTTGGAACAAGTAGATTAAAATGGTTTCTAATTAATGAAGCTAGTTAACAGCCATGATATGATCATTCTCCTCCTTCAGCAAGGGAGAGCTCCCCCTTGGGCCTGTGGTTCTATCTGGCCTCATATGCATGGGACCACTTTTCTCCATCCTATACATCTGGTGCACGGTTTACCATGGGGCTCTCAAGCCAGTCCAACATAGTACAACCTAGTTTGTAATCCAATTCATCCTACTGCTGATTAAGGCAATTATCAGTCATTATGGGCAGTGGAAAAAAGTTAAAAAGATTTTAATCGAAACGCGTTGGTTGGCTTTCTGGACTTGCACAAAGATTTTTTTTCCTTTTATATTGGACCATCTTGTCACTGTTGGACATTGAACCAAGGTACTGGGTGTTTATTCACCAAACATCTCAGACTTATCCGGAAAGTTTCCGATGTATTGCTAATGTGAATCCTCTAAAAACATCATTCACTCACCCTTGGATCTATTTCTTCAGTGTACCTGTGGTTCTCTCTTTAATATATTGTTGTTTTTTGTGTGGCAATAAAAGTTTTTTCCAAGTGAAAGAAACCCACATGTGCTTAAAAAATCTCGGCGAATTGTGAGTTATTGGTACGCTTACCTAAAAAGAAACCTTTACATGTGTTACAGCATTTAACTCTAGTGAGTGGAAATGTACGCTTAAACTTAATGATTTGGACACTGTGGTGAAGTCTGGTGAAGGTCGTATCTTATCACCAGAAAAAGATACCTTTTTGAGCTTCAAAAACACACTCTCTTTGTGAGTGTGGTACGTCTTATCCCTGTCATTTATTCATGTTTCAAGACTAACAAATAGTCCTACACATTTAATCCTTCTCTTTGTTTCACATATCCACCATCTGTGAGAACGGGAGAAGGAGAAAAACCCCTATACAGACAGCGCTTGGAATATATCCTTATTCTTTTTGTGTATAACTTTGTGCAATTAGGCCATCCCTCCAAATTTGAGAACAAGAAAGAGTGGAGTGGTGCGCTATCAATAGCAGCTGGCACTGGGTTGTCAGGCCCAAAAACAAATATGGAGGTAAAAGCAGAAATGTGCCAGCGTTTGCTGTGTCTAATCATGTAAACAAGACGGTTCTCATAAAATAATTATTTATTAATAATATCACGATATAAACGTATATCATAAAACACATAAAAATATGAAAAATAAAAAATTGAGCAATAATATGAATATACTCTGGGATGTATGGGAAACGGGTTTTGGACTCCATCAGGATGATTTTCAGTGGGGAGGTCACGCTGGATGGATTTGGTGGATGTCCAAAACAGATTTTAGCAGCTCTTAGAAGGAGCACTTGCTCCTGAGGAAGCCGGACACAGAGTATCCGGGGAAACGCGTTGAGCTGCTAAATTCTGTTTTGGACATCCACCAAATCCATCCAGCGTGACCAGCCCACTCTACCACTTACGATCAATAACTCCTATGCATCTGGACTTTGCAAAATTGGGATATCTGCACTATTCCTAAATCCAGCTATTAAAGGAGAATACACGCCGAATAGGGAGGCTTGAGCCCTTGAAACTATAGGGCAAACAGGACTTTTTGGGGTCACCACTCTCTGGACATATCCATTCTTCCAGGAGACCATTTGGATGGTAATATACAATATATTTCTTCAACAAAAATCATCCTGATGGAGTCCTAAACCCATTCCCATACATCCCAGAGTATATTCATATTATTGCTCAATTTTTTATTTTTCATATTTTTATGTGTTTTATGATATACATTTATATTGTGATATTATTAATTAATAATAAATAATTATTTTATGAGAACCGTCTTGTTTACATGATTAGACACAGCAAGCGCTGGCACATTTCTGCTTTTACCTCCATGCCTCCAAAATGTTTAGGGGGTGGAAACACACTTTAAAGTCGAGGGAAGAAGTGTTATTGTCGCCACCCTCCTCAGCATCAGCAGCAGCACATACCTACAGCATGTGCTGTGCTGACAGCAGGCTCAGCATGAGCTCTCACACTGTCAGTGATACTCTCATGCTGAGCCTGCTGTCAGCACAGCACATGCTGTAGGTGTGTGCTGCCCGGGAGGGACAGAGGGGAAAGGGGTGAAGGGGGAATATTTGTGGAGCAGTGGTTAAAACTGAACAGGGATTGACAGAGTAGATAATAAGATTGGGCAGAGTGGGAGGAGTAGGGGGCTGAACTAAGTACTTTTAATAATAAGCTGTTTATGTGAAAAAATACATTCTGCATTATTAAATTAAAAATGAACAAGGAAAAATACTATTTGATGTGAATGTTTTTGTAATATTTTACTGAATTAGTGATATATTAAAAAATGCATTTTTTAATGACATGCTCCATTAAAGGTTGGGTCTCTTAGGTATAACCACATAAAGAGTTACTTCTGTTTTCTGGTAGACAAAGACTGAGGGGATTATCCTGGTTCACTCCTGGCAAATTCCTTCTTAGATGGATAAAACCATGTGCACTGCAGAGGGGCAGATGTAAAATGTGCAGAGAGAATTAGATTTGGGTGAGTTATTTTGTTTCTGTGCAGGGAATATACTGACTGTTTTATTTATTCACTGCGATATAGATCTCTATTTGAAGTAAAACCCCACTCAAATCTAACTCTCTCTGCACAAGTATCATCTACCCCACCTGCAGTGCACATGTTTTTTTCCATTTGAGAAGGAATTTAGCTGAAGGAGTGAACAAGAATAAAACCCCCTAAATGCTGGTTTCCTTTGTTGCTATTCTTTGTATTTTGAAGGACTGGTAAACTTTGTTATTCAGATGCTTGTTCTGTATATAAATGGAATTTGGTACTTATGTAGTATCTGGGCGTCCGATTTAGAAATCGGATCGCATCGCAAATCGTATGCGATGCGATGGTCAAGATTTTTCCATAGGATTCAATGTTAAAATGGTCTGAGTCCATTTTAACATAGAATTCAATGGGAAAAAGGAGTCCTTTTCCTTTCCCCACTATCCAAGTGGGCATGGAGTTGGATATAAACCTGTGGCGAGCGTAGCGAGCCACCGAGCCCGAAGCGTGGCGAGCGTAGCGAGCCCCGCGAGGGGACACAGAATACTTTTTAAGAAATATGCGTCCCCTCGCGGGGCTCGCTTCGCTCGCCACGCTTCGGGCTCGGTGGCTCGCTGTGCTCGCCACGCTATATAAAATCAACTTTATGCCCACTTGGATAGTGGGGAAATGAACAGGACCTTCTTAACATTGAATACTATGCAAAATCGCATCGAATCGCATCGCATCGCATCGCATCTGATTGTATGCCTTAAGGTAAGGCATACAATCACAAAATCGGACGCCCAGATACTACATAAGTACCTGGAATTTATATATCCTTGTTATAGATTTAGTCCATTCTTGAGTGAGTTATGGAGATTCTAACTTTTCCAAAATAATTTTAAAAAAAGATGGTCAAGATCCAAAGGAGCACTTTACAGAAACATGCCTCTACGATGCAAGCCATTTTAGGATTGCGGATGGTTCCGAACCTAACCCTTAGTCAACCTGGTGGTTTAATTAGTTATGGTCAATATGTCGACACATATATAATACCGACTGTTGTAATACCTACAGTCAATATATCAGCATGATCATATTACATATCAACATAATGCCAAAGATTTTACAGTACTGACACAGTTATAATCCTGAAACTAAATATGTGTACTTATTCTAAACAATTATATTCTCCATCTATGCCCACTGGGATGGTAAAGAATAAACAAGTCGGTTATTTTAAAATTATGTACACAAGTCGGTTGTCAGGATGTTGAGTGCATCAACATTGTCAGGTATTCGGTATTATATGTGTCATTATTTTGATTGTTGGCATTGTGGTTGTGTCTCTGTTTTCATCCTTTTTTTATTTTACGCGTTGGTATTTGGATGTTGTCAGTGTTTAGATTCTCGGTGGTGTGTATATGTCGGGATTTTGTTCATCAGCATTTGGTTGTGGGGATTCTGTCAATCGTATTCCGTCCATCTGCAACTTAACTACATGCCAAATAAATGAAATGTACCTATTGTAAATCCGTTGTGTTATTTATTCAAATATATTTTTTAAAGAACTTTAATAAAAAAAATGTTACAAAATGCATCCACAACAGCTAAATATTTTATTAATACATTGTGTTGAGGTCTGCGCCAAAATAAAATTCATAATGTTATTAGCAATAATAAAAGACATGGATTTTTTATGTTTACGTCCAATTTTTCTTTTGATTTTGTGCTAGTAATTGGCTATGAAATAATGCCTTGGATATGTAATGTATTTTAAAGTGTAATCTCATAATTTTCAGAAATCTGTGCCTGTAATAATTATCATTACCCAAACTCCAGCAGAGAAATGTTTTATTATTGACGTCGCGGATCGGATATTAATGATACACAGAGGAGCAGGAATTACTATATCGGATATGACCATAGCTTAAAACCAGTAAACAAATCAACTGTTAGGGATACGGGTGATTTGAATCAACAAGGGTGAAAAGATTTGGATAGTATGTGCATTAATGTTAATAGAAATAGATTATAGAGGAATATTTGTGATGTGACCTTCTGCACACTAATTGAAATAGTACTCAGAGTCAGCACTGGAGTAATCAAGTTAAACAGTGACTCATAAATCATAATAAGAAGTCCTGTCACAATTATTGCACTATATATCTGGCCAGTCTCACTAAAATGTCGGCTACAGCGATCTTTAGGTTAATAGGAACAGATATGGCATTTAAAGACTATTTGAATAAAATCTGCTGTAAGGTGCAAAGTGTTACTCTGTTAATTTACAGATAATTTGAAGTGATGTACTAAGGGATAGCAGAAACACAGCTGAACCCTTCTGTGCTAGGAGGCGCATTAACTGCGCACTAATGGTAACATGCTTTCAGGAGTAGGCAGGATCCCTTCACTGACTGGGGCAGCCTGTAACTGAAATAGCTGTATTGTCACAGCTTGAACAAACCATCAGGGTGTCCTATACTGTATGTGTAAATAATACAGCTTTATCATTATTATATTTATCTTCTAATGATCAATTCATGAACAAAAACATCATTATCTATTTATTTATCAATGGTTGTATGTATGTATTAATTTTTTTTTTTTTTTTATTAAGTTGAGTGCTTTTTCTATGGTGAGTGCTGAGGCCTCTGTTTTTTTATTCATTTAAGCAATGTGATCACATGTCACTGCACATACATCCCAATTGTCCCGATCTTTGCAGGACCATCCTGTTTTTAGGGATGGTCTCACGTCCCCTCAGGGGTCGGCAGTTTCCCTCAGTAGGGGGGACAGTTGGGAGTCCCACTTGTCTGCCGCTACTCTGCTGAGCAGAGCTGCAGCAAATAGACGCTGTGCGCACGCAACAAAAACGGGATGTGGCTTGCACTTGCAGCATCCCCACTAAGCCACGCCCCCTTTAAATGAAGTTACACCCCCTTTTTGGCCACGCGAGTGTCCTGATTTCTCTATTTGAAATGTTGGGAGGTATGCACTGCACCCCAGCCTGGGAATGGTGAGTGCAGGCGTGCATCTCATTTCCAGAAATTATGAATGCGGTTGAATCTTGTATGAGTATATTTGGGTTCATTTTCAATTAACATTTCTGTGATCCCAGCTTTCTCATGCAACCCAATGTAAGCTGGTGAAAGCTACTTTCTTGTGTTTGAGTATAATGTGTCAGCAGTTGGCAAGTTCTTAAGAGTCTGGGTGTTAGAGTAGGACTTGTAGTAAAATGGGGTACCTTAAAGTTGGGCTGCAAACCCCATCATTTATGTATGTAATATACATGTATGTAGTAACCATGGTGTCTTGCATGAAGAAACCCAAGCAGCACTCACTGGTCTTTAGTGAGTGCAGCTTGGGTTTCTTCATGCAAGACACCATGGATAATTATTAATGCTATTTAGAGGACACCTTCTGAGCTTCATCCGTGTAACATTTTCATGCTTTGAGTACTGCTGTGATCGAGCTATCTTAACCCTAATGTATGTGTGCAGATAAAATTAATAATAGTTTATACATATATATATTTTTGGACATTTTTCCTTGCAAGCATACATTGTGGATCTGTGGAAGGATCCTTGAAAAGCGGCACACATTGGGACAATTGTATGGGACTGGTTACATCGACAGAAGAAAGGACTTGCGCTGGATACACTGCTCTTTATATATATATATGGTACTTGTGTATTTTGGCGGCGCCCGTCGCGGGCATCGTGTGCCTTAACTTTAAGGCACACGACGTGACGCGATGGACGCGATTTCTCCATAGGCTTCAATGTTAAAATATTTTTAACATTGAACCCGATGGAGAAATCGGGTCCATCGCGTCGCGTCGTGTGCCTTAAAGTTAAGGCACACGACGCGACCGACGCGACCGACGCGATTTCTCCATAGGCTTCAATGTTAAAATATTTTTAACATTGAAATACTGTCGGTCGCGTCGGACTTGTGCCATTGTAATGGCACAAGATCAAATGTAGTTGTTAAAGTCCATCTAACATAGAAAACAATGGGAAATGGGCCAATATGGCCCATTTCTCATTGTATATGGCCCCGTCATGTCCAAATATAAATGCCCCCCATTGTCAGCGGCACCCCAGTATTGACGCCAACCCGAAGCGTGGCGAGCGTAGCGAGCCCGCGAGGGGCGGCGGTACGCGTCCTACGACCTTTTCATACCCCTACTATCCACGTCGGCGTGGAGTTGAGAATAGAATAGTGTGGCGAGCGCAGCGAGCCACCGAGCCCGAAGCGTGGCGAGCGCACGCGGATACCTTCACAGGTATCCGCGTCCCCACGCGGGCTTCACAGGTGTCCGCGTCCCCTCGCGGGGCTCGCTGCGCTCGCCACGCTTCGGGCTCGGTGGCTCGCTGCGCTCGCCACACTATTCTATTCTCAACTCCACGCCGACGTGGATAGTAGGGGTATGAAAAGGTCGGAGGACGCGCACCGCCGCCCCTCGCGGGCTCGCTGCGCTCGCCACGCTTCGGGTTGACGTCAATACTGGGGTGCCGCTCACAATGGGGGGGCAGTTATATTTGGACATGACGGGGACATATACAATGAGAAATGGGCCATATTGGCCCGTTTCCCATTTTATTCCATGTAAAATGGACTTTATCAAGTCCATCTTATCTTGTGCCATTATAATGGCACAAGACCGACGCGACCGACACGATTTCAATGTTAAAATATTTTAACATTGAAGCCTATGGAGAAATCGCGTCCATCGCGTCGGTCGCGTCGTGTGCCATGTTAATGCACACGACGCGACGCGATGGACGCGATGGACCCGATTTTTCACACACGATGGACGCGATCCTCATCGTGGGCGCCGCCAAAATACACAAGTACCATATATACAGTATATATATATATATATATAATTGAGAGGATATATATAAATACTAAAAAATCTATTTATTTATACAGTACAAATAGTGAAAAAACCTTTAAGGAAATTTTTTTTCTAAAACATGCAAGGTTAAAATAAAATAAATAAAATGTGCAAAAAAAAACAAAAATGGAAGTGCTTATCTTTTGATGAGGCAGGAAGGCTAGAATTTCCAACGCGTTTCGTCATTCTGACTTTATCAAGGGATGCAAGTAGACTGAGACCAGACTTGTATTTATACCTATATAGCTGCTGCCTCAATTATCACATAATTTCCTGTGTCCCTTTTTATACTTTTAAAAAATGGGGTTAAAAACATATTACTAATTGTTAAACTGCCCTCTTGGCAGTGATATAATCTCATTTAGTAGGAACCGCTTCAACACATACATACAATGTGTGACACCCGCGTCTGCCTTCCTCCAGGCGCCTCTCCACATTGTGTGTGCCCCTGGCTCTGGTCTCCTGTGTTCCTGCAGCGCAACCCATCGTCCTTGCTTCTTCTGGATTCGGTGGTCTTCAGGTCCCCATTCGAGCAGTGTGCCTGTGGTATTTATATTATTCCATGTGGTATCCAGCCCACAGTGTGTTTGTCTATGGTAAGAGCACTTGCTTTTAAATTTGGAGTACACCTGTATGTCTCCCTATTAAACTTGTTTACCTGCATCATGGAGCGCACCTTTCTCCTTTGTTTGTTCCAGATCGCTACATCCTGACCCTGGATGATTGTACCTTGAAAGGGAGCTGCAGTCCATATTTGTTGGACTTTGGTGATTTAACCCTCTCTTTGCTATAAGAGATAGGGCTGACTTTAATTTACTTTTTAGCGGTATTAACACCTATTCATTATCATCATACATATGTATCTGAGGCAATCTGCACAATAAAATTGATTCGCCAGCAAAGTGCAGAGGCCACATAAGGGTAAATTCGCAAAAAAAATGGAAGCCAGCACATCCAATATTCAAAAAAAATATTTTATATTAGTAAAAGAAAGTTCCATCAAGTTTCAGTTGAAGTTACATCCCATGGAAGGGAATCAGGTACAGTATGGACACACCAAAGATGAATGTCATTTATAACATAATTCATGGAAGTTCCCACATCCAAAAACAAATCAGCATGGTGGTCCACAGCCAGGTCACTAATGCCAGACAGCTGATTTCACCGTCGTCAGGAGCTCCTGAGTTTTAATTATAAAAGCGATTAGAATAATACAAAGATGATATTTATAATATATTTGTATTTTTCATATCATTTGTATAGTCAGTATACTGCAGTATGAAAGAAAAAGCTCTGCCTCCCCTGCCTCATCGCACATAACTGATTAGAATCCACCTGCATACTGTACCATTAAAACTTATCAATTATTCTCTAATTAAATGCACAGATGATTAGTTGAATTGCAAAAAAAAAATCCATTACGGTAACCAAAAACCATTCAAAGCTAAATAAAAAAAGGGGAAGAATATAAAAGTATTTAAAAAACCTAATATATGCCCAGTCTGCAATAGATAAATAGGGTTAAAGGGCCTCATTCTGAGTGAGACGAATCTTTGTGCACAGATGTAAATGTCAAGTTTGTGGATAAAGTGAATGCATTGATGCACCTTTAGATGGAACTTGTCCAGATCTAAATTTCCATGAAATTGGGTGTTTTGTGTCAGAAAATACACAGCAACAGTAAAATCACAAGGAATCACTGTGACTTGTGGGAATTAAAGTTCCATAAGAGTCATATATGGGGAAGTGATGTCTAGTACTAGTGGATCTCTTGCACCTAGCTAGTGCGAAATATTGCAAAATAAATGAACTACACACATCTTTGCAGATGCACCGACCCTCGCATTCATTGACCAGAATCACACTTTAGCATAACATAAGGAATCTGCCTTCTGCAGCTGCTCACAAATATGGCCAATGTGCATGCAACTCAGAAAACGCCAAGGATGGCATACGTTTGAATTTGTATACAGCAAGTGATCCTCCAAAATGTAACACACTAGTTAGAAGGGTACTTGACTGGATAGACACAAACAGGCCTATGGCAGCATTAACAAAGTAACCCATTTAACATTGGTAGAAATCGTTCATGGGGAAACAATGTTCTCTGTATTTCCAAATCTGAACTTTATGGGAACTAAGGAGCAGGGCCACTAGCAGGGAGGAAGGAGGGGACTGCCAGGACTCCAATACAGAAAAGGAGCCTGCTGCCTTTTAAGCATAATTTGTCTTACACATAGTTAGAAAAGGACCTTGGAGACCGAATCGACAAAAAGCTGGGATGCAGTGCTTAGTGTCATAGTGCAGCCACTAAGGCCAACAGGGTACTAGCTTGTATAAAAAAGGACATGTAAACTAGAGAAGATAATATAATTATACCACTCTATAGGGCACTGGTTAGACCTCATCTAGAATTCTGTGTGCAATTCTGGGCCCCAAACTACAGAAAGGACGGTACTTGTTTCCTAGCATGGCGCCCCCGATGTCCATCTTAAGGCATCTGATCGCATTGCATCGCATGCCATATAGCCGCATACAATGCATGCGATGCGATGCGTTTTTTAATTGTACAAGCACCCAGATGGGTGCTTACAATGTTAAATGCACCCCCACGCCACCCCCACTATCAACACAAAGGCGAAGCGCAAACCCGAAGCACGGCGAGCGCAGCGAGCCCGCGAGAGGCGGCGGTACGCGTCTTCCGACCTTTTCAAACCCCCACTATCCACGTTGGCGTGGAGTTGTTCTTAGATAGTGTGGTGAGCACAGCCACACTATATAAAATCAACTCCACGCCGACGTGGATAGTGGGAGTATGAAAAGGTCAGAGGACGTGTACCGCCACCCCTTGCGGGCTCGCTGTGCTCGCCACGCTTCGGGTTGCCATTGATCCTGGGGGTGGAATTGAGTATGGGGGGCCATTTAACATTGTAAGGACCCATCAGGGTGCTTGTACAATCAAAAATCGTATACGATCGCATCGTATGCCATTGTATGGCATACGATGCGATATTTTATTGTACAATATCGCGTTGCATCGCATACCATCGTATACCTTATTTAGTATAATGGTATACGATGCGATGGGTGCCGTGTTAGGAAACAAGTACCGAAAGGACATTATAGAGCTGGAAAAAGTCCAGAAAAGGGCGAAAAAACTGATGGTGTATTTTGGCGGCGCCCATCGCATCGCATACCATAACGCATACGATGGTATGCTATGCGACGCGATATCGTACTATAGTGCACGATGGCATAAAATTTTGAAATTGTATGCCATTGTACATGGCATACGATGCCATACGATGCGATGCGATGCGATTAAACATTGTATAAGCACCCAAATGGGTGCTTATACAATGTAAAGCACCCAAATGGGTGCTTACAATGTTAAATGCACCCCCACGCCACCCCCCCCCCACTATAAGGATGAACCCGAAGCGTGGCGAGCGCAGCGAGCCCGCGAGGGGCGCCGGTACGCGTCCTACGACCTTTTCATACCCCCACTATCCACGTCGGCGTGGAGTTGGGAATAGAATAGTGTGGCGAGCGCAGCGAGCCACCGAGCCCGAAGCGTGGCGAGCGGACGCGGATACCTGTGAAGCCCGCGAAGGGACGCGTTTACCTGTGAAGGTATCCGCGTCCCCTCGCGGGGCTCGCTGCGCTCGCCACGCTTCGGGCTCGGTGACTCACTGCGCTCGCCACACTATTCTATTCTCAACTCCACGCCGACGTGGATAGTGGGGGTATGAAAAGGTCGTAGGACGCGTACCGCCGCCCCTCGCGGGCTCGCAGCGCTCGCCACGCTTCGGGTTCACGTTTATAGTGGGGGGTGGCGTGGGGGTGCATTTAACATTGTAAGCACCCATTACGATTTTTGATCGTATAGGGGGTCAAAATCGCGTCGCATCGCATCGCATGCCATCGGGTACATGGCATGCGATGCGATGCGATCCGTTCGACGGACATCGGGGGCGCCGCCAAAATACACAAGTACCATTCTGATAAAAGGGATGGAGTCCTTAACCTATGAGGAAAGAATAACCAAAATACGAATGTTTACACTAGAAAATAGGTGTTTATGAGAAGATGTGCTTAACATGTTCAAATACATCAGGGGGCAATAGAATATAATATCAGATACCCACTTTTCTTTGAGGGCAGAGACTAGGACACATAGGCATGCACTTAGTCTGGAGGAAAATAGATTCCATACCATTAGAAGGAAAGGCTTCTTTACAATAAGGGCAGTAAGGGTATTGAACACCCTTCCGTAGGAGGTAGTATGGGCAGACACAAAAAATAGATTTAAAATAAGGTTGGACAAACATTTACTAGGAAAAAAACATCCAGTGGTACAACCCATAATCTGTATTTAGCCCTAAACTACAACAGGTAGATTATATTACAGGGGGTATCACAGCTATGGAATACACCTTAGAAAGATATGCCAAAAAGGTTGAACTTGATGGACGTAGGTCTTCTTTCAACCTCAACTACTATGTTATATAGTCTGCATTAGTGTGTCAGTGCTGCGCTCTGTTGCATGATAATCAACCATTGTGTACAAACATGAATTAACTTAATGTCCCTTGTTCCCTCCGCAATCGCCAGTCTGCTCTGTGACAGTTTCTGTGGTACTTGTATACCTTCACGGCTCCCATCGCATGCCATCGCATGCCATATGTAGTGGCATGCGATGCGTTTTTTCCGGGTTTTTTATGCATTTGTTATAAAAATCGCATGCGATGCGATGTGATGCGATGCGATGGCATGCGATTTTGATCACAAATGCATCCAAATGCATTTAAATTAGTAGCAAACATGTTAAATGCACCCCAAGTGTCTTTTTTCACACTGTACCACCCCTACTATCAACGCCAACCCGAAGCATGGCGAGCGCAGCGAGCCCGCGAGGGGCGGCGGTACGCGTCCTACGACCTTTTCATACCCCCACTATCCACGCCGGATGTGGCGAGCGGGATTCACAGCTATCCATGTCCCCTCGCGGGGCGCGCTGCGCTCGCCACACTTCGGGCTCGGTGGCTCGCTGCGCTTCCCACACTTTCTATTCTCAACTCCACGCCGACGCGTTCATAGTGGGGGTGGTACAGTAACAAATGCCCTTTGGGGTGCATTTAACATGATTTTAACACGTCAATGATTTCTGTGAAAAATGGCATCACATCGCATGCGATGGCATGCGATGGCATGCGATGGCATGCGATGCGATGCCATTTTTTCCTATACGATGCCCATCGTTGGAGCCGTGATACTACACAAGTACCATTTCTGTTAATGCCTGTGGTTTAAATAAAGTAGCAGAGGTAACATATTGTATCTTTGTCACTACTAAACATTAAAATAAAAATGGTACCAACTGATACTGTGCATTTAATATTTTAGACATTTAGGGTGACATTCTATGTGTAGTGGTAAAAACCGCATGATTTTTACCGCACCTAATCGCACTTTTGAAAGTCGGCTCCTGATTGGCCGCTAGGCGGCCAATAGAATCAGTCTGAGGAAAGGCGCGGAAGATGAAAATCTCTGCGTCTCTCCAGTCCGTGAGCGGGTACCAGCCGGGAGCAGCTCGTCTGGAGCTGAAGATGCCGGGGTCGTCGCCGGGGACCAGGTGAGTAGGATTTCCTTCCTCAGGTACCCCTTTGGATTACTACGGATCCAGGACCCCAGAATCTTCAGCCCAGGAGCCCCGGAACCCGGACCAGCCCCGGAACCAGGACCAAGGCCCCGGAACCGGACTCTTCAGCACTGGAGCCCCGGACCCCGGACCAGCCCCGGAACCAGGACCAAGGCCCCGGAACCGGACTCTTCAGCCCTGGAGCCCCGGACCCCGGACCAGCCCCGGAAACAGGACCATGGACCGGAAATAGACTCTTCAGCCCTGGAGCCAGGACCCCGGATCCAGGGACCGACCCAGGGGCTCAAGGTAGGTAAGTATCAGTGTGTGTGGGCTGTGGATGTATTAAACTTTTATTTTTCTGGGTGTCAGTGTGTGTTTTATTTAACTATTTCTTGTACTGTGAAACTACAAGTGTCAGCGGGCCCCCGCATGCAGGGTAGGCTTGCTGGGACTCATAGTTCTACAGTATAAGACAATAGTTTTTATTCTTTTTTTACACTCTTCATCGGCCCGATGCCCACCGCCCAGGGGCATCGGGGACAGCCCCGGACTTTCAGCATGGGCTGGTAAGTCCTGGAGGGGGGGGACCCCTTCTTTGGGGGGGGGTCTCCACTTCCCCAGGACCCCTGCCCATGCTGACAAGCCAGGGGGATAATACTTTGGCCGCGGGACCTTATATAATAAGTGTCCCCCGGCTGTGGCATTACCCTGCTGGCTGGTTGGGTCTGGTGCTGGTTCTTGAAATGCGGGGGACCCCTAGTCATTTTGTCCCCCGTATTTTGGGAACCAGCGCCAGACCTTGAGCCGGGTGCTGGCTTCATTAAATCAAGGGGACCCCTATTTTTCGGGGACCGTGATTTTATGTCACCAGCACCGGCTCAATGAGCCCTGGGCTGGTTATGCTCTGGCGGGGGACCCCGCGCAGTTTTTTTTTTTTTAAACTGTTTAACCCTTTTTTTCCACCAGAACCATGCACAGATCTCAATGATCTGTGCAGGGTTCTGGCTAATTCGCTCATCAGAACCTGGTCTGATTTTTGGGCGAATTTTAGACACATTTATACAAATCGCATACCATTAAATATGCGATTTTTATACTTTTCAATGTGAAAACATCTGGATGCGATGTGCTGCGAAAAACAGCGATCGCATTTCCAGAATGTCCAATTTGTTGGCCAAAATCGCACTTTTTTCACATTTTCGCAGCTCATTAAATATGCAAAAATGGAAAAACATGCGATTTCGGCCGTTTTTGCGAAAAAAATCGCAAAAAAAAAATCTCATTCCATAGAATGTCACCCTTATTGTCTTCGATTTACAAAATTATGTATTAACCTTTTTTTTCAGTCTCATATTCATTAAATATTTTGCTGACTGCAAAATACTGAAATTTGTAGGAACTTGACACTTGCCAAAACGTTACATTATGCATAAAAGATCTCACATAATTTATGGTTAAACCAAGGAAAGTAGAAAGCCATCACATTTTTCCTTTAATAGTGATTGACATCCCATTGTGCATTTAAGCAATGAGACTTTACTGGCAGATGAAGGAAAAATCCAGAATATTTTCCTTTATGCCTAATATGTCACTCAAAGAGTCTACTCCTAAAGACATATATATACAGATATAATGCATTGAATAGAAAGCAGTGGATGATAAAGCCACATTACAATCAGCGTCAACCCCATACTGAACCTGACATTCTGTAGAACATGCAATTTACTATATGATGTAATGTGTATAGCAAATTATGTGATTTTATTGGGACAGAAAGTTGTCAGTATAATGAGAACAAAGGGTCATAGTTTTATTTTTAAAAGCAGAACAATTACATATTCAATTTGAAATCCATCTGTGTGTTTGTAATTAAGCCAAGTAGACATATACATTGATAGGATTATTGTTCGGGAAATTACTGTACTATCATTAGAGCCATATCAAAGTCTTAAGTACTGTACAAAATAGATAGGACCATCTTAATAATACTCCAACTCTGTCCAAATTTCTTTCTTTCAGGGCTGTATACTATTACAGTATATCAATGTCTCGAAATTTAATGTATATTTATTTCAAATAAAACAGGGTGATTATTGACCATATTATTATTACTACTTATTCTACCACCACCACCACACCACTATACCACCACTACTACTACTACCACTACACCACTGCTGCTACTACTACTACCACCTCAACTATTACTACCACCAGTACCACTACTACTACTACTACACCACCTACTAGTAGTAGTAGTGTTGTAGTAGGCACCAGAGACTGGGAGTGAGGACAGAGACAAATGGGAGCAGTGGCTGGTGATGCTCACAGTTTGTAATACAGGCATGCATGTTTAAATTTCAACAGCAGAGGACATTGCAGGCAGTTAGTAATTGAATATGGCAACTGAAAACCACAGGTGCAGGCCCTAGAATCTGCAGAGATTCACAGTGCTAAAAAGGAAATGGTACAGATAATAGAGCCAGGATAGATTCCTGGAAGACATATGTTGTTCTGCCAATGAGGAAACAATTCAGGTTTATTGATAGAGATCAGTGGTTCTCAAACTCCATCCTTCGGACCCCACAAAGTTCACGTTTTCCAGGGACTCACAAGTACACAGGTGCATTCATTTCTCACTGACACATTTGAAAATATCCACAGGTAGAGCTAATCATTTCATATTTGATTCTGTGAGACCTGCAAAACATGTACTGTGTGGGTTCCCGAGGACTGGGTTTGACAACCTGTGATATAGATGATCAGGTAAGTGCACCTAGGTAAATCCCCTGACAGAACCCAACATGGCCACACCTGGGTTAATTGCATTTTGATTGCATTTTGGAAGTTTAGCTGACGCATGGAATGCAGAGATGTGTGAACACCGGACTTAATAAGTAACTTAGTAAGTAATGCTAAGACCCCCCCCCTCCTCTCCCTCCATGAATACTTAATGTCTGATATTAATCCTTGGTACTTGTGTACTTTCACGGCACCAGCTGCGCTCGCCCACGCTCGCCCACGCTTGCCCACGCTTGCCCACGCTGCGGGCTCGGTGGCTCGCTACGCTACGCTCGCCACGCTATCTAAATTCAACTCCATGCCAACGTGGATAGTGGGGGTACGAACTATACACGTTGGCATGGAGTTTTCAGCCCCGCAGCTGGACACAGACGCACGGCGCCATGATGGCGCCGTGAAACTACACAAGTACCTAATCCTCAAGTGGTAGATAAGATTGAGAGTGCAAACATTTCACGTAATTTGCAGCCATAAAATGATGTGGAGAAAAAAGTTAAAGTGACAAATACCTTCTTTTTTTTTTACTATGGAATTCACATTGACGTGATCAGCTGATGATGAGAGAAGCCAGATTCTTCTTTTCATAGGCTACAGGAGCTTAGCAGGAAGCTACCATGGTAAAGAAAATAGCCATTAAGGAGGCCTAGGGGCTGCAGGAATTGAATATTAGAGACCATAGAGCAGTGATTTTTAACCTTTCTTCAACTTCCGGCACACCAACCAAGTTTTTTAATTTGCCAAGCCACACCCACCGACCCACCCAGAAAAAAATACATGGGACCCCAAAGGACAAAAACAAACCCATATAACACAAAAAAACACCCCCAGATTTACACAGTACAGTCTGCGCAAGGCCCATCTGATTGACAAACAGAGGAGAGACCTCATGCCAATGCCACTTGTTATCAGTGTGTAGTGCCCCAGGGGGTTGAGTTAAGAATGCCATCATGTGAACATCCGCTACCTACAGTGGGGACAGTATAACAGCAGGACACCTAAGCAGCTACTCACCTAGCTCCCTGTGACTTATTTTATCTAATCCTATCCATGTTTTATGAGGTCTCCAGTCAAACTTCTTAAGCAATGAGACCTTGAACCAGGACTGACACTGACACCATTGATGTGAGGGAGGGAGTAATAACAGCCACCACCGCCAACCAATGATGCTTAGTGGATGACAAGAGACGGAGGGGTCAGCAGCCAAATCTAGACCCACAGATAATGAAACAGAACTGGAGCTGGTAGAGACCAGGGAATAACAGTAGAACTGATGGTGTTGGCTGTACCCTGGTTAGTGACATCTCTAACTCTGGGGGCACACCTGAGAACAGCTCAAGGCACACTAGTGTTCCACGGCACAGTGGTTGAAAAACACTGCAAAAAAGCATTAAAAGAGGTAGTGCAGCATCTATCAGCACTTTCTGGAAATGCTTCTATGGATGTCACAACTTATTTAAGCAAAAAGTGACACTGATGATATTGAAGCCTATTTAACAATTTTGAAAAACAGAAAAACAATTGAGAGATAAAAGTAGTACTAAAGATCAATGAGCAGGCCTTTTACAGGAGTTATAAGACCTTACTCTGGTAAAGTCTTGATAAAATGTAAAAGTGGTTTATGAAACCCACTAAAGCCTCATAATAGGTTTTCATACCCTCACTGGCAGTAATCAAAATATTGTAAAGAATAGGTGGTGACTGACTGCGCAAGAGTAAAGGTATGGTAGGGTGCTGCTGGGTGTCCTGGGTAAGACTACAAAACTTTACCCTGTGGTACACAAAAAGCAAAAGAAGACAGGTGGACACACCTGCGCAATCCTACACCATAAATAGTAAATGAACACAGAGATGGTGTCTATGTTATCATCAATTTAAGATAAGAAAAATTGTACGTACATACGTTCACAGGAAATTCATTTATATACAATGAGTAAAAAGAGGGGGAAGGGGGTGTGGCCTAATACTGGTATACGTTATAAATGGACAAATACGCACTCACATGTAACATATAAAAAACAATGAATCTTGAAGCGCATAAACTAAACAAAAAATTGTTGTAGCTAGTATTGCTCTTACTACCATACAGTTTAAGAAACTCATGTACAGGGAAGACACCTAGATAATAATCAAGAAAACAAGGTACTGTGTAAAGATATGCTCAAAAATTGAACATTGAACTTACAAAACAGTATCAAATACATCTTCATTATCAACTTTATTATGCATAAATTAATTTTGAAGTAGGGAAATATAAAAAGTAGGAGTAATCAGTCAAAGAAAAAGCAATATGGCTCCCACATTGTTTTATTCAGAGGCAAGATGGCTCCCACATTGCATCATTTAGATTTCTAAAAGCAGTTTGCATATTAATGAAACTTCTTGCTTCTAAAAGTAAACTGCCATAAATGTCCCTCATGGACAGACAGTAATTGCTAACATAAAGATGTATGTGAATTGATAAACAATCACTTTCAAAAGACAATAATAAGCACTATGTATAGATAAATAACAAAGCAGAATATGCAAATGCTGCATTTAAATTAAAATTTTATTTTTGAGTCGCAATTTGGTGACCTGGTGATTGAAAAAAAATGTAGTCAGTGATAATTTAAAATATGTGTCTGTAATTGTACTTGAGGAACACCTCATAAACCCCTCTCACCCCACTTTTATGAATCATAAAGGTTAATGTGGCTTCTCTGAAAGTAAAAGATGTAGTTAGAGCCATTTTCAAAATCGCATTAAACAAAGATGATAAGAAGCTGAAATTATTCACTTGCTAATTTTGTTTTTCTTCTCACTCATGTACCTTGCAGAAACGTTACAAGTATTTCCATTTATTGATAATACATTCAAATATCCATAGGCATGTATCAGTGCTTCTAATATTTTCATTTCTTAAAAATGTGCTTTATATTTAAAAAATAATATATTTTTTATATTTATATATATATATATATATATATATATATATATATATATATATATATATATATATATATATATATATATATGCAAACAAAATTTCAGGTGTTGTGCGCTGACACCTGCAATCAATCACCCTAAAAGGGTTCCTCTGAGCTAGTGTCCAATACTCAGGTTAGTAACACTTGTCCATATACTCCTTTGGACAGCAGCTCCTCTGGAAAAGAAGGAGCACAGTGGGCGCCTATGGTGTTTTACCGTTTTTAATGTTTAAAAAACAAGCACTAGACAATTCATAAAAGGTAATGGTATAGCATCCGTACAAAATAAATCATCAGTTTTGAGCTAATAATACCACATAGTTTTTTAAAATCTCCCACTGGCAATGGCAGCTACCCAGACAGGACAGCCTTTAGATGTCAGATTCGGACTCACGCGACATCCGGCAATGTCCAGCAACGTCGGGGTCTAATTCGGGTCCCGGCAACTTCTGCTGCAGCTCCGTCCGAGGGAGATCGTCTTGCGTCACTCTGGCCACGCCCAACGCGTTTCGTCGTCAGACTTCATCAGAGGGGTGGCCACAGTGACGCTGACTCTCCCTTTTGGTCGACCTCCAGCCAATCCACGGACAGAGCTGCAGCAGAAGTTGCCGGGACCCGAATTAGACCCCGACGTTGCTGGACATTGCCGGACATTCCCTTCCCTGCTCCAAAGTATACATATTTAGATCTTTTCGTCTTTCCTGGTATGTTTTGTGATGTAGGCCATGCACCATTTTAGTTGCCCTTCTTTGTACAGTCTCTAATGTATTTATATCCTTCTGGAGATATGGCCTCCAGAACTGAACACAGTACTCTAGATGAGGTTGTACCAATGACCCATACAGTGGCATTATTACTTCTTTCTACTGCTGATACCTCTCCCTATGCAACCAAGCATCTGACTTGCCTTCTTCATTGCTTTCTTACATTGCCTACATGCCTTTAAGTCCCGTGAAATAGTGACACCTAGATCCCTCTCTTCCTTAGTAGTTGCCATTATAGTGCCATTTATACTATATTTAGTCTTTGGATTTTTGAGACCCAAGTGCATGATTTTGCATTTTTTGACATTAACTGTAGTTGCCATGCTCTTGACCATTCCTCTAATTTACCTAGATCATCAATAATTTGTTTTACCCCTCCTGGTGTGTCTACCCTGTTGCATACCTTTGTGTCATCTGCAAAAAGGCACATTTTACCCTCAATTCCATTTGCAACATCACCAATATAGATATTAAAAAGCACTGGTCTAAGTACAGATCCCTGTAACCTTTCCCTCCTTTGACTTTGGGGTTCACAGGGGTGTGTCAAGCACTGATTACTGGACATGTCTATCGATGCCTACTGGGCATCAATGCAAACTAAATAGAATGTGACTTATTTATGTACATAGGCTTTAGAATAAATCATTCCCCTTTACACACATGCACCAGAAATGGGGACAATGTATGCCAAAGGCTAGCTGCAAAAATTGACACTATAATGCCCCATTACACATAATGCCACACACCATAATGCCCATTACACATAATGCCACAAACCGTAATGCCCATTACACATAATGTCACACACTGTAATGCCCTTTAAACAATGTCACACACCATAATTCCCATTACACATAATGCCACACCGTAATGACCATTACACATAATGCCACACCGTAATGACCATTACACATAATGCCACAAACCGTAATGCCCATTACACATAATGCTGCACATCATAATGCCCTTTAAACATAATGCCACACACTATAATGACCATTACAAATTATGCCACACACCGTAATGCCTATTACACATTATACTCCACACCGTAATGCCTAATACACATTATACGACATACCACAATGCCTATAACATATTATGCCACATAAGTACCGCTTACCTACATGCACATTGTCAGAGGTAAATTGCTTAGTGCCAGGGGATACATGCTTCTTACCAGCGGTTTCATTCTAATTGCCATGAGGGATTACATGTTCGTTGCCAAGGGGGAATATACATTGTCATCGCCTGGGGTTATGTTACATGCTCATTGCTAGGGGAAATTACAGGCTTGTTGCTATGGGTGTTAAAAGCTTGTTGGCATGGGGTACTTACTGTATATGCTTATTGTCAGGAACAAGGGAAGTTTGCATGCTTGTTGCCATGGGGACTTAGGGGGAGGGGCCCTAAACTGCACACCCTGGACATATGAGGTGCTACCTGCTGAGACCTGTAGTGCAGCAAGCAGGAGGAGGAATTTACAGGTGCACACTAAATATAAATGCTAGACCTTTTAATATCATTGCTATATTGCATTTCTGAGGTTCTTAGCATAATGATGGCCATTATTATGGGCTTGTCCACCACATCCAGGTTACCTCAATAGGATAAGTCCCTAACACTACTCTGAGACAGGCCCAGGGCACGGGACCACCCAGGCCAGCCCAGCCATGGGGACTTACATGCTTGTGGCCAAGGGTTCTTACTTGCTCATCACTAAGGGGTCTTACATGTTCGTTGTGAGGTTGGGGAGGGGGTAAATGCTTGTTGCCGAGGGGGTTCCTTTCAAGCAGCACACCAGCACTACTGGAATCCACACTTCCGGGAAGCTCTGGGCATGCTGCACTCCTTCGACTCACACTAGAGGTATGGCAGTATAATTTATATTATGTGGATTTACATTTTTCAGTATTTCCATGAATTTAGCTTTGAAGCTCTATGATCTGCCCAAAAAATATTCTTCAAAATCAGGAAAACTGAAGATTTTATTTAGTTTATTTTCATTTCTTTTCAATGGTTTCTTAATTTCAATATGGATTGCAGCATATACCATACCCTGTATGCCCAATTAAATCAGTTCTATTGAGGGGGGGATTCAAATGTAAGCATGTTGACAGCCAGCAATATGGTGTACAATAAAGCCATTCAATTGTAGCAAAATTTACCAAAATTATAAAAAATGTAATAGCTTACGAGAAGCCAAGACGCAGGCTGAACTTGAAAGGTGTTTGAAGGGGCAGTCCTTTACAAGGCATGGTTTTGCCTTGTAAGTAATTGCTCCTTTAGAAACACCTCAGCTTGGCCGGCATCTCATACGGCGCTGAACTCGGAGGCTTTTACATCTGGCCACATTTCTTTTCTGTGGACTTTGTGCTTTCTCTCTTGAATTTGAGAGAAAAACTGTACTATGTTGGGTTGTCTAGACCCCTGTTGTTCGCAACCCTGTTCTTGCACCTGATAGATGCATGCCACAGGTCTCTTCACCCTGCAAAAGGCAGCCATATAAGTGTGCTGGAAATGGGATGGAAAGGAAAAAGCCACCACAAATACAGAAAGAATAAATGCTCCTTGCAAAATTGTAAATGAATTGCGAATGGATCTTTAACCGCTATCCATTTGCAAGTCAGAAACATTGAATAGACTTTGCCTTCTGTGGGAATATGAGCAGGTCTGATGCTTCCACTAATCTGTGACTGAGGCAGGCTGGAACTGGGCATGCATGCGTTTTTCGAGCACAACCAGAAAATGGCAGGTTTCCACCCTCAAACACCGGCTTCCTGTCAAACTCCAGCTCCATTGTGTTTATGATCTATACACATTAGTTGCTAATTCCCCACGTATGCACAATGTGTATTATACACACGTGCAGTCATTCAATAATCACTCAATTTGTGATTTCTCTAATTAGTGATCCATGCTGAATTAGGCGCCAGATACAAACAGAAGTCCATACACACAAGAAAGCATTATGTCAAATTCTTCTTTTCATTCTTACATGTCGTATAGACTGTATATAATGAGTGGTGTCACTACAGGCTTGTGAGGGGTGTGGGTGTCCGCTGAGCACTTGGCTCCATTCACAGTTTAGGGGCCCGCACTGCAGATAGACATTCTTTGGGGGCAAACAGCATCTTTGAGACCTTGATGGGTTGGGTTACAAAGTCATGCCCCTTGTGAGGCCACACTACCTTTGGCTTTTGCACTCAAATGGCCTATTTAAGCCGCACTGGATGTCACTAAGCATAGGAACGCCCCTAAATATAATCACTGGCAATGGCTTGCCACAATGTCAGTGGAGCAACAAAAGGGACCTGCATCATGTTATGAAGTTCTGAACAAAAGAAATAAGGCTTTGTTACTTATGTAATAGTTGCTTTTTACTAACTCCTTCAGGACCCGATCCCCTACTAGTATTTCTGACAAGCATGTTTTTTTTTTTTTTTTTAAAGGCAAACAATAGCAGCACCCCTAGCAGGAAAAGTATTAACAACCTCAATCCAAAATTAAAACACAAAAAATAAATGATTAGTCGGGACGGTAAATCCAGCTGATGGTGAAAAAACAAGAACTGCTGTGTCTGGGACAAACCATTTTTTTATGCAAGGGGAGAAAATTAATTTATATTGTATCTCTGTAGGGTAAATACTTGCTGCTATTTCATGTAGCCTACAGACAGTTTATTTTTACACTGCAATATAGATTTTAGTTTTAACACACCTCATCCAAATCTAACTCTCTATGCACGTGTTATGTCACCATCTGCAACATGAGATTACACCGTTTGCATGTTTTTTTTGTTTGCTTTGCCATCTATGCGGCATCAGGGACATAGTGCACTAAAGTCCACTACAAACTAGCCAAATAGCGTGATCATTATATTGGCAGTGCCGCTGATATAATATATATAATATATATAATATATATAATATATAATATATATAATGATATAATATATATAATGATATAAAATAGTGCATACACACTATACTTTTTTGGTACTTGTTTAGTTTCACAGCGGCAGATATATCGCATGCCATTACATGCGATTGCATGCGATGGGATGCGATTTGATGCGATTTTGCACCTGTTCATAATCCCACTATCCACTATGCATGGAGTTGATTTTATATAGTGTGGCGAGCATAGCGAGCCACCGAGCCCGAAATGTAGCAAGCCCCGCGAGGGGACGCGGATTACTTTACATGTATTCCGTGTCGAGCGCAGCGAGCCCCGCAAGGGGACGCGGAATACATGTAAAGTAATCTGCGTCCCCTCGCGGGGCTCGCCATGCTTGGGGCTCGGTGGCTCGCTGCGCTCACCACACTATATAAAATCAACTCCATGTGTAGTCGATAGTGGGGTTATGAACAGGTACAAAATCGCATCAAATTGCATCTGATCGCATCGCATCAAATGCAATCGCATGCGATTTATCTGCCGCCGTGAAACTAAGTACCATTTTATTTTACCTACATACTCATTGCCAGGGGTTATGTGCTTGTTGCCAGGGGTTTCTTGCTGATTCCCAAGGGTTACTTGCTCATTGCCAAGGGTTACATGCTTATTGCATGGGGTTACATGTTTGTTTCCAGGGGTTACTTGCTCAATGCCACAGGGTTCCATGCTTGTTGCAAGGGGTTACATATGCTCATTGCCAGGGGGTGACATGCTCATTGCCAGGTTTAACATATTCTCATTGTCAGGGGTGACATGCTTGTTGACAGCGCTTACATATGCTCTTTGCCAGAAAAGTTAGTGTTTAGAGCACAACATAAGCGCACCAGTGCTCCCAGAATCTGCCCTTCAGGTAGCACTTTATGTGCGGTGCTCCCCTAAAATACATTAGGCTGAGAAGAATCTCTAGCGTCTGTCTCATAGTTGGCGGCGGCCATTTTTGGAAGGCCATTTTAGCGTCTTCTTCCCCTGCCATGACATGGCCTGCTGTGCCATTTTTATGCCACTATGATATTGTCAGATTGCACTGAATGCACAGATGATGGGGGGTCATTATCTGCACTCCTAAAAAATGGTGTAGTGTGTATGAGGTTTAACTGTTATAAGTACATGGGTGATTATATCTAACAGCAGAGAGATCCCTGTGACATGGTTGTAAGGTCTACACAAGCATTAGGTCGACAATGGCTAGTTGACAGTCAACAGGTCGACATGGGGTTTTCACTTTTTTTGTCCCGAATGTCGACATGGTCTACACGGACACCATCTAAGTGTACTGCGTCCCCTCTCATGGCTCACTGCACTCAGCATGCTTCGGGCACGGTGCCTCGCTACACTCGGCACACTATTCTATTCTCCCTTCATTTCCTAGCGGATAGTACGGCATGTAATATCGGTCAGCTCCTAAAAATTTAAAAGCCCATGTCAACCTTTTGACTGTTGACCTTGCCATTGTTGACCTAATGCTTATGTTGACCTTACAACCATGTCGACCTCAGGCATGTCGACCTATTTCATGTGTCAACCAAAGCTATGTCAACCTTCAGTGGTTGACCCAATGCATGTGACCACTGGTGGCTCTTACCTCGTCGGAGGAGAGGGGCTACAGAGATGCCGCCCCCCCTCCGGTGCCATCGCTGCTGGTTCCCGCAGGTCCCCGCTGCCTCCATCTTCTTGTCCCTGCTGCTGCCGCCTCCATCTTCTTGACATATTCACCGTCGCAGGACTGGCACATGCGCAGTAGCCTCTTCATTACTGCGCATGCACTGGCCCTAGCCTCTATGGGGCTGCTTCGTGAGCAGACCCATAGAATTGTATAAATGGTCCCATGTCTGGCACATGCACAATATCCTCTGCGGTATTACCCATGCGCAGAACCCGTTATTAGGGGCTGCCCCGCAGCTGCGCATAGAGAGGCATCCCAGAGGGAGGGAACACCTCCCAATGGGACTGCCTTGAGTGACTGGCAGGTAGGACTTCCAATAGGAAGTCACTGACAGTCACAGTGAAGCCAGTGCAGCCTCACAAACTGCATCTGGCTTCACACAGTGGCAGATTTTACCTAGGGGGGCTGCAGCCCTGTAGCCCATAGGTAAATACTGCCACTGATGTTGACCTTATACCATATATAACACATGTAACTTTGACAGAGATGGGCTTTTTTGCAGTGGCACCCCCTGCACCTATGGTCATTACACCCTTGAATAGGGGAACCCTAATGCAGGTCAGAGGGAGATCATTACTTCAATTATTTATTCTACGGAGTTCACTAGTATTTAGTAAATATAAAATAACCCGATTACTAAGCATTGGAAAGAGATAAAGTACCAAAGTCAATCAGCTATCACTCAGGCTGTGTTTGAAAAATGACAGTTGGGTGCAGTGATATTTCAAAAACTCTCTCTTTTTACTTTATCTCCTCCAAGCCTTAGTAAATAGACCCCTTCGTGTTGCAAATCATTGCTTACCTTGCAGCATCAATCATTACATTTTAATTTAGGAAGACACAGAGTGCAATTATGGTAAATTAGATACATTACATGTACCAGTAACGGCGTGACAGTCAAGAGTTAAAAGAACATATACTTATGTAATTGGAAAAAGTCCCTTACACACAACTGCCTTCAATAGAACAGTCACATAAACTGAAGTCACTCAATGTTAAGAGGCTGAACTAAATGCTGCCATTGCATTAATCACATACCAACTCTAATTAAAAGAGCCATGCACAAAGCTTTTTCCAAATGTTGCCCAGGTATTGCAATAATTTTTGATCACCCAAGCCTGCAAGACAAATAATTAGAGCTGCCAGAGCATTCTGATGAGTGATGTCAGCATCTCCGAGTGACCTTCCCTTCACTAATTAATTTTCCTTTTAAGAAAAGAGACCCTGTTGTTGCACATTATTAATTGAGTTCACGGAAAGATGCGGCTGATTAATTTTTGTTGATAATACTTGTCATTCTGAGACGAAGCTCTAATTATTCTATTGGTTTAAAAAATATTTATTACTTTTAACTAGGCTTTACTGCTTTTAATATGTCGCTTACCCAGTAAACATTGTATAAAGATTGTAAGTATTTCTTCTTACTTGGCACTGCTTAATGTAGATTAGATTTTGTTCAAGATAAATCCTTGGTCTCATTAAAGTGGACCTGTCAACATGAATTAGCATTTTCTGTCCCAATAGTACATGAAATGTACGATATTGTGCTAGAAATGTATTATCTATTTATGTATCTATCTTCTACTTTACTGGCAAGCTTTCCCTCAGGCCTATGGCTTTATATTCAAATAAGAGTAGAGTTAGCAGGATCATTGCAAAGGTCATTTACACACTGCAAAATATGCAAATAAGTGATCTATCACTATATACGCACCTTATTTTAACAAGAGCATCTACTGTATCCCTGCTATCCCAGATTGGCAGGGAGCAAAATAGGGAAAAACTCTCAATTCACAGATCACCATAAACCAGGCATGTCCAAACTATGGCCCTCCAGCTGTTGTGAAACTACAAGTCCCACCATGCCTTGCCCCATTTTTTTTTTTTTTGTTATCAGGAAATGCTAAACCAGCTGGAGGGCCATAGTTTGGGCATGCCTGCCTTAATATCACTTTAGGACCACCCCTTCATTAATTACACAATTTTTATACCCAAAGTTTAACCCAATTTCTCAAATGATTTAAAAGGGTGAGGTGACACCACAACTGAGCGTGATAAGGAAGGAGAAGTGATAAAGGGGAAAATTTACTAAAGGAAATTTGTAAAAAAAATAGGTGCATTTGTATCCAGAAATACACTTATTTTCGACATTTACTATGCCGAAAATACGGCAATTCGTATTCGTATTAATGTGCTATCAATACGAATAGGAATTGCCAAATTTTCAGGATAGTAAATGTCAAAAATAAGTGTATTTCTGGATACAAATACACCTATTTTTTACAAATTTCCTTTAGTAAATTTCCCCCAAAGTGCCTGGTACTTTATCACCAGCCAATCAGCTCCTGACTGTTAAGTTACAGACTGGGTTTAAAAAGGGACAGTCAGGAGCTGATTGGCCGGTGATAAAGTAGCAGGCACTTTATCACTTCTCCTCCCTTATCACTGCTTCATACATCTACCCCTGTGTGTATTATGCATCACCTTTATATATTTTGTTTACTAAATACAGTATGGGGAAATGTAAGACGCTACAATATGATGACATTGGTGTTATCCTTACATTAGTACACTCGCAGCCTAGTTTACAAGTCAGCGCTGCCCTGCCAAACTCCCGCCCCAACTGCCTGCCATCAGCGCCACCTGCATCCCCTCGCTAGCCTGCACGAGAACACATCCCCTCGCATGAGGCCGAAGGTGAGAGAAATCATTTGATGGTCGCCGACCATATAAGTAATAAAAGTCCATCAGAACTGACTTTTATTTCCGTCGTAGAGCAGCAAAAACGTGGCGTTTCGCTGCTCCAGCCCCATGTTCGCCCCCGCCCCCTCTGGAGCGAAGCCATTTGATCCTGGGGTTTGCACATGCGCATAAACGGACATGCGCAAACACCCCACCAACGGACAGGGGCCAAATTTGGACCTGAACTAAATATAGTGCTATGGATGCTTTCACACACTCGCTAGGGCACTAACTCAGGTTGCAATTCCCAGGAATAGCCCTTGTAGAGGCACAGAGACAGGGCTGTCAACCTGGTTGAGACCCTTTCAGACATAAGGTGGACCTGGGTTGAAGCACATGCATGGAGCTTATGTCTGAAAGGGTTAATAGAGTGGTATACAGTACCTCAAAGGTAAGCCAACCTTATGTAGTGGGCCTCATTCCTGATGTAAAATGGCAGAGACAAAGCACAAAATTCCCTTTTGTGTAGCTATGCTGTATTTCTGGCAAAGGACATGGGCTTGAGGAGCAAAGTTGTTGTGTCTATGGAGAGGTATTCGTTTTCACAACCTTTTCTAAATAGATTGGTAGAATATGCAGATATCCACTTAAGTATAGTGTAGGTACACACATGGATTTACTTTTGTGGAGCAGTCCAAAATGAAGTTAAATATTCTACAGTGAGAGAAATTAAAGATGAAGTGTAGAGGTCACATTATTATAGGTATGTAGAAGGGACTGTTTTGTATGCCAGTTCTGAGATATCTCATTCTAGACCAGTGGACTCCAACCTATAGCTCACAAGCTACCAGTAGCTCATGGACATAATTTGGATAGCTCACCTTATGGCAATCACCTCACGGCATAGGTAAGAGTGTAGGGGCAAATGAAAGACACCAGCTAGCAGCATTCCTGCTCCCCATGCTCCATGAGTCCAGTCTCAACACTGAGAGAGCCCCAGCACCCTTCAAGTAAGGTGCGAGGGACTCCCATTATTGCAGGGGCGAGGGACTCCCATCATTGCAGGTGCGAGTAACTCCCATCATTGCATCGATGAGTGATTACCATCATTGCAGCCATGAGTGACTCCCATCATTGCAGCGATGAGTGACTCCCATCATTGCAACCATGAGTGACTCCCATCATTGCAGCCATGAGTGACTCCCATCATTGCAGCGATGAGTGACTACCATCATTGCAGGAGTGAGTGACTACCATCATTGCATGTGTGAGTGACTCACATCATTGCAGCGATAAGTGACTCCCATCAATGCAGCGATGAGTGACTCCCATCATTGCAGGAGTGAGTGACTACCATCATTGTGTTGGGAATCAGGATTTATGGTTCAGTCTGCTTTGGTTTTCTGTTCAGTTTGTGTTCAGCATTTGACTCACTGGTGGCCTCCAGTGGCAGGTCTGTGCCACATCAGCTCAATATTCTGTGAGCAATTATTCACAAGGCTGTGAGGTAATTAGCTCGTTAAGCACAAGCCTGGGAGCTCCCTGGATCTTCACCAGGTGTAATTAATCACTTGAGCCCTTTATAGGGCAGGCTCTCCTGCAATACTCTGCCAGTGATAGCTTCCTGTTACCAGTGTTTAGTTCCTGCTTCCTGTGCAGGGAACTCTCTTTCAGCTCTCAGCTACGCTACCTGGTTCCTTGTTCCGGTCTCCTGTTTGGATCTCAGGATATATCCTCTGCAGCTCAGTTCCCAGTTCCTTCGTCTCATTCTGGGTCCCATTACGTCTGCGGCTCTGGTTCCGTCCCTGGCCCTGATCCACTGTTACCTCCTTTCCGTGGGTCACGTAAGTGCTCCAGTGGAGCCTGGTATTATCTCGCTTTTAACTCGGCGGCTTGCCGATTTTCTTTCGTTTTCGGGGCTGCTCAGCCCATAGTTTAAGTTGGGGGTTCTGGAATTCGCCCCACCGTGGGCTTAGCCTGCCTATTTCTCTGGTGGTTTCCAGTGTACATTTCTCTGTTACCCTCTGTCTGTCATTCTAGTTCCTTGTTAGGCAGGGCTCCCCGTTCTGTATTGGGTTGCTTTGGGGATTCGCTGTGCTGTGTTATACCCATTGTTTGGAGATTCCCTGAGTCTGTCTCTTGTGCCTGCGACTGGGTCGCACTCCCGTCATTGGCCAGGTGGCTCTTACTTAGTTAGGCCCGTTAGTCAGATCATCCTCTTGAGTAACCCCCTGACGATCGCTCACCCTTTGTCCATCCCTAAGACCTATCTGCATCGGGGTTGGAGCGGGCCTAACTCGCTCCTTCGAATGCGGCGGCCACAGGTGAAGTCTAGTGTTCGCAGGGGTTTGTCATCTGCCCGGGGACTCAATAGAGTCAGTGTAGGTTTCGCTGTGGCCGTCCTAACCAGCGTTCCCGGCTACGGGCTCACGCCTGATCTCCAGCTTCCAGCCTCCGGTAGTTACATCCAGTGCCCAGGCAGCAACCGTAACACATTGCATGTGTGAGTGGCTCCCATCATTACAGGTTCGAGTAACTACCATCATTGCAGCGATGAGTGACTCCAATCATTACAGTGATGAGTGACTCCCATCATTGCAGGTGCCGAGTGACTACCACTACAATAAGGTTACCTACCAAACTTTTAAATAATTTTGAATGCCATGCATCTCATAAAAAATGACGTGTTCTAAACTTCATTTACAAACTAGGCTTAAACCTAAACTTTCACCCATCCCGATGGACAGGTGAAAGATTATGCTTATGCAATTCTTGTTCCACCTACCCTTCCCAACCACAGCAGAGCAGAAGCTGATGCAGAAGCCAGAGCAGGTATCCAACTATCCACCGACGGTATCCACCCACAGCAGGGCAGAAGCTGCTGCAGCAGGCACAGCAAGTCTCCAACTATCCACCTACCCTTCCCAACCACAGCAGGGCACAAGCTGCTGCAGCAGCCAGAGCAACTCTCCAACTATCCACCTACCCTTGCCAACCACAGCAGGACAGAAGCTGCTGCAGCACGTACAGAAGATTCCGAAAATCTTCAATGAATAAGCAAACAATCAAGAGAAAAAAAGAACTGACTGAGGATCGATCTCACATGGATTTCACAATGATATCTACAGTGTTCGATTCACAGACCACTCTGCCGATGAGACACTTATTATTTCAGTTTGTCAAGAGTTTTGTATAGTGAAAATATTTTTCATTTAATGGACCCTTATAGGCCTTTAAGGGTCCACTTTGTTTATTGTGTTGTATTCAGAAAGTCATACGTTTTCGAAAGACATATCACAATGCATGAAAACAACAGAAATAGCATGTACTCTTATGACAGCACCCTTAAGGGCTCCTCCGATTAAACCCATCTTCGAACGTAGATTTGAAGACGATTAGATTTGCAGTTTGAAGACGATTAGTTACAGCTTTCGAGAGTTATCGTGGAACATCCATACACACACACACATACACACACACACACACAAACATCCTTCAATTATACTTATGTAGATTACAACAATACAACTGTAATAATTAAATGCATTATTGTTTTTCTATGAAACTTTTTGGGGATTTTCATTAAATGTCCTTCAATTTTTGGTTATTAGTCAGACTTCAAATACCGTGGCTCTTCAGGAGGTTTAATTTTTTTCAAGTAGCTCACACACCCAATTAAAGTTGGAAACTACTGTTCTAGACTATCAGTTGTGTGCATCTTGCACCTACCAGTTGCAGTCTTCGTGAAAGGGGATATGTAGATTTTTTCACCTCTGTGACAATATAATGCAAGAGCAGAGATTTAAAGCTCGCCATACACTTGTCCGATTTGGCCACTCTTCACCCAATTCTGATGGATTGGGCCGACAAATCAGGTGAAAAGTGTCCAAATTGCATGTATTTTGACATCTGATCCGATCCCATGAGCGGTCCCGTGTGCATTGGATTGGTGGGAGATGACATCCGACATGGGCAGCCTCCCGGAAGTTCAAGGGAATTGATATGCAACTTCTACCTCTGAGACGTTGCGTAAGTGTATAGGGACCATGAAGAAAGCTGGACAGACCCTTGTGGCTGCTTTCCAATGCTCTGCAGCAGCGTAATAATTGGTACATTGCTGCATCACCATATAATGCTCTGGAATCAGATTATAGGCTGATCTGGAATTGATGTTCTAACAATGCATACTCTAGCGGGAACCAGTGGTGTAACTATAGAGGGTGCAGGGGATGCAGCTGCTATGAGGCCCAGCGGCTTGGGGGCCCCAAGGGAATCCCCTGCACCCTCTACATTTTTTGTTTTTGCAATTAATGCTACCCCTTACTGCTGCCCCAGCTGTTTATTTACCAGGGGGGAGGAGGTGAAGTCGCTTCTTTTATCGATTTCCGGCAGCTAGTAGTGGCTCTGGTGGTGCACGTCTGACTGATGCACACTGATTATGATTTTACAGTCAGTCAGCCGCTCAATACCAGCACTGCTATTAGCTGCCAGATTTTCTAGAAGACATGGCCACCGCGTGCTACTTATACCGGAACCAGAGCTGGCCACACACTTCTAGAGGAAGAGAATAGGTGCCACATTCCTCTGGGCAGTGGCAGCTCTGCTCCAACTTGTCCAGCTCTGCCAAGGTGCACAGCTACCAGGAGGGAAAATGTGCGCTGCTGCCAGCCACACTGAAAGAAGATTCCACCAAGGTGCGGGCTGTGCAAACTCGAAGGGTTGGGTGTGGAGGAGGGGGGTTGGTCAGTGTGGTAGCGTGTGTATGTGGGGGGATTAAGGTGTGTGTGGGGGGCTGGGGGTGTACAGTATGGGGTAACAGTGGATTATTATCAGTTATATGTAGTATGATGTAATAGGGGGGTTGTGTACTGCAGGATGGAGCTCCTTGGGGTGTAAGTGTTATGGTGTTTCTGCCCCATGGTATGAGTCCAGTAGGGTCCAGCTTCTGACCTGTATTGTGATGTCCTAAATCACTGTGGCCCTTGTCCATGCAGATTGCATTTAGCATCACAGCAGTTGGGATTTGGGCAGCAGCAGTGCTAGGCTAGGGAAGGAGGAGGGTAAGCTTAGGCACTAGTATTCGACTTAGGTTTAAGCTGCGGGGAGGAAGGGTTTGGCTGCTAGACACCTAATGTCCTCCATCAGCCACCCCTCATGGCAAGCAAAGTTTGGTCTAAGCGTTCCCAGGCAAATGTACCTCTAGGCCCGAACCCAACAGAGGAAGCATTTTCGGTGCCATAGGAGCCTTTACCTTGGTCCGTGGGCCACTCTTACACCCTGCAGCTCATCCAAGGTGCATGAGAGCACAGAGCAGTGAGAGCCTGGGGAGACTCATACCTCTATACCAATGTGTGTGTGCGCATGGGGGCCCTTTCAACATTTTGTTATGGGGCCCACCAAGTTCTAGTTACTCTCCTGGCGGGAACCATGCAAAAGGTACTGATTTGACATTTTTAGAGCTTTTCATTTGTAACAAATGTACAGGAGGTCAGAATATTCTTAAGCTTTCTGTCTTTGGATCACTCTACTAATTGTATCAAGATCCTACATAGAATCAGAATAAAAAACTGCTCATAATATGTTACTTGTAAAACCTGAATTTCTATTCTGCAGAAGCATAATTTAAAATCCCTGGTGAGAATTTGGTCTCTGAAGATGTAGTCCGCATTAGAATAACAACAGTAACTTTCCTTATAAACAACTTCTTTTACCCACTAGGACACTGCTATCGCTTCTGTGATCAAAAAGAGTATACAAATCATCCTGCCAGCTGAATACAAAGTACTGAACATCTGCTACATCTGTGATCCTGGGAGTTGTAATCATATTTTAAAAAATATGCACACTTAGTTATAAATATTAGAACTGAAGCTTGTGAAAGCAATCAAATATTTATATTAGGAAAACTTAACACATTTTTACTTTGGTGAAGATGTCCTATTAATAGAGTGTTAACTATTTCCTACTTTACAGTCAGACAAAAGAACAAAAAGGCATTTTACTTCAAGTACACATAGGATATTTTCTAACTTTATATTACATGTTCTCTGAATACTGCAGAAATGGTGTTGGATCCAAAAATAGGCTCAGAGCTTTTGTACTATGGCTGGTGCTATATCCTGCCATTGTAGAGATTACACAGAAACACCATCACAAAAAGACAGTAGAAGGCTATTATATGTAACAATGAATGCTGAGCTACAGTCAGTGGCTGCTCCAGAGGCGGGGCTGCAGCAAAATTCAAATAAGGGAGCCACACCCACTGCCACCAACTAAGATTTCAAACGGACTCACTGGCAGTTGGTGTGTCTGCCCTATTTGAATTTTGAACTGTGCTGCAGCCCCTCATTTGGAGCCACCACTGACTACAGTATCGCATACCTCCCAACTGTCCCACTTACCACAGGAACGTCCCGGTATTCGGGGACATTCCTGCGTCCCGCCCGGGGCCACCATTGTCCCACGGGGGGGGGGGGGGGGCAGTTGGGAGTTCCCGCCAGCCTGACAAGAACAGCGTCTATTCAGCACTGCAGAGCGGCAAAAATCGTGGGCGCGGCTGGAGGAGGCATCATCCCACAAGGCCATGCCCCCTTTTCAGAGGCGACGCCCCCTTTTCAGGAGCGCGCGTGGCTTCACCGTGCGGGAGTCCCGACCCCCACCATCAAAAAGTTGGGAGGTATGCATGGACCTCTACCAGCAGATGTGGTATAGCAGGTCGACAATGTCTAGGTTGACATGTAAAAGGTTGACACTGGAAAAAGATAGACATGAAGAAAAGGAAAAGGTTAACACAGGAAAATGTCAACATGTTTTTCAAGTTGTTTTAGTTTTCAAAGTAAAAACCTGAGCACGTGGACCCCCAATGAGAGTACTGTATCCTTTCACATAGACCGCTTCACTGGCCACGCCTCAGGCTAATCACTTTAACGTTCCCATTCAGAGTCCATGTGAATGGTAAAACATGAAAAAGTCCAAAAAATTTAAATACTATATTGACCATTTGCTTGTCTCCACTTTCTGACCATGTCGGCCAATATATTGTTGACCTATTGACAACAAAATCTGTTTGTTTTATCACTGTTTCCAATTGTAAATTGAATAGGCTGCACTATATAAGAAACTTTAAGTAAATAACTTTATATATATATATATATATATATATTTATTTATATATTTTTTTTTTTCATTTTAAAAGTGGAACTGGAATCACAAGTCTGGAATCCCAGTACAATGTTGTACTGCATACTCAGAGTTGTCTTAATACCAGCAGTCAGTAATGTGGGCTTCAGCATTAAAGTCTTGGTAAATTGTGGGTGTATGAGGTTTTATATTACTGCTGTAAGTAGCACTGGTTACTCCTTGCAAAGGATTACATGTACCTCAGCAAGCTGCTTTTTCCACAATAAATAGGACATATTAAATTTATAAGAAAATGTCTTTAGATATAGGGGGTTATTCTGACTCACTCGGAAAGGAACAATCACTCTCGAATGGACAAAACCATATGCACTGCAGGTGGGGCTGATGTAACATGTGCAGAGAGAGTTAGATTTGGGTGCTTTATTGTTTCTGTGCAGGGTAAATACTGGCTGCTTTATTTTTACACTGCAATATAGATATCAGTTTGAAGTACACCCCCACCCAAATCTAACTCTCTGCACAAGTAACATCAGCCCCACCTGCAGTGCATATGGTTTTGTCCATTAGAGAGTGATTGTGCCTTTCCGAGTGAGTCAGAATAGCCCCCATAGTACAAAGTTCATTGACATATTGTGTATCTGTGTTTTCTGACTATGCATACAGAACAGTACAGTATGTAACATTTTTGGATTTTAGTAGTTCCAATATAAGCATTTACATTACATTTGTAGTACTGCAGTGTGGCTATTCTTTCCATTTAGACTATATAATTAACCTTTTTATGTCAAAAGTCCACTTAAAATCAATGTATTAATTATAAGTGCAGTCATTTTTAGATACGAAATGCATAAACAGAAATATTCTTGGTGCCTCAGTGACTAGCTATCTAGAAATATGTTGCACATTATAAAATATATTGAAAAGTTCTCGTAATTTATATATCTTGTCATTTAGTTTCAGATCCACTGCAAACTTGTGATGTGACAAATGCAAGAACAGTACACTCACATAGTCAGTTGTTGGTATTATAAGTCACTCTACTATGGGGCATATTTACTAAACTGTGGGTTTTTACAAGTGGAGATGTTGCCCATAGCAACCAATAAGATCCTAGGCCCTTATTCTGATCGGTGCGGCTGGATCCGAATATGCGGCCAGGACCGTGCGTGCGGTAAGAAGCTGGCCGAATGGACCGCACGTGTATTTTTCACGGAATACGCCTCCTCCATCTCAGGGAACCTCCCCCATCATTCGATGGTCGCAGACCATCAAATGCAGGACCGAGTGGTCCACCAGCTCCCGCAACCTCAGACCACACGGACATTTTTCCGAGCAAAAGCAGGGATCTGGGCGGGCAGCTGACATCCGGCGATGTCATATGTCCGCCCCCTACACGTGCGTCACGGCCGCATTACCATACGTATGCCCAGCATTTGCATGGGAACGCCCATGAAACGCGGGGCGTATGCATATGGTAATGAGCCCAAATAGCCCTTCACGCCCCTCTCCACCCCCTGTTCGGAGTGTTCACATTTCATGCAGGATTTGGCCGTACGCCCCGCTCGCACATGCGCAGAGATGCCTCTGCACATGCGCAGACACAAAACATCGGCAGCACGAACGCACGCTGATATTACCGCACCGATCAGAATAAGGGCCCTAGTTATTATCTTTTAGAAGATGCATGATAAATGATAAGTGGAATTTGCTATTGGCAACATCTACCCTTCTAAAAACCAGCACTTTAGTAAAAATATCCCAAAGAGGGATATTCTTTTAGCAGTAATTTAGTGCTGCTAATAGGTTTGCCAGGCTCTATCCTATTAACCCCGATGCCTCAGGCAAGCAAAAAAAATCCCCAAGAAATGCCAATTTTTGTCCATGAAAAAGTTCTGAAAACTGTACATAGTGGGGTTATTTTGGTTGCCTTGCGAGTGCACCAAACCTGGCTGCTACTCATTTGTAGCATGTGTTTGCACGCACTGGCTGTGAATGGATGTGTGACACAAACATCCATTCCCAGCCTGCGTTCACATTCACAAGGAAGTGGGTGGGCATCTGACATCTGGCGCCCACGTCACCAGGCGGATTCCATAGGAACGCTGGGCGTTCCCATGGGTGGGTCCCCCGGCCTACCCCCCATGCCCCCCATGCCCCCCATGCCCACTGGCCACAATGTTGGGTGCGTGCACCCAACGATTAATATGTTTGCCGTGGACACACGCACCCGGCACACACACATGTTTAATAAGCAAAGAGCTCGCATGTGAATTTGCATGCGAGTGTACGGACCTGTATAAGGTCCATAGGACTGTGGCTTTTCAGGTAATCTACTCATTTTCTCGCAAAAAAAGAAATGCATCTGGGAAAAGTGGGTTGTAATAGGATAGGGTAATAACAAAATATCAGTGATAACATTTTTTGGGGAAAAGTTTTATACTGCTGAACCTCAGCAGTTCTACAGTTCAGTTATATAAAACAGGCTGAGTAGATTTAGATTCATAATTTTACTAGTGTATAGGAGTGATTGATCTGTAACCATATCATTTTGACTGCATACAATCTTATATGTACTGTATACATTTATATTCATATTCCCCTTGTTGTACTACCTCTAATGCTCTTTACCATATACAAGAATGTTAGCATTCAGTTCTATTGTTTCTCTAATTTATGCAATTCATGAATATAATAAAAAAAGTGGGAGTTAGGTCTATAATATTGATAAGGGCAGTTACAACGTACATTGATGTAAATACCATTTTAGTGAAAAAAGTACTTGAAGAGGAAAAAGATCCCTATGTATTAAGCCTTGGCATAACAAGGTATTTGTAGGCCCAATGCAAAACTTTGAAAGGGTCCATGTACCACCCAATGGTGAAAAATGCATATAGTTGATTTGCCAGGCAAGGCACGCCCCTCTCAGCTGTGGGCGTCATAGAAGCTGTACTCCCTGCACCTATTGTTGTTACACCCTTGAGTCTTGGGGGGTTATTCTGGTTGATTCGCAAGGCTGCGAGTCCTCCAAACCCTGCCCGCCCCACCTTGCAGCATGTGTTCCCACGCACAGGCTGTGAATGGATGTTTAACAAACATCCATTCGCATGCTGTGGGGAGCACCCACATCTTTCCATGGTCGTCTACCATAAAAAGATGTGGAAGGTGCACGCATATAAAAGTCACTTTCAAGTTACTTACATATGCGTGCATGCCCCCCACCCCTGCATAATGGCCTCATTACCATGACAATGCCCAGCATTCTCATGGGAATGCCCATGAAATGCTGAGCATTCCCATATGGTGATGGGGCAGCCCGCCTCCCCACGCCCCTCTCAGCCCCCCACCCGCTATGTTGGGTACGTGCACCCGGCGATCAGAATGTTCACCATGGGTGCACGCATCCTGCGTATGCACATGCACAGAAATGCACACTAAAGAAACATAGGTCCCCGAGCATACGCAGACTTGCTGCGTGCAGACCAAAATAATGGCCTTGGAGAGGTCAAGTGGATGGCAATAAAGTGCCAACCAATTAGCTCCTAGCTGCTATGTTACAAAATGAGTTAGAAGATGATTGGTTGGTACTTTATACATAGGACCTTATTCAGATCTGTTCGCTCGCATGTGAATTTGCATGCAAGCTCCATGTTTTCTAAATGTGCATGCGCATTTCAGTGCCTGTGCATTTCAGCGCATGTGCATGCGCCGAGTGCGTGCCTCCACGGCGAACAGATTATTTGCCGGGTGCACACACCCAACATTGCGGCCGGAGGGCGAGAAGCGGTGGGATGGGGGACTCGCCCATGGGAACGCCTATCATTTAATGGGTCATTCCCATGGAAACCACCCAGTGACCTGGGCGGCAGGGGCAGGTAGCTGACATCACCGGATGTCAGCTGCCCACTCACTTCCTTCACTGCGCTGCGTATGGGTGGAGGCCAGGCAACCATTCGCAAGTTGGGGTTTGGTGGACTCGCAAGGCTGCGAATTCGCAGCCTTGCAAATCAACCAGAAATCAACCTGAATAACCCCTTTGCCTCCAAGGCATAGTACATAGACCTTAGAGAGAGGGATCCCTTTCCTGCTTTCCTTGATAACCCCACTCCCATGTCTCACAAGAGTAACGTTACACAGATTACATAACAAATGCCTGGTCACCATTAATAACATTATAATCTAGCTAAATTATTGTGCTGTTTATGGTAAGACAATATGAGTAATTATTACAATGACTACCTCTCTTCTCTTCCTTTATACAGATATTTACTAAAAACGTATGCATATAAAATCACTTGTGTATTATTACAAATAATATTGACATATCAGATAAACATATTTCATATTAAGTTTAGCTCTTAATAGAACAAAACCATTGAAAATTGAGCATTTTAGAAATAATGAAATAAATGATAATAAGTATTAGAATTCTGCTATGAATCTATTTTCCTTGGGAACTGAGCCATCCAGTGGCTTTCCGCGCTGCTGCAATGTACTGACAGGGAAATGCCGCTATATAAATGTCGTACTTATAAATCTACTTAATGATCTTTCTTGCATACATTACAAATATTAGCAATTTGTGGACAGAATATTTAGGAGAGACAGGCCAGTATATTGTGAAAGGCAAGATTGGGATTTAGCTATGAAACGTATATAGTGCTTTCTGGTTCAGATGCTGTATAATTGCATCAAATATTTCAAACAATATGCATGGATTATAAACTAAAGGCCCCCATATATAGGTCCGATTTGGCTGACGGATCGAATGAAAACTGGTGGCGGGGAACGGGGTCACATGCAATCCTGCCGCCCAGGAAGTTGGAGTGGTGTATGGCCACCTTAACAAAGTATATTTGTATTATTACTATTGTTATTATTGTTGTAACTGTGGTAAGCAGAGATTGTGATGCGTTTTTACACAGGAATTGTAAAGCCCCACACACTAGATGACTTTTTAGAAGACGAGCCCTTTTGAGCAATATCTTTAAAAAAATGTCTAGGGTGAAATGTAATAGGATGAGAGAAGCAGAAAGTGAGAGATTTGGTAAGAAAACTCCAGGGGCGAAATGTAATGGGAGGCGGTTTTTTTTTAGCGATTTTTTTCCGCAAAATTTGCCGTTTTCGGGCATTTCCCAAAAATCGCATATTTTATAGGGTGCGATTTGCGGCAAAAATCGCATTTTTTAAAGGTGCGATTTTTAGTTAGACTAAAAATCGCATCCAGATGTTTTCCCATTAAAAAGGATAGAACTCGCATATTTAATGGGTTGCGATTTTTAGTAAAGGTTACTAAAAATCACACAAAAAATAGACCAGGTTCTGCCTGCGATTTTATCAGAAACATGCACAGATCATTGAGATCTGTGCATGGTTCTGTTGTAAAAAAAATAGTTAAAACAAAAAAAAAGAAAAAAAAAGGCGTGCGGTCCCCCCTCCTAAGCATAACCAGCCCCGGGCTCAAAAAGCCGGTGCTGGTATCATAAAATCAGAGGGACAAACAAATAGGGGTTCCCTTGATTTAATGAAACCAGCACCAGGCTCAAGGTCCAGCGCTGGTTCCCAAAATACGGGGGACAAAATGACTAGGGGTCCCCCGTATTTTAAGAACCAGCACCAGACCCAACCAGCCAGCAGGGTAATGCCACAGCCGGGGGACACTTATTATATAAGGTCCCGCAGCCAAAGCATTATCCCCGTGGCTGGTCAGCATGGGCAGGGGTCCTGGGGAAGTGGGGACCCCCCCCCCGACGAGAAAGTCGGCTCCTGATTGGCCGCTAGGCGGCCAATAGAATCATTCTGAGGAGAGGCGCGGAAGATGAAACATCTCTGCGCCTCTTCAGTCCGTGAGCGGGTACCAGCCAGGAGCAGCGCGTCTGCCGGAGAAGATGCTGAGGTCATCGATGGGGACCAGGTGAGTAGGATTTCCTTCCTTAGGTACCCCTTTTGGACTACTTCGGATCCTGGACCCACGGAGACATCAGCCCTGGAGCCCAGGACCCCGGACCAGCCCCGGAACCAGGACCAAGGCCCCGGAACCGGACTCTTCTGCCCTGGAGCCCAGGACCCCGGACCAGCTCCGGAACCAGGACCAAGGCCCCGGAACCGGACTCTTCTGCCCTGGAGCCCTGGACCCCGGACCCAGGATTCAGGGACCGACCTACGGGCTCAAGGTAGGTAAGTATCAGTATGTGTGTGTTATGTATGTATTAAACTTTTATTTTTCAGGGTGTCAGTGTGTTTTATTTAACTATTTTTTTGTACTGTAGAACTACAAGTGCCAGCGGGCCCTTTAATGCCCCGCATGCTGGGACTTGTGGTTCTCCAAGTCCCAGCATGCGGGGTAGGCTTGCTGGGACTCATAGTTCTACAGTAAAAGACAATAGTTGTTATTCTTTTTTTTACACTTTGCATCAGCCCGATGCCCACCGCCCAGGGGCATCGGGGACAGCCCCGGACTTTCAGCATGGGCCGGTAAGTCCTGCAGGGGGGGACCCCTTCATTGGGGGGGTCCCCACTTCCCCAGGACCCCTGCCCATGCTGACCAGCCACGGGGATAATGCTTTGGCCGCGGGACCTTATATAATAAGTGTCCCCCGGCTGTGGCATTACCCTGCTGGCTGGTTGGGTCTGGTTCTTAAAATACGGGGGACCCCTAGTCATTTTGTCCCCCGTATTTTGGGAACCAGCGCTGGACCTTGAGCCTGGTGCTGGTTTCATTAAATCAAGGGAACCCCTATTTGTTTGTCCCTCTGATTTTATGATACCAGCACCGGCTTTTTGAGCCCGGGGCTGGTTATGCTTAGGAGGGGGGACCGCACGCCGTTTTTTTTTTATTTATTTTTTTCTTCAACACAGCGCACTGTACTGAAAATGTGCCGATTTTCATGACTGAAAATCGCACATTTTCAGTACTTAAAAAGCGCCCGAAATCGCACCATATCGCCCTTTTTTGCCGCAAATTCGCATCTCATTACATATGCGATTTTTAAAGGTGCGATTTGGTGCGATTTTTTTCTTACGAAAAAAATCGCACCCTATTACATTTCGCCCCAGGTTTTTTTTAAAGCGGCAATCATTTACACTGCAAAACCAGTTTGATTTTGAAGTGCAAATGATTGCAGCTTTAAAAAAAACTGGAGATTTCTTACCAAATCTCTCACTTTCTGATTCTCTCATCCTATTATATTTCCGCCTTAGTGTCTACACTAAATAACGTTAATGATACACATTGTTAATGCCCCCTGCCCATTGGCTGAACATGCAGGTCGATTTTGCCTATATAGCCAGCGACCTCCATGTTGAGCGGGTCCCAGTGATGTCACTGAACTATAGAGGTGATTCTGATTGACTCGCTAAGCCGTGCTTAGCAAGCATTCTAACGCCGTTCGACGCCCACACAAATGCCCACCCCCACCATGGTCCGCACATCCCCGGCCCTTTGTGAACGGATGTTTTGCATATACATCCATTCTCAGGGTAGCGTACAGGGTTAAAATCATTCAATGGTCGGGCTCACCTAGGTCCGAGGAAGGGGCAGGCAGCTGAGGTCCTGTGACATCAGTCACCCACCCCTGGAAGGCTGGTGCCCGTCTGCATTCACATGGGGACCCCCAGCATTTTCCTGGGTGCACCCAGTGTTTTTGTGGTCCCGCACAGAAGCATTGCACATGCGCATTTGTGCATTTGCGCAGTACATTAACATTGGTCCCGTTGCGAATTAGCCAGGGACTAAGCCAACCAAAATGAGGACCCACGCCCGATATTATTTACTATATCGGTTGTGGTGTGGATCGTCCAGTTGTACAGGGTTTTAAGCATTAGTGAGAGTATAGACTATACCCAGCAATGAAATAGAAACTAAAATATTTGAAAACTGCCATAGAGATATCTGTATACAAATAGACTAGTGCGGTATGTCACAACATCGAGTTCCCCAAAGCATATGTCACAGCTGGGAATTGGGAGATGACAGGAAATATTCACTATTTATTCATAGACGAATATTTTAATCCTTGTTATATTTTAACATCCATTATTTTCTGCAAATAGAGACAGAAAAAATACAACTGTCTGCAATTTGCAGGAAGATTCTTCTGCCAGTCGTCTCTTCATACCATTTCATGTACTGTAAATTATCTTATTACACTGGAATGTTCAAAACGAACCACTTTTAGCTGTTGTAATACTCTAAACGTGATTTGGAAATCGCCGTAATTTTGACTGAAATGATCTGACTAGTAGAATAATGCTGGTACACTCAGCAAGTTAGTAGATATTAACCTACAGCAATAGATATTCATGTCCCATGGGTTGGAGACCTTTATATCTACATGGGTACCATGGGCATAGAATGAAGCTACAAGAAACAGCCAGGACCGCAGAGAGGTTGGGTGGGTGCGGGTACTAATTACCCGGGCCCTCGCTTGCTGAAGCTGGGCTGCCCCCCTCTCTGTCCACCACCACTTCCGTTCCTCTTGGGCAGCACCAGCACACACCTACAGCAAGGGGCGGGTTGGGGACCAAGAGCAAGATGTATTAAGCTGAAAATGCGGTAAAACACCCATTTTAAAGCATTTTCCTATGCATTAAAACCCGGCCACACCGATACCACATAGTAGGGTATTGCCACCTTTGGGTGGAGATACCCTATAGAAGCCTTTGGGCTTCTTTTCACTGCCTCCGCCGCAACCCCGCCGCCCCCCCCCCCTCTCCCCCTCCCTCCAGTTTACCTTCTTGCAGATCCTCCTGGACCCCGGAAGGTAATCCCTACTAGCAAGGCAGCCCGACGTCCTTCCGGCTGCAGGGGTTAGGAGGAGGCGCCGGGGACAGCCACGCTGAGCTGTCCCTGCTGCAGGGAAGCAATAGGCACCTGGGAGGTGACGGCAACCCACCGCACACAACAGTATGGGTATCGCGGTGGGCCTTCGTCACCGCACCACGATGCTAGCCGCATATGTTAGTACATATGCGCTGGCATCGCGGCGGGAACGTGGTGAAGGGCGGCGATGTATATTAATATAAAGTGGCCCTGGAAAATTTCTGGAAGTGGCCTCATGTGGGCAGCACCAAATCAATATGGGCAGGGCCAGCATAACAGTAGGCGGGGTTACTACATCAGTATACCTGCCGAACTTGAAGCTGAAAGATGCACACATTCCCCCTAGTCACGGGTGTTGTGCCGTCCAAAAAATTTGGCCACGGACGCTGCAGGAAACAGGGCTGATTATTTGAATACATATACTTAAAAATATGTATATGAAGTTTTCAGCCCATGTATAATTCTGAACAATGGGAGGAGGGAGAGTACCTCTCAGGGGGGACATGTTCATGAGCTCCCCTCCTAAAGCCTTAAGGAGCGTACACATGGGGCGATTTCAGACCCTTTTCTAAGGTATCTGACTAGATCAACTTCGCTTGCCACAACTTTACTAAAGGTAATAGATGGTGGCTTGGACACAGGAGGGTAGAGGCGCGAACCCAAGGTGGTGGTGTGGTACGCAAAAATTCCTACGTAAGTTATGTAGCATAAGCTGTGGCCATGCTACACTGCTGTTGTATTGGAAAATTGTACATTGTGTCAATTGTTAAAATGACTATATGTATTGTGTATGCTATATAAGCTGAAGTGTTGGCTTTTTATTGAATAAATTTTATAACTGAGGAAAAAAGTTGTGTACCTTCACCTCTAAGCGCACTCTGTTCCCTTTTTGTATCTCTATCTGTCTTGAGTCCCGGCTAACAGGGGACTTTCAGAGTTGCAGCAATTCACTACTAGGGCGCGGACAGTTAGGTACTTTCCATTTTCTTATATATATATATATATTGTATATGTGTAATATATATAATATATACACTTAACATCGGCACTCACCTTTCCTAGTTTTGGGGTGCCCTATGGCTTGTGACCACATTGTTTAAACAGACATTGTAGGGGCTCTGCACACACTAAATTAACTGATAATAAATACTGGAGATTTGGTTCATGAATTGATCAATGCATTTAAGCCTGCAGCCCCCTTCAAGGGACCCCACTTTTCTGCAGGTCCTAACACTATAGCTAAAAATGGCTACAATACACATAGCTATCACATCAATGTTTGATTCCAGGCATGCTATCTGGTCTGAAGCTCACAGCACACTTTGCTTTTATAGGTGAGCAGCTACCAACACACCTGTCACTAATCATCTAGGGAAATGGTTAACATAAGCTATGGAATCTTAGTTAAAAACAGGGTGCATGAGAGAATGTGACCACAATAAGACTAATTAAAAAAATTAATCTAATAAACAATATATACACTTAACATCGGCACTCACCTTTCCTAGTTTTGGGGTGCCCTATGGCTTGTGACCACATTGTTTAAACAGACATTGTAGGTTCTCTGCACACACTAAATTAACTGATAATAAATACTGGAGATTTGGTCCATGAATTGATCAATGCATTTAAGCTTGCAGCCCCCTTCAAAGGGACCCCACTTTCCTGCAGGTCCTAACACTATCAAACATTGATGTGATAGCTATGTGTATTGTAGCCATTTTCAGCGATAGTGTTAGGACCTGCAGAAAAGTGGGGTCCCTTGAAGGGGGCTGCAGGCTTAAATGCATTGATCAATTCATGAACCAAATCTCCACTATTTATTATCAGTTAATTTAGTGTGTGCAAAGCCCCTACAATGTCTGTGTGTATATATATATATATATCCAGGAGGCTCCGCACTCACATCCAAATGTCAGGACCATAGACGGGGTGCACAGCAAAAGGTCATCCAATCCGGATAGCCAATTATATTCCAAGTGCTTAATAAAAAGCGAGGGCCCTCAACATAGCAGCAAAAGTCAGCCAATTTTAATAGTCACACACGATAGTCGACGTTTCGACCCACATGGGGCCTTTGTCAGGACACACAGGGTAAATCCAAAGGTACACCAGAGAAGTTACTTGTCATGTGTCATGTGTGACTATTAAAATTGGCTGACTTTTGCTGCTATGGTGAGTGCCCTCGTTTTTTATTAAGCACTTGGAATATATATATATATATATATATATATATATATATATATATATATGTATGTATGTATGTATGTATGTATGTATGTATGTATGTGTATATGTGTAGATACAGTATAGGTTAGAAAGTAGTCCAGCACTCCCCTGATACAACACTACTGCCCCGATTCCTTTACCGAAAACAACACCTTGAAGGGATTGTACACCTCAAAATACTGGAGTATATGTGACATATTAAAATAAAGTTTTGCACAAGCCCCTGAGTGGCGCTGCTTTATCTATATCAAATTCCTTTGCCCCTAAAGGTGTGGGGGGGGGGGGGGGGAAACACTATATATACTTATTTCTTTTAAGTACAGATGGAGACGTTTTCATTCAACCCAACAATGCGGCATGTCTGTCCTTCTCGACACGCCATTAGCTGATAATGGGACGCACATGTGTGACGCTTGTGCACCACATTCGCGGCAATGGGACACACAAGCATGTGAGACGCTAACGCGTCCCCATCTTGACGCATTGCTGGGCTGAATGAAAACAGCGCCATCTGTAAATACAAATGCTGCCTCATTCACACACTTGCACTTACTGTAAATATTGGGATCCAAAGCCTGAAAAGCAGCAGAGCAACAGCAGTATTACTAGACGTCTTACATAATTAGTCCCCTCCATGGCGTTTTACCACGATACTCTGGCCTGTGGGGAGGAGGAGCCCAATTAAATTACAATTGCATTATGTCGGCTTTGCTATCACCCCACAGGCCATCAAATCGCCATAAATGCTGTGTGGAGAGGGGGGCAGCACGGCGCTATGATTCTGGGATGGAATGCATTCGAAAAAACATTTGTGGTCAGGGCCGGTGCTAGGGTGTTTGGCACCCTCCTGCAAACTTTACATTTGTGCCCTCTCATACTTTACAAAGTGACTGTGCACACAAAAAAAGATGTGTGGTCTCACAAGGAAGAGACATGGCCACACAATAGTACACTCATTTCAAATTACGTCACACAGTATACCATCTTATTCACATAAACTCCACACAGACATAGGCATTCATCCACACTCACGCTACTTATCTAAGAAATAAAGACGCGTACAACTGAATGGGCTTAAAGGGGACGGCTTATTTATTTTGAGCAGGGGCGGCCTATTTGAATCTAACTAAAATTTATGTCCCTGCTCTAACTAAGGTGGCGGGCAAAGAACGGCATGCAAGATAAATAACATTGCTGGAAAATAACAAAGTAATAAAAATAACAAACTCCGGATCTAAGGGTCTCCTGCCCTTAATTGCCAAGGACCGGCCACCTGCCAGCGTCCAAGACAACGGCACAATTTGTAAGCGGACTTTTCAAAAAGGGGCCACTTGCCCTTAAGGTCAGGGGGTTGACCTTCTGCTTCTGCCCCTGACCTCGCATATCACTAAGGCAGAGCTCACCACTCTGCCCGAGTCATCAAAAATTGGGCCACCTGCCCTAAACTACAAATGTCCGCAACAATTTACCCTATCCGAAGTAGATGATCGTTAAGGTCCAGATGTGGGCCCACCTGGATCGGTGATGCCCACATCTCGACATCAACCACCAGCTAAGTGTAGATACAGCTCTAATTTAAACTACCGTTCTTTCCGCCATATCAGTTCAAACTTGAACTGACCCGCCACCAACCTAATGACAAAACTCCCTCAACTAAACCTCTAAACTTCTCAATGCGTCTAACAAATTCTGAAAAAACAAATCCATGCCGACTATAGAGAGATGCACCCCATCCGGCCTGTACAGAGTCTCGTTTCTAAAGGATATGGCCTCGTGCCTGACGACCACTCCACCCTCCGATACTATAGCCCTGCCGACTACAGAATTGATCCGCCTCCGTACCAAATCGATGGCACCCAGATTGAGTGCATCTCTCCAAACCCTTCTAGGTATAATCTCTGACCAAAAGAAACGGCAAAATCGCCATTCTCTGATCAGATCCATCAATAAATTCCTAATCTCAAATCGTATATTGAGACCGGAATTATGCGTTAGGTCGTTGCCCCCCAAGTGAATGATGACAAAAAGTGGGTAACCAAAAGACCTAACCGACTCATCCAAAAGACCCCTCAACGCGGACCACCTCATACCTCTACGCCCCAGCCAACGGATAAATCGCGTTTCAGGGAAACGTTCCGTATCCGTGGTCACCTCGGACAAGGACAACCAATAAATAAATGAATACCCCACCATCCAAATCATATTGGTGTCCAAGCGTTGACCTGTAAGTCGAAATGATAGATAATGTTAGCAAGATTGAAATAAAGGCAAACATATAGCAAAATTTGGTACTTATGTAGTATCTGGGCTGCCGATTTTTTGATTGTATGCCTTAAGTTAAGGCATACAATCAGATGCGATGCGATGCGATGCGATGCGATGCGATGCGATGACCCGATTTTTCCATAGGATTCAATGTTAAAATGGACTGAGTCCATTTTAACATGAAATTCAATGGGAAAAAGGGGTCCTTTTCATACCCCTACTATCCAAGTGGGCATGGAGTTGGATATAAACCTGTGGCGAGCGTAGCGAGCCACCGAGCCCGAAGCGTGGCGAGCGGACGGTATTCTGTGTCCCCTCGCGGGGCTCGCTACGCTCGCCACGCTTCGGGCTCGGTGGCTCGCTACGCTCGCCACAGGTTTATATCCAACTCCATGCCCACTTGGATAGTAGGGGTATGAAAAGGACCCCTTTTTCCCATTGAATTCCATGTTAAAATGGACTCAGTCCATTTTAACATTGAATCCTATGGAAAAATCGGGTCCATCGCATCGCATCGCATCGCATCGCATGCGATTTGGTCGGGTGCGATGCGATGCGATGGACCCGATTTCAAAATCGGCAGCCCAGTTACTACATAAGTACCCAAAATTTTAACGGGCCCGGGAGATTCCCTTAAAGGTGATTTTGGAGTTCTATATTAAATTGTTGATAACTACTAGGACTGTGATTTGGGTGATCTACAGATAGCGCAGGCCTTATGCTTGCTGGCGAATCGCCAGCAGCATGCTGCTGGCGATCCGCCAGCAACACGGCGCGCCATCTGACTGAGACGCGCGTGCGTCCCCCACGCACGCGCGTCTCAGTATCCGGGCGGCCGGTGAGGCGGACGCAATACTGTCCGCCTCCCGCTCGAGGGGGGCTGGGGGGACCCGAGGAGGCTGTGGGGGGGTGCGGGCGCCCGGTGTGGGCACCGGGCGACCGAGGGCAGCACCGTCGGAAGGGGACGCGCGCGCACCTCGTGCGCGCGCGTCCCCTTCCGACACACAGATGGCGCGGGAGCAGGGAATGGCGATGGCGACGCCATCGCCATCCCCTGCAAAGATGAGCCCGGCCCCATCTGTATTTAAGACTAATTGATTATTTGACCCACTTAAATTATTTATAATCCCTACCTGTTGTTTCTTATATTGTGGGGTGGGGTGGGGGGTGGGTCGCCCGATTTGACTTGAGGCAAAAAACACAAATCTTCCACCAGTTGGCTAGAGCCTAATTTAAGACTGGTGATAACACAAAAAATTCCTCAAGGCCCCCCAAACACTAAAGCGCGTTTGGGCGAGCAGCTACTCCTCAAATGGGCTCACTGGACTATGTCGGCCTGATGTATCGCTTAAATGCACCAGACCGCCATCTTCCGAGTGCTCGTATGTCGACCTGAGACCAACCCGCCGCAGCGGCTGCCGAAGCGGCGCCGATACGGAAAGAGTGTGTACCAAAGTCGGCTGGAGAAAGACCCTGATGCAATATACAGCGCCTGAAAACCGACCTAAACTGGAAGTTAGTAAGGGGGGACCCGTCGATGTGCATCAGCCAGGCCCCAGGCAATTGGGGCCGCAACTCCACGTAAGCCAGAGCCGCCGCCACTGGACAGATCCGGCGGTCGCCACTCCGACCCAAATGGACCCACTGACCCCTGCCCACTACATCGGTCTTTGAGCGCTGTATCTTGCACCATAAACCGTCGTGGTGCACGTCGACATGGCCGAACAGCATAGGCGAGAAAGATGCCCTGGTTGCGGACACTAGTTCGCCTACTCTGAACGCCCCATGGAAAGCCATGGCAAAGGCCAGCCTGAAACTCGAACCTCGTAATCGTTTGAGCAAATTACTCTTAGGGACCTCGAGATTCGACGCAACAGACCGGCATCAATCGGCCGGCACCTGTCGGGCAAAACCGGCCTGGTTCTGGCCCATCCTTTTAGCATCCTTGAAAGGATGAAAGACTTGGTAATGTCTCTCCTCCCACCAAGACGCAAAAAGAATGATATGCCTGCCAGAGAGCGTCCAACAAAACTTCTGGACTTACCCTCCGTGTACAGGTTCCATACATAGGCAATAATAAGACGCTTAGAGCTCTTACCTGTGCCACCCTGTACAAGCATGAACTCGCTCCAGCGCTCCCATGAGGCCAGATAAGCTCTAAAGGTAGCCGGCGCTAGCGACCGCAGGGCCAGCTCCTCTACCCCTCCAGAGGCACCTGCCATAAAAAAGATGGACATTGTTCACCATACTTCTGGGCTAAAGGCACCAGTTGCCTGAATCTTACCCATTCGAAACGGGACAATGCATCCGCTACTTCATTAAGTACGCCTGGGACGTGTTTGGCTCGCAACGTAATGTTGTTCGCCAAGCACATCATCACTATCCGTGCTAAAATACGCAAAACTGGGAGAGAGGTTGACCTTAGTTGCGTAATGGATTGGACCACCCCTAGGTTATCACACCAAAAGACAACCTCCCTGTTTCCCAATTCTGCGCCCCAGAGCTCTAAGGCGACCATTATTGGAAATATTTCCAATAATAGCATATTCTTGGTCATGCCGTCTCGTGCCCAAGATTCGGGCCAGGCATCTGCGCACCATCGTCCCGCATAAAATGCGCCGAATCCGGAAGATCCTGCAGCATCTGTATATAATTCCAACTCCGCATTTGCAACGGCTGGAGCTTGCCATATGCATATGCCGTTGAAATTATCCAGAAACATTTCCCACACTTCCAGATCCCTCTTCATTTCTGAAGATAGACGTAGAAAATGGTGGGGTTTGCGAATCCCGACGGTCGCTCGCTGAAGTTTTCTACAAAATATTTTGCCCATGGGTATAACTCTACATGCGAAATTAAACAGGCCCAATAAAGATTGAGCCTGTCTAAGTGTTAACTTAGCAGCCGCGATGGCATAAAGTATTTCGTCATGTAGCCGGCGTACTTTATCTAGAGGAAGTTTACACAGACCTAGCTCGGAATCAATTTCAATTCCAAGGTACACCAAATCAGTAGTAGGTCCCTCGGTTTTTTCCCCTGCCACGGGAACCCCGAAATCTCTAAATAATTCAAGCGCTGTTTCTAGTAACCTAAGGCACAGGTCAGAACTTGGAGGACCCACTAAAAGAAAGTCATCCAAATAATGAGTAATGCTGTCAGCTCCCGTCACTTCCTGTAGGCACCACTGCAAAAATGTGCTAAAGCGCTCAAAATAAGCACATGAAATGGAGCAACCCATGGGCAAACATTTATCTATGTAAAAACCCCCATTCAATTTAAATCCCATGTACTGAAATGCGTTCTTATGTAAAGGTAATAGTCTAAAAGCTGACTCAACATCCAATTTGCACATGAGAGCACCAGGACCAATTTTTCGAATGATGTCTATAGCATCCTCAAATAAAAAATAATTAACTGTGCACAAATCGTCATTGATGGCGTCATTGACAGACGACCCTCTAGGACAAGAAAGATGTTGAATCAGCATGAACTTCCCTTTAACTTTTTTGGGAACCACCCCAATAGGGGACAAAACTAGTCCCTCAACTGGTGGTGTTGAAAACGGGCCCGCCATGCGACCTAGTTTTACCTCGGCTTCAACTTTTTGGGATATTATGTCAGGATATTCCATGGCGGAGCGTAAGTTTCCCTTAGTTCCCGTACTAATTGGAGCGGAAACAGGTAATTGAAAACCTTCTGAAAATCCGGACTGCAAGAATCTTGCTCCATCTCTGTCCGGATACCGTTCCAGCCATGGTAACATCCTGACCAATACTATTGGAGTTGGGGCTCTATCCAACGACAGGTGCCGCTGGACCGCAGCTTTGTTTTGTCGTGGACTGAGCCCCACCTCCCCCACCAGTTGGTGGTTTTGTGCAATCCTTGATTGCGTGTGGACCTCCGCATCTGATACAAAGGTGCCGAAAACGACACCGGTTTCCCAGGCTGCATTGCCCATTATTAAATGAGTAGCACTTACCATGGCCATGCTTAGTATTACCTCCCTTATTAATGTTATTGTAAGGCCTACTCCCATACTGTCTTACCCACCCCTTATTCTCAGCAGCCCTAATAGGTGTAGCTGATTCGGCAACTTCGCCGTATAACTCTACGTCTTTTTTACCAAAATCGTACACCTCCCGGCCATGCTGCTTCCTCCTAAACTCTTCGTCATAGACCCGCCAACCGGGACCGACGTAAGAGGTGTAGAGTTTATGAATAAGGAACTGGTATCTCACCAGGTTCACATATTCATCTGGATGTGTCTCTAAATAACAGGCCGCAAAAATAAGTATGCCTCTAACCCAGTTATTATAAGTTCGAAAGGCATCCTCGCTAGCGGGTCCTTTCTTCCTTGCGGTTAGGAGGGCCCGCCTATCTTTGCTTGTTAATGCAAAGATATCTACATAGCGCCCTTTTCTGATCCTATCCCTAGCCCTAGGACGCAAACCCCGCTTAACAGCGGTGTTCGCGCATTGCACCGCATCGGACTCGACCGATACATTAGAGGAGCCGGAGCTATGGGACCTATATTCTCTACGCCTCTTTCGCTTTCGTCTCCTCGCGACGCCGTCAGAAGATGACTTATCTTCGGAAGACGTCGATGCCAATGAGGAATCCGAGGTTTCATTTCTGCGCCGTCTCTTCCGAGACTTTGCAGAACTTTTCCGCTTAGCTTTCTTCTCTACAGATGAATCCTCTGACCCACCACTGCTAGACCCTGCATTATCATCATTTGTCCAGTCAGGATCATTTGTGGACTCACCAGTATCAGATGATGCTGCCCTCCTTCTTCTACTTTCACCTCCTCCTCGACTTGACGATGGTCCTTCCATGGCTTGCTCCGCGGATTCTTGACCTGTCAATAGAGGTTCTGTAACAACCCCCATCACAGTTGAAACATTCGGTGATACCCTTTCTGCTGGGGAAATGGCGTTTCCCCCTCGCGCTGCAGTAATAGTCGGAGCTAATGCTTTGGCTATGATGTCAGATACTGACTCCACAGTCGCCGATGGAGCATTGTTCCCCTGCCCACCTGGCCCGGTGTTTAACAGGGGAGCCACTGCCGACACCACTGCGGCGCATATAGATGTAAGCGCTGATGCGTCCAATGATACCGTGGTAGTAGCTGTATTACTCCCCCTAACTGCATCGGCATAGGAGAGCCCCGGCTGCAGCCTAGACCCTCGTGGAACCCTATGGGCCTCATTACCTTTTTCCGCGGCCAGCCTTCTCCGTGCTGCCCGCCTAGATCTAGCGTTAGAATTTCTGGACCCTTCTACCGGATTCAAGTGTGAATCACCTTGTTGGTCCTTATCACTACCCCCACTTTCTTCATTTGACTCACCCATGAGCCCTTGTTCCTGTTGACCGGATTCGCTACTTACAGAATGCATTTCACCTGACTCGCTGCTTGAGGAGCCGGATTCAGCGGAATCCTCACTATTATCCCGCCACATAGCTACGGCCGATTTGAGCATGGCAAATTCGGCCTCAGTGAGCTTATGTCGCATATCTTCAATAAATTGTCCCCTGGGGTTGTTATCAGACCCCATTCCACCAGATGGCGCTGTCCTCTCATTCCCTTTCTTCCTTTTATTGTGGGACCTCCTGCTATTCCCCCTAATTGCGGCAGAGGGCGCTCCAGGCAAAGAAGTGCCTGTAACACCCTCTGTACTGCCTGTCGTGGCACCCCTGCGTCCACTTCTTCCCGTTGGCGTTATAACAGCCTCAGTGCTCATAGGCACTGCACCCCCCTTTTTACTTTTAGGGCGCGCTCCGGTCCCCCGACCGTCGCGCCGTGCCCTCACTGCTTTGTTCCCTTTATTCGCCTGTAATGTGGATGCGGGTCCGGAGTGACTCCCGGCACCCGCATCCCTCATGACTCCTCCTGATGCGGATGCTTCAGGCCTAGCGCCTGAGCACCGCCGTGTAGTGCGGCTGTAGCGTGGCGCGGCGGGGACAGGCACCGGCTCCGACGCCCTCGTCCCCTCCGCTCGCCCCCGTGTGCGCGTCTGACGCGCAGGGCTTGCCGGAGGATTTCCTGACTCTCCGGCAGCCCCGCCGCGACGCCCAGACTTAGCGGGCAGCCGACTGATGACCGCCGGAGCGGGCGGTCCCGTCCGCTTACCGGCAGCCCTTCGGCGAGGGGAGGGGGATAGCCCCCGCTCATCCCCCCTGCAGGGAGGCCTGGCTCTTGGCCGCACAGACCCCGTAACTTCGCTTAGCGCAGCGTACCTGGCGGGGGCCCCCGCAGCGCGCTTAGGCCTGCCAGCCATACCACAGTCACAGCTTTAAATAAGAAATAGAGAAAGCAGGGAAAGTTGTTAACGTAATAGAGTTATAGTCTAGCAGTAAGAGTAGGAAGAAATAGAGTGAAAAGGAAAGAGATAGGGAGTGAAGGATATAAAGGATTATAGATCTCTAACAGGCTAATAACTGTCTGTACTTAACAGTCCAAACGTTTCCTGAAGCAAGAGGCAGAATCTTCTGGAAGCAAGAACATCACCCCATCAATCTCCACCTCTGACCTCAAGCAGCCTATCCTGGACCGTCATTCAAATCAGCCGGCCCGTCAATCAAGACAAGCCGAACCCCCGGGCCCAGATCCAGTGTGTGAGCTAAGGATTCCTGCCAATAGCCAGGTGAGTTTATGCTGTTTTCAGCCAGACAAGCTGGCTTCTACAGTCTTTATATAGTATAGCACCAGTGCCATAACTAGACATTTGGTGCCCTGTGCCAGAAAGTGAATTTGTGACTGCCCCACTAACACACCGAGAACTGGGAGAATGCACGCTGTAGGCGCGTGCCAAAAAATTAGGGCATTAGCTTCATGTGGAAGGGCCGTGGCAACATAACTCCCATTAACACCATAATGCCCATTGCACATTATGGCATACGTGGTAATGCCACACAGTACTGCCTATTTCACATTATGCACACATTGTGATGCGCTTACACATTATGCCACACACCGTAATTCCCCTTACACAATATGCGGCACACTTTAATGCCCATATGACATTATGCTATGCGTAATGCCCCAAGTACTCCTGCTTATACACATAATGCCACCAGTAGTGCCCCTTACACAATGGCCAGAGAAGTGCCCAATGCAGTATGCCTTCAGTACTGCTCACTGTGTAATTCAGTCTTGTCTAGTCCTGAGCCCAGCAGAGCCTGCAGAAGCACTGAATTGGTTTTCAAATATGGCGCCAGCTTTTAAGCAAATCAGAGCTCTCGGTCCGACAGCCAATCAATAACTGCAGCTGCTGGACCATATGATGTACCCACAGTGCAAATGGGCAAGGCACCACTGGCACACACCTAGTTATTTCCCTGCACAGCACCTAGTGTCCCTTATTCACATTAAACTTCACATTAGTGCCCATTACACAAAATGTCCACAGTAGTAGTGTTGCTTATACATAATGCCCACTGTTGCCCTCAGTAGTAGCTCTGACTATACCTAACACCCACACCAATTGCGGAGAATCTTAGCGCTGATTATACGCTGACAGTAGTAGTGATGCGTAACGCCCACACCAGTTGCCAACAGTAGTAGCGCTGCCTATACGTAATGCCCACACCAGCTGCCGACAGTAGTAGCGCTGCCTATATGTAACACCCACACCATTTGCCGACAGTAGTAGTGCTGCCTATACATAACACCAACTCCAGTTGCCGACAGTAGTAGTCCTGCTTATACCTAATGCCCACACCAGTTGCTGACAGTAGTGCTGCTTTTACCTAATGCCCACACCAGTTGCCGACAGTAAAAGTGTTGCTTTTAACTAATGTCCACACCAGATGCAGACAGTAGTAGCGCTTCTTCTACCTAATGCCCAAGCCAGTTGCTGACAGTAGTAGCATTGCTTATAACTAACTCCCACACCAGTTGCTGACAGTAGTAGTGATGCGTAACGCCCACACCAGTTGCCAACAGTAGTAGCGCTGCCTATACGTAATGCCCACACCAGCTGCCGACAGTAGTAGCGCTGCCTATATGTAACACCCACACCAGTTGCCGACAGTAGCGCTGCCTATATGTAATGCCCACAACAGTTGCCATCAGTAGTAGCACTGCCTATACACAACGACCACATCAGTTGCCGACAGTACTACGCTGCTTTTAAAGATGGAGCCAGTCTCCGACACTTGCATGTCCATTGCCGGGAATGGGGCGGGCAAGCATCGGAGACGCACACATGCCAGAATCCCCAGTGCACAGCGGTGATTGGCGGACCAGGGACAGGTACAATGAGAATGGCTCCATCTGGACATAATTTGCTGCCAGTACAGATGAATCCAGCCTCAGTGTTGCTGGCGAATCGCCAGCAGCATGCTGCTGGCGATCAGCCAGCAACACGGCGCTCCATCTGACTGAGACGCGCGTGCGTCCCCCACGCACGCGCGTCTCAGTATCCGGGCGGCGGGGCGGCGAGGCGGACGCAATACTGGGGGCGGGAGGTGCGGTCGCCCGGTGTGGGCACCGGGCGACCGAGGGCAACACCGTCGGAAGGGGACGCGCACGCACCTCGTGCACGCACGTCCCCTTCCGGCATACAGATGGCGCGGGGCAGGGGATGGCGGCTGGCGTCACCATCGCCATCCCCTGGACAGATGAATCCCGCTCCATCTGTATTACTCGCTCTCGCACACTTTTTTTTTTTACCTTAAAATCTGTGTGGCAGCTCATCCTCTCCTTTCATCAGCCCTACTGTGCTCTCATGTAGCTCCACCCCCTCGCCCGTGTGGCTCAGCCCATCCGTTCCATGAATGTAGTTAAATGTAGACTGATGTAGTTAAATGGGGGTTGGGACATGGGAGCTGGGAAGGAGCTAAGACTCGGCTTCATGTTGCTGGCGCCACTGCCTGTAGTGTAACAGGCAGCAGCGACGGGGGTGGGGGGCTGCTGCAGCGTCGGGGGGGAGTGGCGTAACTAAGTTTTGGGCGCCCCCCCGCCGTTAGGGGGGGGGGCGCCCCCCCTCCGCCCCCCCTCCGCCCCCCCTCCGCCCCCCCTCCGCCCCCCCTCCGCCCGCCCCCCCTCCGCCCCCCCTCCGCCCCGCCAAGCACCCCCAATCCCCCGCCGCCCCGCCGCCCCGCCGCCCATGCAAACCCCCCCCCCTATAATCCCCCGCCGCCCATGCAAAACCCCCCCCCCCCCAATCCCCTGCAGCCATACCTTTCGCGCTGGTCCCGGCGGCTCCGTTCTTCTTCTGCTGAGGACCACCACAAAATGGCCGCCCCCATACAGCAGACAGTTTCAGAGAACTGTGTGCTATATGGGGGCGGCCATTTTGTGGTGGTCCTCAGCAGAAGAACGGAGCCGCCGGGACCAGCGAGATAGGTAAGTCTGCGGGGGATTGGGGGGGGGGGTGTAACTATAGCACCGCAGCCCCCGGCGTCCCCACATGCACAGCGCCCCCCACGGTGGCGGGGGCTGCGGTGCTATAGTTACGCCGCTGGGGGGGGTGTTTCTTTGCTCCTTCGCTTCTGTTCTGACTCCACTGGGCTCCTTTGATGTTGTGCCCGATCCTCATGTGGCACCCCCGCTGCCTTCCCAGCCGCAGCTCCACCACCTGAGCTGCAGCTGGTGTTCGCTCCGGCTGGCCTCCTGATGCTGTAATGCAGGAAGCTGGAAGAGGGGCAAAAAGCTGGAGCCGTGGAACCACTTCCGGGCACGGCCACCACTACCCATAACTCCATGGTGGCCTCCCAGGAAACTTCCCGGTGACTTTAATGGCCAATCCGCCACTGCCTACAGCATGTGCTGTGCTGATAATAGGCTCAACATGAGCATCTCACTGGCAGCGCGAGAGTACATGCTGAGCCTTCTGTCAGCACAGCATATGCTGTAGGTGTGCTGTTTCTGCTGGGGGGGGGGGATGAGGACAATAACACCCCTACCCCCTCGACTTTACAGTGTTTTTTTCACACACACACACACACACATACACCAAACATTTGGGGGGAGTGGCCTAACCGCAGGGGTGGCCACACCTCCCATGATTAGGCCACGCTCAACAACATTTTATTGGGCACAGCATTCCTCTCGGCGGCCCTGGAAACAGCCCCAGGGGTGTGGATTATTAGATTGTGTCTAGATAGACAGTCAATAGGTCGACCAAAAAAGGTTGGCATGCAATAGGTTGACAGTGTCAAAAGGTCGACAGGGTCAAATGATCAACATAAAAATGGTAGACACATGAAAATGTTGACATGAGGTTTTCACAGTTTTGTTGTCAATGTCGACTACTGCCGACATGGACCCCCATTAGTGTAATGCAGTGGCATCAAACTCATGGCCCTCCAGCTGTTGTGGAACTAAAAGTCCCAGCATGCCCTGCCACAGATTTTATATAATGAATTGCTAAAACTGCGGCAGGGCATGCTGGGACATGTAGTTCCACAGCAGCTGGAGGGCCATGAGTTTGACCCAATCCTTCACTTTGCTCATCAAGCTTCCGTCTATTAAATTCTCCTACTATACCGACATAGTTGGTGAAGCAAGAACAAGTCGGTTTAAAAAATAAAATCATAAAAAACTCATGTCGACCTTGTCATGAGTCAACTTTTTTCATGTCGACATTTTACCCTGTTGACCTATTGCATGTCGACCTTTTGGGGTAGACCTATTGACTGTCTGTCTAGACACTGTAGATCCATGAACCAGAAACCACAGTCACAGATACACTCAGAATAGCTTCTATAATGCATGTGACAGAGTCCTTTGTTATTTGGTAAATGGTTATACACCATTGCCTCTCTAATACAATGAGTCCATGATCCACTTAAAGGTCAATGCTCAAATATTAAGCTGGAAGGCTGGAATCACTACTCACTGTGTCACCCTTTCCTATGCAATCTGTGAGCGTAAGGGACCCATTCATCAGTAATCAGCATTTTAGCCAGATAATTAGAATTTCTTATCACCACTATTAGCTGCAATCAGAAATTCTGTACCAACTCCGAATTATTAACAATTATACTCAGGGATTGGTTTCCTCCAAGTAACTTGTGGTCAGGGTAATTTGCAGGTTCCCACCATAGGAATACATGTTAAACTCATAACATGGGCTCCTATGGCGAGAATCACACATAGATGCCCATGTTAATTTCTGAAAACATGAAAGTTTATCAGGTGTGGAGCTCATATGGACCGATCTACACTGGAAGACGTGAGTATACTTTTTTTTACAGGTCCATAGTGGATTCTAGGTGAGTATATGTGTATATGTATGATGTTGTATGCATGGTGGTGTGCATATATGTAAATACATTTGTATTATACATTATGTGTATTTATTGATGATTGATTCTAATGTAGAACTGTTAGTTACAGAGCAGAATTTTATATAAAAGCTATCAAACCCTGCATCCACAGACCGGGAGTTAGACCCACCCATCAGCCATTTCTCTGATCATGATTGGCTGGTGGGCAGGCCTAACTCCCGGTCTGTGTACATAGCCCCATATGTAAACACAATGTTTACAGCATTCGTGGGGACCAGAAGAAGCAGAAAAGCTGGCATGTCAGTATGATTTCTTTCCACAAGCAGCCCACATGGAGTCTACAGGACAAGGGACCAATCCTTCGTGTCAAGATAGTTTTCGGAAAATGTGCAAATTCGTCCGTGCACCGGAGAAACATGCACCGATCTCACTGATCAGTGGAGGCTTCAGCAAGTACGGATGGAAAATACTGTCTATTTTCCATTCGTATTTTGAACTGAATTCATGGATGAATTCAGACATATGAATGATTGTAAATGTGCCGATCTGATAGATCTCTATGGCCATATGCGGCTGAATTCTATTGATGGCATAATCATTCATACAGCCAAATTCGGCTGAGCTCTATTGATGGCATAATCATTCATACAGCCAAATTCGGCTGAGCCTGTCGCTTGTAAAATGGCAAATCAGCCGAATTCAGTTGTTTGTAAATGCTCGCATCAGCTCCCGCCCATAGTCTTGTCCTAAGGACAAGTCGGACTTGATTTCCCCTGCAGCTCCTCGGGAGGGGTATACACGATTAGGCACTTGAGGCCAGATGTACTAAGCTTGAAAAGTGATAAAATGTAGAGTGATAAACCATTAGCCAATCAGCTATTAACTGCCATGCTACAGGCTGTGTTTGAAAAATGTCAGGTAGGAGTTGATTGGTTGGTGGTTTATCACTCTCCATTTTATCACTTTTTAAGGCTTAGTACATCTCACCCTTGATGTGCCAAGTTTTGCATATGATACATCGCATGCAATGTATCATATGCAACTCCCGGGGAGCTGCAAGGTGGAGGGAGCAGGGAGGTGGCGGACATCGAGGTGACGGGCGGCGGACACTGCGAGGCGGCTGGCAGGGGATGCTGCTAGTATGGCAGAGGCAGCGGGCAGGGGAGGCTGCGGGGGACACAGAGGCGGCAATAACGGAGAGCCGGGCAGGGGGAGCCGGAGCAGGGAGCTGTCAGTGCTGAAAAAAAAAAAAGCCCATACAATGGATGGGCAGCCTGTGATTGGCTGAGCACTCTCTCAGCCAATTGCTGACTGGCTGAGAGAGCACTCAGCCAATCATAGGCTACCCATTCATTGTATGGGCTTTTTTTTTCCAGCACTGACAGCTCCGGGCTCCCCCTGCCTGGCTTTCCTTTACTGCCGCCTCTGTCCCCCACAGCATCCCCTGCCCACTGCCTCTGCTCTACTAGCAGTGTCCCCCGCCAGCCACCTCGCAGCGTCCTCCGCCCCTCTTCTCCCTCCACCTGCCCAGAGCACTGACAGCTCCCTGCTCCGGGTCCCTCTCCAACATCTGCCGCCTCTGTGTCCCCGCCAGCCACCTCACAGAGTCTCCTGCCCGGCTGCACATAAGATTTATCAAATCTTATTTGCAGCTGGTCCGACCTCCTGGGACCGCACATCGGGTCGGACCAGGTGTCCAGACATGAGATTTATCCCGATTTCATTGCCTGATACATCTGAATCGGGTGAAATCAGGACCAAATTGCATAGTGTATGGGGGCCTTTAGATCAACTGGGTACGAATGGTTGCATTAGTAGTACCCATTTGATCTTAGTAAATTTACCCCAGAAATTCTGAAAAATAGTTTGTCACAAATGATATGGAAGAGACCAAATGATTTCTGACATTGATAAGCACCATGGGAGGAATAGACTACAGGTTGTTACAGAGCTAACTGCCCCTGAAACACCAACAAACATGATGCAGTACATTGTACAATTATACAGGACCATTTGTCAGCTAAACCATAACTGAGAACATTTCAGATTTCGTAAGTGGAACCAAAATAGGGGTTATCAATTGCCTCTTATGTTGCAGAGCTTCAGAGATTTTCTGACAACTGTCAGTTTGTGAACAGTTTGATTGATGCCCTGAGACAGAGATTAGAATGTGAAACTTTTAATGAAAGCATCCAGATCTGGCTATTTATAGAACCAAATTTCATACTGAAACATGCAGTGGATTTATGGAAAAAGCACCTAGACATGTCACTGAGGTACAAACAGAAGTCGTAGCTGTGTCTCCTGTCAATAAGGTGGATGACTTATGTAGGGTGTTTCAGGCAACAGCAATGTAGGTGGTGGTGTACCATAATTATAGCACAGGCACACATGCTCTATGGAAATGTAACTTTAATAATGAACTTTGCAGTAAATGCAATTAAATGTGATTGATAGATAGATAGATATACAAAGCTACAGTACAGTATATATTATTTGCAATGGCACATTCCGCACTACCAGGATCAATGTACTGTATGATAAATGAGGTAAGTGGGCTAATATAGTAGGTGGCCATACATTTGTGTGACTCTCCCGAGGGGAGAAGACGCAAGAGAACTTCCGTGAGCTTCCCGTCAGCTTCCTGGACATCAGGATCGCACTCGATACCAGCCCATGTGATACTCTGGTCGCCCCGGGCCCCCACACATTCTAGGGCCGCCACCCCATTGCTGTGGTGGTGGCGGGTGGGTGCCAGGCAGCGGGAAGGGCAGCGGGTGGGTGTCAGAATGTCCCTGTGGTGTATGTGAGCCGAGGTACGCCGTGGGGTCCCTGCGGTGGATGGGAACTAGTAGTTCCCACTTGTTCCCATGTGCTGCCGGGGCCCCGCTGCTGACCTCTTATCCGCCGCAGGGACCCAGCGCAGCACCGATCCCCGTAAGGGGCCGTCTGGGGGGTCTGTGTGTGTGTGTGGGGGGCGGGGTAATGTGTGGGGGGGCCACAAACCGTGTTGCCCAGGGCCCCCACAAACCTTATTCCGGCCCTGTGCACATCGCATTGGTCCTGATGTCAAACACATGCGATTTGGATGCTTCAATGCAATCAAACAAAAAGTGAACAAATCGCATGTATGAAGGGGTTTATCCTTAATGAAGGGGTTTATCCTCATAGGATGATGTACAACATGCTGGAAAGAGAGCTTCATGCAAAATGACAATTCCACAGCAGCCCAATCATATATTATAGAGTGGGGATTTTCCACCCTCTGTTCTCAGAGCGAGGCAAATTACCAGATAGCATAAACTTGATTGTTAAAGTCACTGCAAGATATTGAAAACTCATAAAATCTGATAGAATTGCTTGGGATTAGGCCAAATATGCAGAGCAGAACCCAGATATCACCAAGAAGTAATGTGAAGAAAGGTTTGGCTGACATTGTGGTTGTGATATAAAATTACTGCATTATAGACTTGTCAGAAGCAAATCTTCCCAAGACCTAATCACACACTTAAAACAATATTTAAATAACCACAAACTTTTCTGTAATAAATTGCTATGAACTGATGAAGTACAATGTAACTTGTTGGATGCAGACATGGGAATAACTAGCCTAGCCTTATAATAAAAGTGTGAAAGGGCCCCCAGCACTCTGCCAGAATGGGGGGGGGGGGGGGGGTAGGGGGGGTAGGTGGTTGGGTCGAAACTGTGGAGACGGAGGAGCATTTAATGAATACTGTACAAATGTGAACACAGTAATAACACAAGGCAACCCAACTGGCACACATAGTATGAATTACTGTATAGAGCATAGAGTATAAACATACAATACAGAAATATGCAATAAATACAATGGTAATGTTAATAAGCTAAAGGAGGAAAACATTGACTATGATTAACCATATATACATGGGTTTGAGAAAATATATAAATGTTTAGAACCGATTGTGAAGCATAAACAATGATTGCTCAGGACATGTAAAAATTTGACAACATGAGAAAGTCCGTTGCTAGGCAACCTGTCCAGCTCACAGAATTCCATATACATAAATATGCATAACTAGCTATTTACATAAAAATTACAACTCAGAAGTGTACAATAAATAGAATGACAATGTAAATAAAATAAATAAATAAATATATAAAATGTCAGAGTGAATTAAAAAACTGCAGTTCATGTAGTAAAGCGTGTACAGTGGCGTAACTACTGCTCCGCATCCCTAGCGGTGGCGGGGGGAGCCAGCACCATGGTGATGGGTTTATAAGTGAGAAATCCACCTACCCCCCTCCCCAGGTGCCGTAGTGGAGATGTGCGCCCTGCGCTGTCCTCTCTACCCCAGACACTGGTAATGTGAGCCCTGCACTGCCCTCTCTCCCCTCCTCCCCCAGACACCGGTAAATGTGCGCCTGGCAGCATGTACTGTCCTATCATACATGGGGAACACTGGTGCTGGGTGTGTAGGGGGGAGGGTTCTCTGTCGCCGGGTGTGTAGGGGAGGGGGGGCAATGGCACCGGGCGTGTACCCCCAGGAATGTGTACCTGCTACTGCTGTCAAACTGAGACAGCGTGCTTCTTCTGCTCCATCAGAGTCCAGCAGGAATGCTCCACAACCTGTGTATGTGCATATACAGGTGTATGATCAGGTGCATTGAGACCTGCGTAATTTAAGCGGGAATTATCGGCGGGAAATATCGGCGTAAATTAGCAACTACAATGCGGGGAAAAATATACGCCCCCTTGTTCATGGCGGGAGATTACCATATAAATATTCAGTCAGATGCAGGCCAGAATTGCTGCAAACATGTCTAGCTCAGATGATTCCGCAGCTGAGGACGCTCTACAGAGAGCTACAGCAGAATCCCTGCTTGAAGCTTTGCAGAAGAGGGAACAGGAGCGGAGAAGGAGGGCCCAAGAGAGAAGTAGCCTGCAAGACCAAGCGGGCCCCTCACTAACAGGCCCTGTTCAAACTGCATCAGCTCCACAAGGGGCAAGCAACCAGCCAGAACAAGAGGTTGCATCTCTCCAAACAGGTGTGACCCAGCAGGTGCATGGTGAGAGAACTGGGGCCACCAGAAAACGTGCTGCAACATCTAGGGTGAGGACTGAGCAGGATACCACCACCAAAAAGAGAAACCCTGCATTTGTAGAGGCAGAATTGCGAATTTTAGTGCCCAGGGCACGCGAATGGATAGAATTGCCAACCAGGAAGCCGGGTGCCAGTGCAAGGAGAAACCTTTGGGAGAAGATCACAGAGGAAGTGAACCAGATTGGCTAGCGGTGAAGAAAAGGCAAGTGTGTTTGTCCCCCTGATAATGTCATATGTGTGTACATATGTTACATGTATGTTTTGAGAATAATAGAAAGGTGTGTTTGTAGATAGTGCTACACTTCAATGTCACATGTGAACACAACCATGTCTAATAACCCACATTTATATATGAAACATGCACCATTGGTGTGATGTGAGGTTATGGGCACAGTTCTGCTCATGTGAAGTATGTGAAGTATGTGATGGGACAAGAGAAAGTGTGTTTTTGAAAGAGTTGTTGTAACATGTTCCATATGATGCTACTGAAACAAGAATGACCAAACTGTGCACATGTAGCTGGTGAGAAACTACACATCCCAGTATGCCATCCCATAGTTAAATTACTCCATAATAACCACACTGTCAAGCTATGGTGGAATGTGTAGTTTCACAACAGGTGGAGGTGCATAATTTGGCCATGGATGATGTCATTTCTGCATAGTGATCTATGTATGTGCATTTAGTGGCCTAATGAATGAGATGAGACACTGAAATGCCTCCTAATGGAGACATTAATGTGTGTGTGGGACACATATGGCTAAAAAACATAAGATCACCCACACTAGGAAATGTAACGTAGTCATGATGTTCACTAGCACAGTGGTGCACATATCTCATGGTGATATTTGTTTGTTTAAACTTGTAGGTGGACAGACTTCAAAACGACACTGAAGAGGAAGATGACTGACCGGTACAACCACAGCATGTCCACCGGGAGGGGGCCTATGCCAGACACCTTGGAATATACCCCCCTGGAGCAGGATGCCTTGGATGTCATTGATGTGGCCGAGGTCAGGGGGATATCCAATGTGGATAGTGAGCTCCCGGTGGAGAGCTTTGCTGCTGATTTTGATGGTAAGTCACAGTAATGCATTGTATTTGGAAAGATATTTTTTAGTGAGTATGTGATGGTGACATTGTTTTCAATTATTATCCTAGAACAAGCAGAAACCCAGGATGAACCGGCAGCATCTTCCTCTGCAGAGCCACAGGTGGAGCAAGTGGTCCAGCCTCCATCAAGACGACACCCCCAGACACAGGACACATGGGATGCCAGCTTGATGGTGACGCTGGAGAGGATCGAGAAGCAAGGGGAGGATGCTGCGGCCCGTCAGCAGCAGGTTGTGGAAATTCTGGCGGATTGGCAGGCCACAACCAGGCAGCAGTGTGAGGCCTTCAACCGCATGAATGACACTCTGGCGGCTGGCATGCAAAGCATTGGCCAACACCTCAGCCGCCAGAATGAAATTCTTGCTCAGCTGCTGACCACCGCCAGGTCCCTACGGGACAATCCCCCATCTGCTGGCCCACCCCAAGCTGCTCCCCAACCTTCCACCTCTGCTGACCCTCCTGTGTCCACTAGGGGAAGACGCCGCAAGCCATCTGAGCCAAAGGCCCCTGTCCCCAAGGCCCCATCTAAAAAGGGGAAAAAAGGGCCCAAATAATGAGACCTGGTTCACTTCCTCTGTGGTTGGACCCCAAATGTTTAAATTGCACTGGACATCCACTTCCTGAGTTGGCCATCGATCCATTTTCGTGCCATGGGCATTAAAGTTCTTATTTTGACCTCTACAAATGCAGGATAAATTTTTGGTGGTGTGTATCTTGCTTAGTATTCACCCTGGTTGTTGCAGTACGTATTCTGGTGTCCCCATTTCTTTCACCATTGCATTTGCAGGGTAACACATGTTTGGAGATATGCAACCTCTTGTTCTGGCTGTTTTTTTATTTTTGTCTATATTTTATTTGTTTATTTGATTTATGACATTAAAGTGTCAAATAAGCTGTGATGCTGAACAGCAAATAAATTTATTTTACCAATTAAAACAAAATTGTTGTATGTGTAATTTCTTGTGTGAAACAAATACTACATTTATGTGTACTTACTGACCAGGGTATTTTTGCACATTTGTTGAAGTGTGGTAGAAGTTTCCCATGTGTAACCCTCTCCATGCCCATTCACATGTTCCTATCCAACTTTTCCCTGCTAATTAGTTTGTGTCAGCACATGTGCAGAGCAACTGAATAGGTGAGAAAGCAGTTTGTGTGCAGGTGAGGTAGCTCCTACATTAGTAGGTAAAAGCAGGTCCAGAACAATGCTTTCCTCATGGAGTGGGTGAGGTAGACAAACAAGGGTCAAAAGGTACATTTGTGTAGGAATGCATATGCATACCCTCCAACATGACCCATTCCATTAGGTACAAAATGCTCTGCTTCTGGACTTCTTCCTTAATTTAGGATTGCCTTCACCTTTGCAGGAACACCGTTATTATCACTGAACTATTTCAACACAGGCGACTGCGATTATCAATGAAGAAAGAAGTCCAGAAGCAGAGCATTTTGTACCTAATGGAATGGGTGAAGTTGGAGGGTATGCATATGTGTCCTCCCTAAAAAAAGATGTGTGAACATGATAAAATTGCTTGTGGACAAACATGTTTAACTTTGTACATATATATGATTTTACAGTGTAGGAATCCTTTGTTAGAGAGATGTGAGTGCAATAATGTGATTGGTGGCATCTTACATCCAGAGTGTAGTAAAATCCAATTCATAGCAGATCAGATAGTGGTACAGGTCTGTATTTTGGGTACTATACAAAGATTGTGTGCAAAATAGTGGGCATGGGCTTAAAACATTGCTGAAACATCCTTTGTAGGTGTTAGATGTGGTTTATGTTATTGTATCATAAATACAAAACCTATGTTTGTATTAGAGTGAACACGTTGACACATGTCGACTTGTGTAGATTGAGTGTGCTACTGTGTCAAGTCTATGAAAGCACGTAGTGAATGTGTATAACTGTTTAACAAATACCTACCTTAGCATATATAAGCAGGTCTTAAAAAGATTCTTACCTTAAATTAAACAAACCTTTAAATGTCGAGAAGTATAGAAAGATAAGCTCCCAATGTGTTTGAGTGCTGTGTGTGGCTTGCAGGTAGTGAAATCATGGTTTGGACTTAATAGACTGCAGCATTGCTTATTACATTCAGGTGTATGTGTTAGAGTAGTAATCAGCGTTAATTAGCAAACCCAGGCGCACGCTGGCATGCGGTATCTGTAGGGGTGGTCTGAGCTGGCGGTTGGCGGGCGCCTGTTTTGTGTCCGAAATGAACGGTGCTTTAGCCGATCGTGCGGTAGTAGCACCGTTCATTTTTGGTGCACACCCTCGTGTACGCCCATATTTACGCCCATTTTCCCTCATTATTTCGGCCGCTCCCCTCATCACGCCCCTATGCCGCCCCCAATGCCCGTACTCTCGCGTACAGGTTTTTTCGCACGGAGAGACCCGTCCGTAAGCGTTGTGGAGTGTTCGCGCCTGCGCATTGGAGATGGTACGCATGCGCAGATCACAAAAACCCCCGGAACGTACGCGTACGGGCCGCCCGCACCAACCAGAATAAGGCCCTCGGTACAGTTGGAGGGTATGCCTTTACCCAGTGTGTGATCCCGTGTGTGTGTGTGTGTGTGTGTGTGTGTGTGTGCGTGTGGTATTAGGATGTATTGCATTATGTATAAGGGGCAGTACGTGGGGGGGCGCCAGAAAATATTTTGGCTGGGGGGAGTATAATTTATAGTTACGCCACTGACAGTGTATTAATGGTAAGAGCTATTTTAATAAATACTATTCAAATCTTAAGATACATGAGTTAAAGGGGATTTGGATGATAGATCGACAGTTTCTAGGTCAAGAAACAATGGGTGAAATTTAATTGGATGAGAGATTCAGAAAGTGAGAGATTTGCTAAGAAATCTCCAGTTTTTTTAAAGCGGCAATCATTTACACCTCAAATTCAAACTGGGTTTTGCAGTGTAAATGATTGCCGCTTTAAAAAAAACTGGAGATTTCTTAGCAAATCTCTCACTTTCTGAATCTCTCATCCTATTAAATTTCACCCATTGGTTCTTGTTCTAGAAAGTCAATACTATATGGCTGACACAAGCAAAATGGCGACATGGCTATTGTCGACACATGAAAAGATTGGCATAAGTTGTTTTTTTTCTTTATTTTCTGGGACTTTCATTCTTTACCATCCATGTACAGAAACGGTAAAGTAACGGTAAAGCATGGCTAGCGAATGCTGTACATTAATTAGGGGTCAACGTGCTCAGGTGTTGACATTGGCACCAAACAAATGTAAAATACTCATGCCAACCTTTTCATGTGTCAACCTTTAACTCCAGTGTCGACATGTGCATATCAACCTTTTGGGGTTAACCTAGACACTGAGGACATAATTACTGTCAGTCGAATGATCCACTCATTCTTTAAAGGGATTTTTTTCAGTAAATGTGAGAACATTGATACCTCTGTAAGTTGTGATTTTTACATCTAAGGAATTTACATATGCAAGGGGAGATATATAGGGCCAGATTTAGTGGGTTTACCGTTTTTTAGAAAATGCGATTTTTTTTCTCAAATCGCCCTATATCGCCGTTTTTTTACATCGCATTTTTAAACAGAAATCGCGTATTTAATGGCTGGTGTAATGCCGTATGAAAAGTGCGATATATGGCGATATACGGCGATATGGTGCGAATTGAGCCGATGTAATATGTCATAAAAGTGCGATTTCCGGGTTAGGTCATGTGCGTATTTGCGGCCAACCGGAATGCGATTTACACCAATACACCTGATCAGCCCATACAACATGCTAACCTATTGGCCCACCTTAGTCCCTTGCAATACGCATCACACCCCCTATATAAAGGGGCGCAGGCGCCATTTTACCCTTTGAAAGGGAGTAAGGCGTTTGAGATGGAGAGAAGAGGAGCAGTGATAAGGTGCAGAGGAGGCAGAGGGACAGCCAGCTTGGGCCCAAATAGCCCAACCACTGGAAGAGGTAGGGGAGTGAGAGGCAGCACTGTAAGAGGCAGGACAGGGAGAGCCAGCATGCTGCCAGGAAGAGGTGCGTCAGGGAGAAGCTACATGGTGGAAGCTGAGCAGGTGGCTATGGAGGATGAGGAGAAAGCAGGCACAAGCCATGTGTCCTCACAGGAGGAACAGAGTGCCAGGTGCACAGAGGAGGAGCTGCAGGAGGGTGATTTCTCAGAGGTGGACTGGCCTCTGCAGGAGGAAGATGAAGCAGACTTGGAGGTGCTGTGGGAAGAACCAGGACAGGAGGAGGAGGGTGACCCTGAAAATGTGGAGGAGGAGGATGATGCAGCTTGTACAGCTAGTGGGAGGAAAGTCAGGTTCTCATATGAGGAGAATATGGCCCTGGTGCGTGCACTCTTGCCCCTGTATGACCCCCTGCTTGGTCCTCACCATCACCGCACAAGTGTGGCAAGGAAGAAGGGGATGTGGGACAATATCACCTCCACGGTAAATGCAGTCAGTACACACAAGAGGAGTGTGCGCAACGTCAAAAAACGATATAATGACATCAAGCGCCTCCTCAAAGCCAAGCTTGCCCTGGAGAAGAAAGAGGCCTGTAGCACAGGAGGTGGACCTAGGCAGCAAGTCAGCTTTAAGGCCTATGAAAGGCTGCTACGCAGAATCATCCCACCGGAGGTGCTCCCCGGCATCCACATTGCCGACACAGACAGGCCCCCCACTCCACCGCCAACTGGTAAGTGTCCACACATGTCAACTTTACATTTTGCTATGTCATGTGCGCATGCAATTATGGTGGAATGCTTTCTGTGTCCTATAGATGTGTGTGTGGAACTACATATCCCAGCTAAAACACATGTTGCTAGGTTTCATTGCAAAATAATGGACTGTGCATTTTGCTGGGTTATGTAGTTCCACAGAACCAATTAATGTGTGCTGTCCTTATCAAAATAACAAAACAAATTTCTATGGCCAGCATACAGTAGATTAACAAAGTGACAATAGTTGCCTAATATGCTGTTTGTTCATGGTGTGAGATAATTAAAAATGATCACTTTCTCTATGTATACTAAACCCAACTTGCTATGTCAGTGGACGTCACAGTAGAATGTGCGCTTGCTAAGGAAAATTTTGTATGGTTCTTCTCAGTGTGCCTATGGTGTATTATATGATTAGGGAAAATTAAGGAAACAACATGAGGTCATTATTTTCAATTTGGCTACAAAAAAAAAATTTATGATCCACTTCTAGATGCAATACTTTAATGCTATGTTGTTATTATTAAATGCACTATATACTTCAAAACTCTTTTGAAACTACAGTATATTAGCTGACAACCAGCAAAACGGCAGCTCTGTCTCATTTCACACAAGGTTATGCATATTTGGATTTTGAGAGCAAGCATTCTGATCGCATTAGGGAAATTTCTGAACTTCTAGACAAAGCAACTAATAACCCTTTCACACTGCAGCTATAACCCGGTAACTTGCTGATTTTTAACCGTTTCAAATGGTTAGAGCTGCAGTGTGAAAGCGCCAGTTTTAAATTACCGGTTCAAGAAAACCGGTAATTCAAAACGGTTAAAAAGAAGGATCCTACACGGTTCAGACCCGTTATTTTTGCAGTGTGAATGGGACTGAACCAGTATTTTGGATCCCACACCGGTCGCCCCCGTCCCCTGGTACTTGTGATAGGGGTAGTACTTGCCTGCGCAAGTACTACTAGTTCCCATCTAACAATAAAATGCAGCATATTTTTTCATTGCTGGCTGTACGCATGTTGATTGACAGGAAGCTGGCATTTGTGGGTATCACCCAAAATAGTGAGTAGATTTTCAGCCAATCCAAGGGCTTCAATATTTTTGCAAGCTTTTTTGCAGGAATGCATCCGGCAGGATTTCACATGGACTGAGCAGCGATTACCTGACCGTAATGGTTATGCAAATTGGCCCTTATTCAGATCGCTTTGCTCGGATGTGTGCACGGGCCAAAGTGAATTTACCAAACTCCGCCTAGCGAATAGATCGCCCACACCCATTCGCATGCCGAATTCGGCCACTCGGCATGCGAACGGATGTTTTATGTGAACATCCTTTCGCATGCCTATGGTCGCCGACATCGAATGATATGGAACACGCTTGCCCATGCAGGAGTGGTCTAGACCACTTGTACATATGAGCGAAGAAAAGCAGGGATATGGGCGGGCAGCTGACATTCGGTTTTCATGGGAAAGCCCATGAAACACAGTGCATGCACATATGGTAATGACCCTGATTAGGCCACAACGCCCCTCTCCACCCCCTGCTCGGAAGGCCAGGAGCGAGCATTCGGCAACCGGACTTCTCTCCAAGTTCGCACGCTCCCTGCAGACAGGCATGCACAGAAATGGTTCTGCGCATGCATATACGCACAACATCGGTACACTGCCAGAATTCGCATCCAAGGGCCATTAGCAGCCCAGCGATCAGGTCTGAATAATTACATTTTGGGTGGGTTATGTACTTAAAACTGATACATATATTTCAGTTTAAAAATAAAGCAGTCAGTGTTTACAGAAATAAAATAACACCCAAATCTAACTCTCTCTGCACATGTTACATCTGCCCCACCTGCAGTGCACATGGTTTTGTCCATCTAAGAAGGAATTTGTCAGAAAGAGTGAACCAAAATAACCCCCATATGCCCTACCTGCAGTGCACATGGTTTTGCCCACTAGATAGAGAATTTGCTTTTGAAAGTGAACCAGAACCAGGCCCCTTATGTCATGTGCTGTATATAGTTTTGTCAAGTTTGAGAAAACAAAAAGGTAGCACACCCTCCCCCCTTCCAAAATAAAACAATTTTGCTAATAGGAATACAATAAAGTACTGGTAAATGTACTAAGAATTGTATTACCCCTGTATTTGACCAAAATTAGACATGTGTGATGTTGATCAAACACCGATGGTTTTGAAAGCTAAACCCAGCGTTGTAGCTAGGTGTCATTGTGCCTGGAGCAAGGGCATGTCCCCCCCCCCCCCCACCACCACCACCACCACCTAACAATCCCCCAAACCTCATGATCTATTATTATGTTTATTCCCCATGATCCAATCTTTACTTAAAAACTAAAATCCACCTTGATGTGACAGACATCTTGATGTGACAGACAGGGGTGCCGAGAGAGGGGGGGAACAGGTACAGTTTACCCGGGCCCAGGCCTGTCAGAGGGGCCCGGGTCTGGACACACAGGTTTTTTTTATTTGGTGGTGAGTGCGCTGGGTCTGAGTGCGTTGTAGTCAACTTTTCAGCAGCGGCATTGGGAGTGCGGATGTGGGCGGACGTAGGCCGGCATGGGGGCAGCAGCATCACAGAGGTCCTTCCACTCTCCGACTCCAGGGCCTGCTGAGAGCCCGCCACGTGATTTGGGAGTTTACTCCTGGCAGAGCATGTTAACCCCTGGCAGAGCATGTAACTCTGGGCAGAGCATGTAACCCCGTGCAGAGTATGTAACCCCTGGCAGATCAGGTTAATCCCATGGCAAAGAGCATGTTAACCCCTGGCAGAGCAGGTTAGTCCCATGGCAAAGAGTATGTTAACCCCTGGCAGAGTATGTTAACCCCTGGCAGATCATGTTAACCCCTGGCAGAGCATGTAACTCTGGGCAGAGCAAGTTAACCCCTGGCAGAGCATGTAACTCCGGGCAGAGCATGTAACCCATGGCAGAGCATGTAACCCCTGGCAGAGCAGGTTAATCCCATGGCAAAGAGCATGTTAACCCCTGGCAGAGCATGTTACTCCGGGCAGAGCATGTTACTCCGGGCAGAGCATGTAACTCCGGGCAGAGCATGTAACTCCGGGCAGAGCATGTAACCCCTGGCAGATCAGGTTAATCCCATGGCAAAGAGCATGTTAACCCCTGGCAGAGCAGGTTAATCCCATGGCAAAGAGTATGTTAACCCCTGGCAGAGTATGTTAACCCCTGGCAGATCAGGTTAATCCCATGGTAAAGAGCATGTTAACCCATGACAGAGCATGTAACTCTGGGCAGAGCATGTAACCCCGTGCAGAGTATGTAACCCCTGGTAGAGCAGGTTAATCACATGGCAAAGAGCATGTTAACCCCTGGCAGAGCATATAACTCTGGGCAGAGCATGTAACCCCTGGCAGAGCATGTAACTCCGGGCAGAGCATGTAACCCATGGCAGAGCATGTAACCCCCGGCAGAGCATGTTAATCCCATGGCAAAGAGTATGTTAACCCCTGGCAGAGTATGTTAACTCATGGCAGAGCATGTTAACCCCTGGCAGAGCATGTAACTCTGGACAGAGCATGTTAACCCCTGGCAGAGCATGTAACTCCGGGCAGAGCATGTAACCCCTGGCAGAGCAGGTTAATACCATGGCAAAGAGCATGTTAACCCCTGGCAGAGCAGGTTAATCCCATAGCAAAGAGCATGTTACCCCTGGCAGATCATGTAACCCCTGGCAGAGCATGTAACCCATGGCAGAGCAGGTTATTCCCATGGCAAAGAGCATGTTAAACCCTGGTAGAGAATGTTAACCCCTGGCAGAGCATGTAACTCCAGGCAGAGCATGTAAACCCATGGCAACAAGCATGTTAACCCCTGGTAGAGCATGTTAACCCCTGGCATCAAGCATGAAGCCCATAGCAATGAGCATTTAGGTAAGTGGAACTTACAAGGGTCAACAGAGTGTGCGGGGATCTCCCTCCGTGGGGGCCCTAGGAAGTTATTGTACCGGGGCCCAGGATTTCTCTTGGCGGCCCTGGTGACAGTGGAGGCACAGTAAGGTGGCAGCCAGCAGCAGTCAGCCTCCTCCCCAGGCTACAGCCAGCACTTGGGACGGAGTGATGATGATGCTGCTGCAGTCAGGGAAGAGAGAGTGTAGCGGGGGCAGGGGAGGAGTGTCCTCCTAATCTGCTGTGCAGCGCTGCCCGGTCGGCTCGTCATCACAGCAAACTGAGCCGGCCCGAGCAGCAGCAGCTTTGGACATGGGGAAGAAGACCATCCGTGACATGCGTTATGTCATCGGTTTGCAGGTGGCAGGGTGAGCAGCACTGCAGGCAGGCACCAGGCAAGGCAGCCACAGGCACAGCGGCTGGGCTGAAAAACCAAGCGAGTCCCGGACTCCTGGGTCATTTGCGGAGGGGGGCGGTGCGCTGCACCCCTTCGGCGCCCAGAGGGTGTGCTCCACTGGCTTCGCCCCCCCTTCGCCTCTGACTAAACCATGGGAACTTACTATGTTCCATGTTTTAGTTTCTTGCGTTTGCTGCTGGTGTATGTGGTTGTGTTTGGCTGCCATGTTTACCGGCAGGCAGCCAAACACTCTCGAATATGAAGCCTGCACAGATAAGTGAGATCAGTGCAGTGCTTGTCTGTTTAAAAGTTAAAGAAAGAGTTAAAGGTAAAAACAAAAACTGTGTGGGGGTACCTGCAAAACCACATGCAGCATTAAAGGGTCTGCTGGTAGCTGTAGTCCCACCAGTAAAATACATTTTACAATAAAGACAGTACATGGACAATGTAGATATTATAGCTTTAATAAAACACCCTTGTACACACACACACACACACACACACACTCATACTTACTTACATACACACACTCAAACATACTTACCTACAATCCCTGTATCCGCTAAGCCGCATTCTCCTATACTGGGCCTCCATCTGACATCCGTCCCTAGAGAACCTAGCAGCCAATCAGGCACTGACTCAAGGTTTAATTGAAGGAAACCACAAGAGTGTGGGCTGCACAAGCTCCACGTTAACAAAGCTAACAGAGTGGAATTGGTAATGCTTGGAACACATCCTGATAGGTTAGGAGAGGGATGTACTTCCGTATAGCAACAGCACTGGGTTCCGTAACGAGTCTTGCCGGTCTGTAATGTTACACGTATTAAAGGCCCGATTCAGACCTGTTTGCTAGCCTGCATATGTTCACAGCCTAGCGAACAAGTAAACGCTGCCCATAGCCTCAACTCCCCCCAGCCCCCGATGCCCAAATCCCAGCGCTAGCATGCAAGGGGATGTTTTCCCTAACACATCCCCTCGCATGCGGCCAAGCGGGAGTGAAATCATTAGAAGGTCGCACACCATCGAATGCTTTCTCTCCCCTTCGGTAATAAAAGTAAAAACTGACTTTTATTCCGGCCACAGATCGCCAAAAAGGGGGCGGGCACTGATGTCATCTGATGTCAGCCTCCCACCCTGAGCAGGCGTCGCCACGCCTGCGTGTGCAGGGGAATGCCCAGCGTTTTTATGAGGATGCCCATAAAATGCTGGGCGTTCCCCTGCTGCCGTCACCTGCCCGACCCCATTCCACCCCTCCTGGAGCGACCAGCTTGGCGAGCGTGGAACTCACCAACACGGTTCGCTCATGGGGTCTGCGCATGAGCATATTCGAGCACGCACATGCACAAACCCCCCACTATCAAACACAGGGCGGAATTTGGACCTGAACGAACAAGTCTGAATCACCCCCTAAGTGTATTGTGCAATAGGAACATTTCACATGAGAACTTTATCATTCTGTAGTAGCTCAATCTAAGATGCTCTTATTCTAAGAGTTGCAAAACGTGGATAGACGCTGCTCTCAAGACAATGGGGGTTATCTCGTTCACTGCTTCTGGCAAATTCCTTCTTAGATGGACAAAACCATGTGCACTGCAGGTAGGGTAGATGTAACATGGGCAGAGAGAATTAGATTTGGGAGGGGATTTACTTCAAAGTGAGATCTATATTGCAGTGTAAATATAAAGCAGTCAGTATTTACCCTGCACAGAAACAAAATAACTCACCCAAATCTAACTCTCTCTGCACATGTTACATCTGACCCACCTGCAGTGCACATGGTTTGTCCATCTAAGAAGTAATTTGCCAGAATGAGTTAATCAGAATAGCCCCCAATGTGCACCTAGAAGGAAAAAAAATATGGAGCATGTTCCCTAATAGCAAAGGATTTCTTTGTGTATATGCCTGATAGCGTTAGAGAAAACATTTTCATCATGCTGAACACATCAACAGAAGTAGAAGAAATTATATCAAAACGAATAAACAAGTTTGTGTAGCTGGTTAAGGGGCATACACACAGAGCAATTTTGTGCTCTTTTCTAAGCACATAGGGCCTTATTCTGGTCGATGCGTAAATTTCCGAATTCTTTCAGATGGCGTTTTTTAGCCGTCTGCACATGCGTAGGCAACGCTATGCGCATGTGCCACGCAAGTTCTCCGTACTTGTTCTCACTAATACCGTACAGAAATGTGCCCCAAATTCACTCGGGAGATATGGGCGTATTATGGCCGTCGTTCGGAAGTACAGAGGGGCGTAGTTTCAAAGTGGGATAAACTGGGCGTAAACATGGGCGTACACGAGGGAGTGCACTAATTCTGGTAGGCGTGCATTCGGACTGAACACCGACTGCAAACGAACCAAAAGGCTAGAAATATGCGGTGTCCATAAGCAAGTATTTCTTTGCGGACACCACTCGGTCATGCGCTAGGCATTCGGATCACCCAATTAGTACTCCCGCACCTGAACCAATGTCACCTGAACACAATACAATCCACTCCTCTACTCATTACTCATTAATTACACTCTTTTCATTGCTTCAATTGGAAACCTTGCAGCTTAAATGGACCATTACTAAACACACAAATCTATGCTGAAAGCACGGCTGCATTTGTTACACACATTTACACTGCAAGCAATGGACAGAACTTGCTTTCACTAATATAAATATACATGTCACTTTTACATTTACCAATAACAGCACACATTTGGGGATCAAAAGATAGTGGTATGTTTTGCGCAAATACACTGCATCGGTGCGTACGGACATGTTCCTGTCCGTTCTGACGCGGTAAGACCGTGCAGACGCTGTAAGACCGTGCAGAATATGTGTGTGTCCACCACACACGCAAGGTTTGGATGTTGTCCGTAAACACGCCCTCTTCTTAAAGTGTGAGTCCGTCCGAATGCGGAGGACCGGTGGGCGTTTCTTCGTACCATGCCCGCACAGCGTAGCGTGCGGACCTCTCAGAAAGAATTCGGAAAATTACGCACCAACCAGAATAACCTCCATAGTTCTCTGTGTGTATGCCCTGAGCGATGTGTTGAGTGGTCCCGCTAGTTAAGTGATTGCATGTAGTCAAAATCCAATTTGTGTATAGCAGGGATGGGGAACCTTTGTTCATATGTTGTTGATCTACACATCCCAGCATGCCCTGCTACAATTTTAGCATGGCTAAATAGCAAAACTGTAGCAGGGCATGCTGGGATGTCTAATTCAACAACAGCTGGAGGGCCAAAGGTTCCCCATCCCTGGTGTACAGAATGAGCAATAGCGATCGTGATCTAGATCATCCTGAACCACTACCCTACGGTTTGTTTTTTTCAGTACGTAAATCGCTGCATGTGTATGGGCCCTCTATGGGCGATCTAAACACCGGGAAATCGCCTACCATAAATAGCTTAACAAAATTGCTTCGCACGCATATCAATGTGTGTATATCCCTTTAGAAGCTCCGGCAATACAAATATTTTATGGAAACTTGACGATTGTTTGTTTTGTTATCTATTCTATTGTATATCATTTATATCAAATGTTTAGATAGTCACGTGAAGACTGATTGAAGATTCTGATTGAAGACTGATTGAAGCCACTTCATTTTACACAAAGAAAGGAAGTTGGAACATTAAAGAATGGGGACAGGGCTACATTTTTTTTTGTTAGACTCGTAAACATTCATATTAATGATGACATTGATCAAGAAAATACTGAAGAGACGGAATTAAGCCTCAATGAGCCTTAGCAGCCAGACACTCATTAGTTAAAGGAAAACCTGAAAAAGTGACTTGACAAACTGCTATAAATAAAACAAGCAGAAAATATGTTAATTGTAAGTGTTTGGAATGAACACTGTTATATAAATATTAAATTACATGAGTTAAATTAATTTCTGTAAGGCTGATGAGAACATCTGTATTTATATCTATAAGAAATTATTGAGTTGCCCATGGGATTTGCTTAATCACAAGTTATTTTTTATGTAAATAATAGAGAATGTTATGGGCAATGTTAATATTGGCCTTTTTTAAGTTATAGCCGTCTGCTATTCCAGCAGGTCCAACATGCTGCTGACGGGCTAGAAATGGATCGGTTAACAATCCTAGACTGGTACACCAGTGGACTGTGGATACGCCCAAACAAAACACAGGGGGAAATTTACTAAGATGTGTATTCTACTTCACATGTGATTTTGCTATGGGCAACCAATCAGATCCTGTCTACTATCTACTAGGGTGCTAAATAAATAAGAAGTAGTTTCTCATTGGTTGCCCATAGCAACATCACATGTGAAGTAGAATACACTTAGTAAATTTCCCCCACAGAATTTAATGGCAGGGCTAGTCGAGTCAGAACCAAAAAGATCAGGATCAGAACCAATAATGGAAAAATTATCAAATACGCAGGATCAAGATATAAGAATACAGGAATGCTAGAGAAAGATATTAGACCTAATAATAGATTTCTGCTCAGAGCAGCATTAAAAAGACTTTTCAATTTTGCCTAAAGCCCAATCTACACTACACGATACTGGCAGCGGGAAATAAAGTTAACAATATCGCCCGCGGCCATGGGTGGATGATATTGCGCATACACAAAGAATTACGTTTAGTGACGTCTCCGGGACCTGCTGAACATGCAGATCATTGGCTTTATAGCCAAAATAAAGGAGACAAAAGTAAGAAGTATTCAGATTCTTTGTGCCCTGTTGTCAGGGCCGCCGACAGGTGAGTGCCAGGGGTACAGCTGTCCCAGGCCCCGGTCTCTGGAGGGGCCCGGGCAGCTGCCCACAGTGGCACGCCCCCCCGCACCATGCATCCCCCACCCGGCAGCCAGGCACTCACAATACACAGTGCAGCCTGCAGAGCGCCAAGCCTAGGATACAGAGGGGCTCGGTGCTCTGCAGGCTGCACTGTGCAGTGAGTGCTCCGACTCCCGACATAAAGGAGGGAGAAGATGCTGCGAAGATGTTAAGCCTGGGAGATGTTGCGATACTATAACTTAATAGTAGTTAGGGGGAGGCAGGGTACCGGCGTGCGTGAAGGGGGGGGGTGCGAGCACCCGAGGGTGGGGGGGTGCCGCTGGAGGCCCGGCCTGAAGGTCATTCCAGGGCCCCAATATTACTAGTGGTGGCCCTGCCTGTTGTGCATGCTCTTTATTGTTTTAGGAAAACATTGGGGCAACAGCATGTACCTTACAGTGTGTATTCCCTCACCGCCATTTCTGCTCGCCACCATCTCCTTTCCTCTGCTTTTCTCTCATTGGTGGGGCCTGTAACTATGTATGCCATATTCTGATTGCAAGAAGACAATCTGCGTACTTGTTGTGTTCATCAATTCATGACAAGTTTTTATTTCTTATGTCTTAATGGCAATCACAGAGTAAGCAGAAGTGCCTGATGGCACATATGTTAGGGGTGTGATGGCACATATGTTAGGGGTGTGATGGCACATATGTTAGGGGTGTGATGGCACATATGTTAGGGGTGTGATGGCACATATGTTAGGGGTGTGATGGCACATATGTTAGGGGTGTGATGGCACATATGTTAGGGGTGTGATGGCACATATGTTAGGGGTGTGATGGCACATATGTTAGGGGTGTGATCCCACATATGTTAGGGGTGTGATGGCACATATGTTAGGGGTGTGATAGCACAAAAGAGGCATGCGGGAGAATCTGATCTTATGTGGAGGGCACTAATGGCACATGAGGGGCATATAAAAGGGCCTGATGGCAATATGTGGAATGGTCTCATGGCTCATAAGGGGCATGTGTAGTGGTGTACTTAGCTGTCTATAGCACATGATTCCATATATTCCACATATTGTCCAAATGGCTGGTAGATAAGTATTTGTATTAGGACATTATATGGGACAGTCCAGAGAACAAAGGGGTAATTCAGGTTGGTTTGCCAATGCAAACTTCTTCTTTAATGGACAAAACCATGTGTACTGCAGGTGGGGCTGATGTAACGTAACATGTGCAGATAGTTAGATTTGGGTGGGGAATGTTCAAACTGAAATGTAAATTGCAATGTAAAAATAAAGCAGCCAGTGTATACTCTGCACAGAAACAAAATAACTCACCCACATATAACTCCCTCTGCACATGTTACAACAGCACCACCTGCAGTGCACATGGTTATTTCCATTAAAGAAGGAGTTTGCTCTTGCAAACCAAACTGAATCGCCCCAACATGCAGTATGTAGCCAGCACAATTGTAGAAAGTGTCATATCATGCACATTAAAAGTAAATTGTCAATACAATTTCCAAATGGTACATGGTAAGGGTGTCTACCATTGCCATGTTTTGCTTCGTCTTCTCAGGAATAAATGCTCACTTTAATTATGGTTCTATATGAAATATATACAATGCAGCAGTACTATTCACTATAACAGGCCCAAGCACTTCACTACCAATTGGTAATAGGCACGTACTGTATCAGTCATATGAAACCACAGAAGACTTATGAATGCAACAAATGAGGTTGCCAAGGAAGAAAAAGTACAAACTACAGTTAGTTCAGCATGGACTGCACAAACCTGTACCAAACAGGTGCAAATGATGTATACCATTACATTATAATGAAGGTATTTTGTAGAATATAATGTGATATATTATGAGACTGCATTAACACTATAATGATTGACCAAAGTTTATTATATTAATATAACTTCCAATATAGACTGGGAGTTATAACTGAAATCCTGGGTCCAAGACAGAATAATGAGCACAGTTTCAACCCATGTTGAATGATTCCACTTTTATACTAAGCAAGAACTTGGGTTTTGTGTCAATTTAAATTGTGTAGTGCAACCATTTCAGTCTGCAGGATATGTGGCACAGATCTAGGAAAAACCCTAGTCAAGAACGTGATCTCAGAGTCATGGTACAAAACCCTGGTAGACCCATTGCCACCACACACGACCTACAGTAGGTATCAGTAGCCTCAGTGGATTCACAAGAAAACTGATATGATCCTCCACTTACCCTTTGGGAAATTTATCCCATTTAATGTCACAATATATGGAACCCAAAATTTTTTTAGGACTGCACCGGGGAGATAATAAAATGATATATGGTTCAGATATGCCAAAAAGGCATAAATAACCAGCATAATATAAAGTACAATTATGTACTCAAACTGTCATACTGCAGTCTAGGTTATATAAAGGGGGAAATTTACTAAAGGAAATATGAAAAAAATAGGTGTACTTGTATCCAGAAATACACTCATTTTTGACATTTACTATCCCGAAAATACGGCAATTCGTATTCGTATTGATGTGCTATCAATACGAATACGAATTGCCGTATTTTCGGGATAGTAAATGTCAAAAATAAGTGTATTTCTGGATACAAATACACCTATTTTTTACAAATTTCCTTTAGTAAATTTACCCCAAAATGTCTAACTTTAGAATAGAAAATCCATGCGTATAGTAATCAAATTCCTTGTTTTCATAAGAAGTTGTACTGCAATATGTAACTTTAAAGGACAAATTTGCACTTGACTTTTTTTTTAAAACCATAATTATGCATGCAAATTGATCTGTACAAATAAAGAAAAATGAAGAAAGCCCTACTTAGTCATCTGAGAATGAGGTATAGCACTTGAACACTGGCATATGAGCAGTGCCTATAATTTCAGAAGGTTAAATGCAGCAAATATCACAGATAACTCCCACATTAGGCAAGTGAACCAAAAAAGGGGAGATTTCCTTTGTGAAGGAGACATCAAGGAGATTCTGCTTAATCACTTCTTAATAGACTCAAAGACACTGTAAAAGGAGTTGCTTCAAATAATTAATCCTTCATTACTTCATTGTCTACAGAGAACATTACGAATGTAAATGAAAATAGAACTATAAAGAAGGATTAACAGAATCACTTAGTGCTGTTATGTTTAACTACACACAGACAATTTCCCTGTAAAGAACCCGATATTATTTGGCACCTAACAAAAAAAGTGTATATGTAGAAGGCACTCTCCATAAGAAATGATAAATCATCCCTTTGGGAAACGTTTGTAATTTATCAATGTTCAATGTACGTATTTTATACAGAAAGTAATAACGCTCCTGTTTGTTGCCTAGATAAGAGGATCTGATGCGTAGTGTGTACTACACAGCCGTGAAACTGCGGTGTGTATGTACAGAATAGGCACACACATACTCACCCTTGTAGATTGGTGTTATTCCCTCACTTACACATCTTACGCATACTTGCATCTGGGTTGGTGGAATGAGGAAATTCTAACATAGCCCAACCACAGTAAGGGGCATGTTTATGACCTGTCAAATGATGCATAGGCACATAAGAAAGCTGTATTATTTGCATGCGGTAAGGGACTGGTTCAGATAGTGCACAAAGATGATGATGAAGTCAGTCACCATTACTTGTGAATCACTTGTGATAGGGGGAGTTTGTGACTACTCCCCTCAACCTGGGGGTTAAGTTTACAAAGATGGGAGTTCAAATCCAAATGGCATGTTGCCTATATTAACCAATCAGGTTCTACTTCTATTTACTTAGCACCTTCTAGAAGATAATAGGTAGAATCTGTATCCTGTACAAGATGGGGAGTCTGCGGTATAGAGAGGTCTTTGCAGTTTACTGTTGATTCAGAATAACCAAAGTAAGACCTGAACATTGGTCTTCTCCTATATTTATAGTGTCTTCAACAAGAGCCTGCTAAGGCACAGGCTAACACATGACTACCATGACTTATGATCTTGACCATAATCGCGCATGCTCAGTCTACAAAACATCGGAACAGGGCAGAATTCAGCCACAAACAAATGAAGCTTAATCACTCCCAAAGTCTGATGCAGAAGGGTAATTTAAACAGTATACAGTATTAAAAATTCAGTTTGTGTCCTGTCTATAATTGTTCCTAATTTGGTAATACTGGTAAAATGTCTAAAAGATTAGGTTGTCTTTTTATACCCAGTCATGTTTTATTACTGTATTTTTCTCAAATGGAAGAAATTTAGAAATAAATGTCATGGAATAAATATAACATGAAAAATTGCTGAAATTCTATGCAAACACAGAGTAGCTCTTTGACATGGTGCCCAGAGCAAGGGTATATTTTGGCAAATACCCCCCCCCCCCAAATGGAATGCCCATTACACATTATGCCACACTGTAATGCCGTTACACATTATTCCACACAAAGTAATGCCCATTGCACATGCCACACGCCGTAATGCTTCATTCACTTTATACCACACAGTAATGCCTCCACTAATGCCCCCTGTAGTGCCTCTTACACACATATAATGCCCCCTTAAGTGTTGATTACCTACATGCTCATTGTCCTCGGTTTCCTGCTCACTGCCAGGGGTTTCATGTGCCTTGCCAGAGGTTAAGTTCTCGTTGCCAGGGGTTTACATGCTTGTTGCCAGGGGTTTACCTGCTCATTGCCAGGGGGGTTTATGTGTGCGTTGCCAGGGGGGGGGGGGGCTTATGTACTCATTGCCAGGCGGGTTTATGTGCTCGCTGCCAGCGGGTTACTAGCTTGTTGCAAGGGGTTACAGGCCACACTTCTGGGTAGTGCTGGGCGCTCTGCTTTCTTCTGACAGAAGTTAAAGATGCAAGGAGCACCTCTAGCGTCTGTCTCCTTTACAGCAACTGACATTTTTGGAGGGGTGCAGTTTTCCCCACCAGCCATGTCACCCATGTCCCGGCACAGTGGAAGAGAGAGGGCCGGCGGCCCGCCCTCTCTCCTTCTATACTCCTCGAGCTTGAGCTCACTTGGAGCCACCCACGCAATGCAATTGAAACCACATTCACAATCAAATAGTTTTATATTTATGCATTATGATATAGTTGTATACCAATTCCCCAGATTTGTTTGCTAAGCAATTTGGTCTGATCCATTGACCAGTCTGTATTGTGTGATATTACATTTTCATTGAGAGGTGTATGTTATAATGGTAAGGTGACACTGTAAGTTGAAATCACTTGAACTCCAGAGTACCGTAATGTGACGCAGTATGTACTGAAGGACACTATAATGTGTCATAATCTTATCTGCTCACTGTAATGTGGGTGACACTGTAATGTTACATAATAAGAACTGTGGCAGAGTAATGTGGGACAATATGAAATGGAGCACTATGCTGTGTTAATTGGGGATAATGCATGGCATAATGTGTATTGGCAGCCCTATTAGGTGATATCATGTAAACTAAGGAACTACGATGGTTAAAAAAAAATAAAAAATAGGGCACTACTATGGGGCATAATATTAACTAGGGCAGTACCATGGTTCATAAAATGATCTAGGGCACTATTAAAGGACATACAATTAATAGCTGCTGTGGAGAGATGTCTATTAACCCCTTCCTGACAGAGCTAGTTTTTGCGTTCCTGACAGAGCCATTTTTTTCAAATCTGACATGTCTCACTTAAGTGGGGATAACTTTTTTTTGCTTTTACTTATCCCAGTGATTTTGAGATTGTTTTTTCGTGACACATTGTACTTCAAATTAGTGGTAAATTTGGGTCGATACAGTCTGTGTTTTTTTGTGAAAAATACCAAAATGTCGTGAAAAAATGGAAAATTTAGCGATTTGCAAAATGTTAAATTTTCTGCTTGTGAGACAAATAATCATACCACTCAAAATAGTTAATAACTAACATAGACCATATGTATACTTTATGTTTCCATCATTATTTCAACTTTCTTTTAATTTTTTTGGACACTAGGAGGCTTACAATATGAATAGCAAATTCTCAAATTTTCAAGAAAATTTCAAACACTGATTTTTTTAGGGACCAGTTCAGTTCTGATATGACTTTGAGGGACTTGTATGTGAGACACCCCCATAAATGATGCCATTTCAAAAACTGCACCCCTCACAGTATTCAAAACAGCATTTTGGAAGTTTGTTAACCCTTTAGGTGTTTCACAGGAATTAAAACAAAGTGTAGGTGAAATTTCAAAATTTCATTTTTTTTTCGGATTTTCAATTTTAATACATTTTTCTAAGGAACACAGTACATTTTACTAGAGAAATGTGACTAAAAATTGATTCCCCCAATTCTTTGGTTTTCATAAATATCCTATATGTGGCCCTAGTGTGCACGGTGACCAAACCACAGGCTTCATAATAGAAGGAGCACCTACTTGATTTTGGAGACTCCTTTTTATGAGATTATTTTTTAGGCACCATGTAGGTTTCTAGGCACCATAAGATGCTAAAAGTTAGGAACCCCCCCACAAGTGACCCCATTTTGCAAACTACACCCCTCAGGGAATTCATCTAGGGGTATAGTGTACATTTCAAACCCCCAGGGGTTTCACCAATTGTGGTACAACTGGGCAGTGAAAATGAAAAAAAATAATTTTTCATTTTCACAGCTCAGTTGTATCAAAATTGGTGAAACCCCGGGGGGTTTGAAATGTACTCTATACCCCTAGATGAATTCCCTGAGGGGTGTAGTTTGCAAAATGGGGTCACTTGTGGGGGGGTTCCACTGTATGGGTGTTTCGGGGGTCATTCAACCAGAATCTGTGCTGCAAAATCCAAAAATCACTCCTTCCCTTCTGAGTCCTGCCATGCACCCAACTGGTATTTTTTGGTCACATGTGAGGCATTGCCGTACCCGGGAGAAACTGGGGCACAGATTTTGGGGTGCTTTGTCTCCTTCATTCCTTGTGAAAATGAAAAATTTTGAGCCAGATCTGCATTTTTGTGTAAAAAAATTTAATTTTTTACACAAAAATGCAGTTCTGGCTCAAAATTTTTAATTTTCACAAGGAATGAAGGAGACAAAGCACCCCAAAATCTGTGCCCCAATTTCTCCCGGGTACGGCAATGCCTCACATGTGACCAAAAAATACCAGTTGGGTGCATGGCAGGACTCAGAAGGGAAGGAGTGATTTTTGGTGGTGGAATGAATGGCGGGTGCTATGTCGCATTAGCAAGACCCCCGAAGCACCAATACAGTGGAACCCCCCCACAAGTGACCCCATTTTGGTCACCAGCTTTGGGAGGGGGGCTGGCGCTGCGGCTGGCGGGGGGGTGGGAGGGGTGCTGGCGCTGCGGCAGCCGGGTGGGTGGGAGGGAGGGGGGCTGCCGGGTGGGAGGGGGGGGGGGGCTGGCGATCGTTGGTGATCGGTGCGGTATACGCACACACACACACACACACACACACACATATATATATATATATATGTGTGTATATATATATATATATATACATATATATACATATATATACACACACATATATATATATATATATATATATATATATATGTGTGTGTATATATATATATATATATATACACACATTTGCACATTTTTTAATTTTAATTTATTTTTAACTTTTCCAGCAGCAGCATGATGCTGCTGCTGCTGCTGCTGCTGCTGCGGGGGGGAGGGGGGAGGAGGGGAGCGCAGCGTGCGCTCCGGACGTAGCGGTGGAGCCGCTGGAGCTGCTGCTGCTGCCGGGTGAGTGCCCGGCGGGTGGGAGGGGGGTGCTGCCGCTCGGTGGTGATCGGTGCTGCACCGATCACCACCGTTTTCTGTGTTACCGAGCGGCTTAGCCGCCGGTAACACAGGAAACGCTGTGATTGACTGTTCAGATTTGAACAGCCAATCACAGCGATCGCCGACCGGGGGGGGCACCCCTGCCCCCCCTGGGCGACGAGGGGGGATGTCTGCTGTCAGGGACAGCAGACATCTCCTAACTGTCACCGCGTCTATAGACGCAGTGACAGTTAGAATCCATGACGTACATGTACGTCAAATGTCGGGAAGTACTTCCCGACCATGACGTACATGTACGTCAAATGTCGTGAAGGGGTTAAGAATCATTGAGACAGGCTTGCGAAAATCCCACATATCAGCAAACAGCTGCGAATCCATACACAATTCATTCACCAGCTAACGATTTTCCAGGCATAACCCAGATAGAAACAGGCCGATTGAGGCCGGAGCTTACGTCACACATCCTCCCTGAAACCGGCAGGTGTCCACCCCCAAATGCTGTTTCCTGTCATTCAATTTGCGAACGGCTTGTGATCAGACAAGATGCTGATTTATTTGCTGAATGGCCTTGTGCATGCACATTACTATCCATATGCATGCACGGTCTATTAATAATCGTATGCCTTACGAAATCTCAGGGCTGCGATCCGGTCTGCATTACCACCATTGATGGTTGTGCTAGGAATATGCCTACCTCCTTACTCTATGGTCCATATTCTATGGGGCTTAATTTACTAACATGGTAGTTCTATTTAAGATGGGATATTACTATGGGCAGCCAATCAGAATCCCACTTATTTATTTAGCACCTTGTAGATAGAGTCTGATTGGTTGCCCATTGCAACATCCCATCTTAAACTGAACTCCCATCTTAGTAAATAAACTCCTACAATAGCAGTAGTTCTGCAACTGTGTTTAAAACATAACTTTATTAAATAAGCCTGAGAATTGAGCCAAGTTCCCATGAATAGCTACACTCAGAACTGGAGTACTTATTATTCATTATTCTACAGTATATTATCTGACAGGTTATTTTAAGGAAATCTTTTTTGTGTATTAAGTAGTTTCTGAGTCCACTTCTTTTTCTACATTTTCTAGATGTCATAGATCAGTCTTTATTTACTCTTGGTTTTTGTTTTTTTGATTATAGAAAAGATGAATGTACACCTAGCAGGCAACTATCTCAAATATATTCATTTTACATGTCCAGTATCCACAGAGTTAATTTGCTTTATAAGAAATATGCTGCAAAGCTGTAGAGAAGCAACAAGGTTGATGTAAGAACAAGAATAAACTGATAACTATCTGGTTACAAATTATGTCTTCATAAAATGTGCTGTGTGACATTTCATTACGCTGCCAATAAAAAATATTTCAACTTTCAATCTACTCTAGCAGACGGTCACTAGAGTCTAATGTTGCTCCAGGTCTTTGTCATTTAAAAGCAGTCTCTTGGCTTAAATATAAAACCCCAGGCTTATGGGGTGAATTGCTGTAAATCATTTAGATACATCTGAACCAGTCCATGGGGCTTAGCAAACAGTGATTTGGAGAATCATGGTCTGAAGCATCTGATAGGTGCCTGTGGTGGAGTGAAAAATACATAGAATATTGAACTTTGTAGTAATATAGTTGGTGTTTGCTTATACCACCCAAAGAGAAATGGTACAGACAAACCCAAAGTCATATTCACAACTGTCAATTGAAATATTTGACAAGTAACATGGAAATATCTTGCTGAATGCAAATAAAAATGAGCTAGTTACTGGACACAGCTCAAGGACAAGAAGAAACTTGTAGAATATGCACCATACCGGCAAAGAAGCAAGATTAGTTCTGTTTTTTTTTCTGCCAATGACTATACCAACTCCTGCACACTGACTCCAGAACTCTTTCTGACGTGGTACAAGCTATTTAATTGTTTTTTGTTTGTTTGGGGGAGGGGGGGCACTCTAAGGCCCTTATTCAGGACTGTTCGTATGCGGCCGATGTTTTGTATTTGCGCATGAGCATGCACTTGGTGCGTGCGACCTTCCCACTTCCTTCTGAACATGCGTGCATATGTAAGGTTGCTCAACATTACATATGTGTGCACGTTCCACACCATTCCACATCATTCGATGGTCGCCGACCATCGAATGATGTGCGTGTTACCCCACAGTCTGCAAATGGATGTTTATGTAAAACATCCATTCGCAGCCAGTGCAAACATATGTGCCTTGCTGATGGAGGGCCGGAATACAACTATGCGCAAGGCGGGGTTTGGTTGACTAACAAGGGTGCAAATTCTCATCTGAGTAAATCAACCAGAATAACCCCCTAAAGGTTGCCATACATCAGAACAATATCAGGCCCGAACACACAATTCTGATGGGTTGTACAATCGATTGTGTGCACATCATTGGGTATATCCTTACGATGAGCGGTCCCGCGGGTCGATAGATCGTACTATGTGATCAGTCGGCTTTGCTTGCTGTCATAAGCAGATCATATGTGCTTTTAAAGCACATACGATCGCTCTTACGACCTGCATATGGTCAGGTCATATGCAGGTCACACACGCCCACACACCATGTTTCTTCACTCTTTTTTGAAAGGTGATGGGGCTCCAAACTCCAACTTGTCCATGGGCAACTGGGATGAACTTACACTTCTGGTTCAGAGGCAGAACCTTAGTGAAAGTAATGGAATGACTATAAAGAGAGGTTAGTGGTGATCTAATTAAGATCTATAAATACATCTGAAGTCAATTCAAGTATTTATCTAGGAAACTTTCAAGCTATGTAACATACAGAAAACAAGTGATCACTAGTTGCGAATTGAATAAAGAGAGGGTTCAACATCACCATAGCAGCGCACTTCCTTAGACAAAATGGTATCTTTATGTACAATTAAAACTTTATATGTGTTTACAATTTGTGAAGTTATGAAGGAACTTTGCTAACCGTGGAAACTGATATTCAGTGTACCCTGCCTTTTGATCGATATAATAAAAATTTATGAAAGTGTACACTATTAGTTGCATAATTTATCTCAAAAGTTCAATGCAATTAAACATGTTTTTCATGTTTATTAAGTGACACAGCATTTAAGGATTGTCGATGTTGTTTTATTATTTGAACTAAGTTGCAGTTTGTTGTCTGCATTTTCTACAATGTAAGCAATGGATACTGTCGTGTCAGATGAGGGGCAATTAAATTCTCAAGGCCGGAGAGGAAAAATTTCTCAAGAAATAACTTCCACTATTTTATTCCTATGAGGAAATAAAACTTAGGTATCTACTACCATGTCAGCTCCAGATGTCAGCACACAAATCACCCAGCACAACTGAATTACATTACAAATTACATCAAGTTTGTGGACAATTTTCAAGATATGAGGAGTGCACATTTTATTAGTACAGAAGAAAATGTTCTTTTAGTACTTTGATATCATTGTTCATGTATTTAGGAAAGTGGAATTTACAAGGTCATATTTTTATGTGAATTTTTATATCATGTGCATTTTACATATAAAGTAGATAGCTGAATGGAATTTCATCCACAAATATAATTTTTTTTTTGCTATTTTATTTTCTAACATATCTTAGCTGTAGGAGATGCTGCATGGTCAATGCTGTGCCTCAAAAGATGTAATGCTGACAGTTTGTGTAAATCCCGACAATGGTCCAGAGTGGATGGAAACATTGAGTACCTCTATATTATACTTTTGATGCATACTTAATAAATTCACAGCAGTTTTTAAAGTGCAAATCTAAAGCTGGTGAGTGCTTCCTGATTATTTCTTTATTACATGGAAACTTTGTGACACCCCAGTAGATGAATTAAAGTTGGAAGTGAGTGTGATCTTCCCTACTAAAATGTCTTAGTTGTATATATTTACATATGGGGAATTTTTAAGCTGGGGGTATAGATATACAATTGGGCTGATGGAGAGTTGAACGAAAGTCAGTTTTGTGGCATTATCTTGCATGTATTTACAATGCACCTGCTTTGGAGCTAAGGGGTAGATGATTCTGGTTGGTTTGCAAAAGCAAATGCCTTCTTTAATGGACAAAACCATGTGCACTGCAGGTGGGGCAGATGTAACATGTGCAGAGAGAGTTACATTTGGGTGGGATGTGTTCAAAGTGAAATCTAAATTGCAGTGTAAGAATAAAGCAACCAGTATTTACTCTGCACAGAAACAAAATAACTCCCCCCAAATGTAACTCTCAGCACATGTTATATCAGCAGCACCTGCAGTGAACATGGTTTTGTCCATTCAAGAAGGTGTTTGCTTTTGCAAACCAACCAGAATCGCCCGCTTAGTGTAAGCAAGTATAGGCACTGTTCAGTCATAGCCAACTTCATTCCCATCTGAACTTGCAGCTGAAGAGGTATATTGAGGCCTTCGCACATAGGAGGAGATTTATAAAAGCTTGGAGAGAAATAAAGTAACCAATCAGCTTCTAAATGCTATTATTTAATAGTTTGCTTTTGAAAAATGTCAGTTAGAAATTGATGTCTTTCTAAACTTTAGAAATGTCCCCACAGCCTGTAAAATAACCATTAGAAGCTGATTGGATGGTACTTTTGGCAAGAAGTACAAAGCTTTGGAAAGTGATAAAGTGGAGAGTGATAAAGTACCAACCAATCCCCTCCTAACTGCCACATTACAGACTGAAGATTTATTAAGCTTGCTGGTGATAAAGTGTCTGGTTTTTATCACCGGCCAATCAGCTCCTACCTGTGAAGTTACAGGCTTGGTTTGAAACATGACAGGTAGGAGCTGTCAGGTAGGACGGTGATAAAAACTAGACTCTTTATAACTTTACCGAGATTAATAAATGTACCCCTGAGTTTGAAAAATGTCAGGAGCTTATTGGGTATTAGTTTATCACTCTCCTTTGTATCACCTTTCAAAGCTTAGTACATCTGGCCCTTTACCTCTCTCCAAGCTCTTCCCCCATAAATTCAGAGAGGGTGTGTCGCCTGAACTACAGCCAATGCAGAATAATACTCAGGTATAATTATGTCTGTATTTAGACATATATTTTGCATGTGATACACTGTACTGTACACTGACACCAACCATTTGGGATTGGCACGTCTTCAGTCTATAGCACAGCCGGGCTGGCCACACAGCACTTCTGGCAAATGCTAGAAGGTCTGATGGCCTCATGGGCTGATCCACCTTAAAAAGTCATGCCAAGTAGCTATACAGGTACCTCCCAGTGCTCTGCTCGGCCACCCAGCAATCCCATAGGAAAATATATATGGCTCCTCTTTGTCCTGTCATTTTTAAGGTTTTCTTTGTTTGTACTTTTTCATATTTTACCATCCATGTGGAAGTGTGGCGAAGCATGGGGAGCTAAACAGTACACTAATTTGTTCACATATGAAACCTACAAATTGACACCAAAAAAATGAAAAACCCATGTTGACCTTTTTATTCATCAACTATTTTTATGTCGACCTTTTGTCTACTGTATGTCTACCTTGTGCATGTTGACTATTTGATGTTCCCTTAGACTCTGTCGACCCTTTATACCATCACCACTTTTCCCATATAATTAAGAATTGAATAAAATAAATTTGTCTTATTTTGTATAGAAATTTGTATTTGTATTATTACCTGATAATAATATATCAGAAAGGAATGTAAGGAAGTGGTCCCCAAAATACAATATAGGAATTGATGCAATTAGCTACAAAGCATTTTTCCCCATATTTGAGTACGTGCATATGCCACATGTAGCACTGAATTTGTGGGTTCTTGTTCGTGGTGCATACAAATCTGTGTGGTAGGGGTAAACCAATGTACTGCTGCTAACATTTCCAAGACTGTTGCAATGTCTCATCATAATATGCACAGCTAAATGACAAATGTGCAAGGAACTTGAGCAAAGTGAGTTCATGCAGCCAGGGAGTAGATTTAAGGTTAAGGTCAAACATAGGCCCAGCTTAGATGCATGCCTTGCCACAGTTTCACTATAAGGGAATGCTAAAACTGTAGCAAGGCATGAGGGGATGTGTATTTTCACGACAGCTGGAAAGACACAGGTTGACCAGGCCCCTAAATGTAATGAAAGAATGCAGGTGATTTTCCAATGGTTTCCGTTGTTCCTCCATTTCCAATAAGCAGCCCCCATTGTTTTCTACAGGGCTGCCATGCAAGTCAGATTTAACAAGCCCCAGAATACAATGGAGTTAGCCCATAGTAAGCTACAGGCTATATTTTTGCCCCACTGGCCAATGGCTGTGCATGTACACTAGGTGAGCCAATGCTCCGAATCTATAATCAAAGTGATAGTGGTACAGTACTTTGCTTCTAGGCATTTGCCAGGATGAAGGGCTCTTTTGGAAGCTCTGTCCCAGCACCACAACCATGGCAAAAGCATGCAGTCATTTTCATGGTCATATTGAAAGTTTTGGTGACATTTTCTTACCGCAGCTACATTTTATATGAGTATTCTCATCAATATGGCCAGATTATTTATTATTTCATACACCTCCCAACCATTTAATTTAACAAAGTGGGGCATCCCAAAAAACGCCAACGGCCCCACGAAAAGCAGGACAGTTGGGAGGTATGTTATTTATGTCAGTTTTAATCCTTATAACTATTAGCAATTTGCAGATGGAAAATAGGTATAGTATTTGGTCATCATTTCCTTTATAGAAATTCTTGTTCTATGTGACTCGTTGTACACATATATATATAAGCACATACAGTACATCAACATAAGCAATGCTATGCACATTGAAAATATATACAGCAGATTGTATATCTGCCCAAGGTTTAGGTTGACTTGTATTTTCCATGTAAAATCTGCGAATGACATTGTTCGACACTGTTTAATACATCCATTCCATTTTTCATTTGTCACACTTGGCCATCCATGTAGAACCAATAAATCCTCATCTTACAACCAGACACACAAAACACTTGGAATCCTGAGGCTCAATGGATTTGTGCCCTAACTACTTATCATTTTCATTGTTACAGTGTTTGTGTATTTCACTTCATTGGAGTGAGCTGCATTCGTTTTCATGGCTGAATGTAAAAGAAGGAACACCTGTATATTCATTATTCATTTTCTCTTAAACTGTATGGTACGTGAAGGTTGTTTTAAAGACTATCACCAATCAGCATAAAATATAGGTACAATAACAAACTTCAGCATATACAAGTAGAATAAGCATGATAAGGAGGCAACAATGCATTTGCATCACTATTTGTTTTAATGTTTTACAAATCATTGTAATGGTTTAAATAACATTTCTATTCTGTCAGATAGATATGGTGAGATGAATGCGCCAGCCTCGTCTCATCATACCTTTTCCTTGGTCATTATGCTCTCGGCACTCACTCTCTCAGCAATTCCGAATTTGTTCATCATTTCATCATCAATTTTCTGCCACCCTTCCAACCGTTCTACTATCAAAGTGAAGCTAAAAAAAAAGCTGGCGTGTTTAACACATCAGCAAATGTTGATTTCATTCTGTAGGGGGGAGATTTACTAATAAAATACAAAGCTGGTCATATGCAATAACCCATAATGCCCACTGAGATATTTACTTTCCGTGTTTAATTTCCACTAAGTGAAATTAGGCTAATTGTTAATTTATTGCTGAAGGTTAAACTTTATTTGCATTTTGGGGCTATTGCAGAGGTGAACGCTAATAGCATGGTGGCTTTGTGAAATTATGCAAAAGCTGCAGGAGGCATCTTAAGTAAAAAAACGCTCACCGCAGTCTTGGGTTCATCTGCTGCCGCGTCTGGAAAACTGGTCCGAAGGGGCAACTTCGACCTCATTGTCAACAACAAATTGTTGCAATAATTTGGATCCAACATTCCTTTATTTAAAGGAAATACAGTTTGGAGTGTAATAAGGTGAGTACGGATCATTTATATTTAAAAAAAAATTTGAATGGTATGGTCACATACAGTAACATAGTTTGTGAGGTTGAAAAAGATCTTAGTCCATCAAGTTCAACCTATAACTGATCTCATGTTTTGGAACTGACCCAGATGAGGTTACAATCTATTCATTATAAACCAGAGTCCCCAAAGACCCAAAGCGGCCATGCAATCTGAGTCCACTATATATATAAGTAAAGATTATACCGCTGTATACTATTTTCAGTTCAAAATTTGTCTAACCTATTTTTAAATGTATCAATTGATCTGCCATCACAACCTTTTCTGAAAGAGTATTCCATATCTTAACTGCCCTTACTGTGAAGAAACACTGCATGGGAAACTTTGGCCCATATTCAATGCAGCAGGCGAAGGGGTTAAACGGTGGGGATCGCCGAAAACAAGCAACCCTCACTGTTTAACCTCCATGCCTGCCGCTCACCCTATTCAATGTTACAGGGGAACCCTCTCTGTCAGATGACAACGAGGATTCCCCTAAACAGCGAGGCTCACGGCTAATGCAGGGAGCCCACTGCATTTAGCTCCGAGCCTCGGTTTTAGTGGTCACACACGTCATTTCCATGTCACTGCAAAAACCCAGTGACGTGGAAATGGCTTGTGCAGGGTGAATACTGGCCATGCGTGCTGTGACAGCTAGCAGCCAGCACTGCTCGCTGTCGCAGCTCACAAAATTTTGTGAATATACAGTACCCCTTTGTCTCCTCTTACCTTGGGGTGATCACTTGTCCTGTGTACAGTCCTCATGGTAAACAGATTGCCAGCCTCCGTACCTGAGGCACCAAAGAAAAAGCCAATTGTTTATATAAAATGTTGTGGTCTCATTTTCACTTACATCCCATTTTTGCGCATGTTTCCTCAGATGGTCATTAATTGATATGCTTGGAAGAGGTTCTGTCTCTTTAAACCACTGAGCTACCATATTTGAAACCAGGTAAAGAGCATAGAGTGGTTTGTTTATATAATATTTGTGACACCTGATGGCAAATGAGTCAGTGTTGGGACTGGCCAGAAGGGAAGACAAAGCATAACAAATTATTGTAATTTTTGGAACAACGTTCCATAAATGTATATGAAATCCAGGTTGGTGTGTAAACAGGCGAATGCAGAACATGTATGACTTAAAAAAAATCCAAAAAGTTGTATTCCTTAATAATGTTAATTAGTGATAAGTGCATTGTCTATCTTTTGATCAACATTTATCGGATTTTCAAGAGAGACAGACAATATAACAGAGATAACATAATATGTGAAAGGGTTTGGGGATGAAGAGGTGCTTGGAAAAAGAAAAAGAAAAGTGGGAAATGCGCAACAATAAAAACAGAAATCATTATTAGGTTAATCATGAGATGTACAAAGAAAGAAAATTCAAAGCAAACTAGTAAAGGAAAGAAGAAATGCTGAAAGAATACAAAAGGATGAAGGAGTGAGGAAGCAGACATGGTGTTTGTCCACAAAATGGGCAGTACATAGAGATCATGCTTTCCTGAAGTGCTCGGGCATAGGCAATATAAAGGGATGTTTCCCATGTTTCCATATTATACGTGGACCAGATGCTATTCACAGTGGCAGGAGATGTTCCGGAGAGTGTTCTCTGACATTTAGATGCACTGCGTATATTGTATGACTGATAAAATGTTAAAATAATAATTTGATTTAAATATAGCTTTTTCTCCAATAGTACTCAATATCTATAAAGGCAATAATGACCCATTCCAAAACTGTCTAGCTGTGTTTGGAATAGGTCCAGGTAGGAAGGAAAAGAAGTTGAAGCAGGTATTTGGACAGTAGGGAAAGTCATGTATTTGGACAGTAGTGGTTGACTTGATTAGAAAGTGGATTTTGACCCAGAATGGGACCAGGTTAGGGTAGAACTACCATATGTGTGGCAGGGAGCTCTATTAATCATAAGATCTCAAGCACAAATTAGAGAAGTAGGGAAAAATTGCATGCAGGTGTGTTGGCACCCAATAGCATCTATAATAAAGTTTTAATTTTTTTTTTTATCTTAGAAAATAGAAGGATTATAAATTAGCTCTAATTTTATTTCATTCATTGGGGTCCAGAGTCTCTCACTCCTCCCTCTCCTAGATGATGTATAAATCCTTCTAATTGTGTGTCAGCACAGCGTGGTAATCAGAATCAGCTTTATTGGCCAGGTATACTAACGTATACTAGGAATTTGGTTTGGATTGCTGTGCAACAGCCAGGGTGGGAACACGTAAAAACATTCATAGTGCAGATGAATATAACACGTACAGATATGCACTAGATGTAACTGAAAAAGAAGGGGTTTGTTCACGAGAAGCGAACAGAAAGACAAATGTGCCTTTTTGGGCGCACTGTTTTGTTACTTATTGTGTGATAATGTTGATTATCTAAAACATAACTTTTAATACACTCTACACATAAAAATGACGGCGCTAATGGCTACTTTTTAACCAGTCAAAGAAAACACATTTTGCCTTTGCTGTCAATCAAATACAGTACATAACATATATTTTTTTCTTTTTTTCTTTTTTTCAAGTAGACTTGGGATTTTTATTACCCCTGGCACATCCTTATGATGAGTTTTAAACACTCATTCAACATGGGTCTTGTGTTTACTGCCTGGGTCTATCTCCAATTCCCGTCTATAAGTTGCACATACTGATTTTTAATATATATTGTTATTTTTCATTTTTCATTTTTATATACATCTCCATAACATTATATATTTTTTTCAATTTTTATTAGAAAGTCTTTTTTCTTTTTAAAATTTGGTTTTATACCTTGTGGTCTCCAGATGCCCGCGTGCGACAGTGCTCCCACAGCCGGCGGCTCCTGTGTATCTGCTGTTTGGTCACCTCGCCTGTGTTACCAAACCGGCTATTCACCAGGAGTCTCCCCTCTGGTTACTAAGCCGGCCCCTAATTGGCACTGTTGGAATCTGGCCCGGGTTGAGGTGTATAGGTAACCTTGTGGCTGGGGTGTCAAATGAGAATACCAGGTTGGTTGTATATGGGAGCTAGGGTTCAGATCACTTCTGCTTTCCAATCCAGTTCGATGTGTCCCCTGATGCTTTTCAGTATTGCAGGGATAACACTAGGGACTGGGTGGATGAGAGAGTGATGAAAAGGTGGATACCAGTTGCAGATTGTCAGATCACCTGGCAATTAGACTTCTGCTTTCAGGGATCTGTCAAGACATCGAATCCCCAATGAGAGAGTCTATTTGTTGTCTGGTGTGTAGCTGACCGAAAAGTGTTTAAAGGGACAAAGTTTGAGAAAAGAAGAAAAGCCCAGTGGTTTGACCAATAAATTGGACTGTTGAAGAATCAATAGTTAACTGACACCCTTAGTGTGAAGGTTCCCTGCTCTGCAGAGGGTGTTACATCTCTTGGGATATATTTAAGAGGTAATTTTACTGGGTCTACTCATGTTGGTACAAAAACAGTCAATACTATGCCCAATCTCACATCTGTTGAGTTGTATGGTGTGTACGAATTAACTGTTATCCAACAGATACTCTTTAGATTAATCTGTTGAGTTGTGTGGTATGTACGGACTATCTGCTAGTCAGCACATCCTGCTGATGTTGTTGAGATTCCTACACACTGTTTATACACAAAATGGTCTGTTCATTATTTATCACATAAGCATTGAAAAAGCATTGTGTATCAATCTGAAAGCAGCAGATTACCAACAGATCTATATATACACACACTTACAGTGATTTAAGTGCTCTGATGTTTATTCAGTCAGAATTATACACACAAAAGTTGTACACCAAATCTCACATCTGTTGAGTTGTATGGTGTATTGTGGACTATCTGCTAGTTAAAACATCCTGCTGATAGTGCTGCAAATCCTATACACTGTTTATGCAAAAAAAGGGTTTATTCATTACCAATCACATCGGCCAGAAGTATACACTGTATATTAGTCTGAAAAACAGCAGATTGCCACTAGATCTATATATACACACTCAGAGTGGTTTATAGATAATGCTGCCGTTTGACATGCCTACATGTAAAAAACAAATGTATCTTGCTGTGATAAGACACAAGTGAGCACTCAAACTGTACACATTCGGTCACAAATGATTTGACCCTAGTTGACACGACCAATTTACAACAATGGCACTCTGCTCCTGGCTAGCAGCAAATCAGCTGGACAAGACGCGGGGAAAAGACTGGAGACAGGTAAAAAATAGATAATAAGTATGTGCAGGAGAAAAGTAGATCTCCAAAGCGCCCGGGTGTATGCACTAATGGCTGGGCAGCATGAACCGCACGCTAGCTCTGTCGGAGCTGCGGCGGGTGTTACCTTCACAGAGCCGATGGTGTACCAGACCGAGGTCCGCACTGTGTATTGCTGGCTCCGTGTGTCCTATGCTGCTCCCGGGTGATGAAAGCGGTGGCTGGATACGCGTTTCGCCGATAGGCTTCCTCAGTCCGCCATGGCCTCAGTCCGCCATGGCGGACTGAGGAAGCCTATCGGCGAAACGCGTATCCAGCCACCGCTTTCATCACCCGGGAGCAGCATAGGACACACGGAGCCAGCAATACACAGTGCGGACCTCGGTCTGGTACACCATCGGCTCTGTGAAGGTAACACCCGCCGCAGCTCCGACAGAGCTAGCGTGCGGTTCATGCTGCCCAGCCATTAGTGCATACACCCGGGCGCTTTGGAGATCTACTTTTCTCCTGCACATACTTATTATCTATTTTTTACCTGTCTCCAGTCTTTTCCCCGCGTCTTGTCCAGCTGATTTGCTGCTAGCCAGGAGCAGAGTGCCATTGTTGTAAATTGGTCGTGTCAACTAGGGTCAAATCATTTGTGACCGAATGTGTACAGTTTGAGTGCTCACTTGTGTCTTATCACAGCAAGATACATTTGTTTTTTACATGTAGGCATGTCAAACGGCAGCATTATCTATAAACCACTCTGAGTGTGTATATATAGATCTAGTGGCAATCTGCTGTTTTTCAGACTAATATACAGTGTATACTTCTGGCCGATGTGATTGGTAATGAATAAACCCTTTTTTTGCATAAACAGTGTATAGGATTTGCAGCACTATCAGCAGGATGTTTTAACTAGCAGATAGTCCACAATACACCATACAACTCAACAGATGTGAGATTTGGTGTACAACTTTTGTGTGTATAATTCTGACTGAATAAACATCAGAGCACTTAAATCACTGTAAGTGTGTGTATATATAGATCTGTTGGTAATCTGCTGCTTTCAGATTGATACACAATGCTTTTTCAATGCTTATGTGATAAATAATGAACAGACCATTTTGTGTATAAACAGTGTGTAGGAATCTCAACAACATCAGCAGGATGTGCTGACTAGCAGATAGTCCGTACATACCACACAACTCAACAGATTAATCTAAAGAGTATCTGTTGGATAACAGTTAATTCGTACACACCATACAACTCAACAGATGTGAGATTGGGCATAGTATTGACTGTTTTTGTACCAACATGAGTAGACCCAGTAAAATTACCTCTTAAATATATCCCAAGAGATGTAACACCCTCTGCAGAGCAGGGAACCTTCACACTAAGGGTGTCAGTTAACTATTGATTCTTCAACAGTCCAATTTATTGGTCAAACCACTGGGCTTTTCTTCTTTTCTCAAACTTTGTCCCTTTAAACACTTTTCGGTCAGCTACACACCAGACAACAAATAGACTCTCTCATTGGGGATTCGATGTCTTGACAGATCCCTGAAAGCAGAAATCTAATTGCCAGGTGATCTGACAATCTGCAACTGGTATCCACCTTTTCATCACTCTCTCATCCACCCAGTCCCTAGTGTTATCCCTGCAATACTGAAAAGCATCAGGGGACACATCGAACTGGATTGGAAAGCAGAAGTGATCTGAACCCTAGCTCCCATATACAACCAACCTGGTATTCTCATTTGACACCCCAGCCACAAGGTTACCTATACACCTCAACCCGGGCCAGATTCCAACAGTGCCAATTAGGGGCCGGCTTAGTAACCAGAGGGGAGACTCCTGGTGAATAGCCGGTTTGGTAACACAGGCGAGGTGACCAAACAGCAGATACACAGGAGCCGCCGGCTGTGGGAGCACTGTCGCACGCGGGCATCTGGAGACCACAAGGTATAAAACCAAATTTTAAAAAGAAAAAAGACTTTCTAATAAAAATTGAAAAAAATATATAATGTTATGGAGATGTATATAAAAATGAAAAATGAAAAATAACAATATATATTAAAAATCAGTATGTGCAACTTATAGACGGGAATTGGAGATAGACCCAGGCAGTAAACACAAGACCCATGTTGAATGAGTGTTTAAAACTCATCATAAGGATGTGCCAGGGGTAATAAAAATCCCAAGTCTACTTGAAAAAAAGAAAAAAAGAAAAAAATATATGTTATGTACTGTATTTGATTGACAGCAAAGGCAAAATGTGTTTTCTTTGACTGGTTAAAAAGTAGCCATTAGCGCCGTCATTTTTATGTGTAGAGTGTATTAAAAGTTATGTTTTAGATAATCAACATTATCACACAATAAGTAACAAAACAGTGCGCCCAAAAAGGCACATTTGTCTTTCTGTTCGCTTCTCGTGAACAAACCCCTTCTTTTTCAGTTACAAATACTGAATGTGTTGGGCGCACGGCCAATCCAAGACTACAACAATTATTGAGAGGTAGTCTATTATATTGGTATATCAGATGTTTTCACTTTGAGATGCTCTAATTGATTAAGTCTGTGCGGATCCAAACACCTCTTTCTGCTATGCACTAGATGTATCCTGATGAGGGACACGGACACATGAGGAACATACATTTACTGAGCTGCGCAGCACCCAGGCTGCCATTCAGTGGCTCCACTTGGTGATTGCACCAGCTAGATAGGTAGACAGTAAAAACAGTACAGATATGGAGCACGACAGGGGTGACACGGGGTACGTATTTGGCTAGTGGTACAGAAACTAGGCAGTCATCAGCGGCGCCATCTTTATGTTGCTGCTCACAGGGCAGCAGTGGAAGGGCTCAGCAAGCCAGAGTGGGTGTTGGTGGAAAGGGGGGGGAGAGAAAGAGTCAGTAAGGGCAGGGGGGGAGGGGGGAGTCTGTGAGGCTGGGGGCTCATAGACTCTTAAGTAGGAAAATAAAGCCCTTGGAGAACAGTTCTCATCGACAGATTGATTCTATATGAGCGAAAATTATGGGAGCTGGGTGCTACTGGTAGAAGTGACCGAGTTGTAAGTATTAAACAAAGGCGTAGTATGGAATTGAGATTGGGGATCAGTAAAGTCTAGGAAGAAAAACTGAGGTGCTAATTAAATAAGAAAAAGAAGAATGAGGAGTGTCCTTCACTGGAAGGCCCCATGGGTTGTCAATGAGAAAATTAGAGATTACTTTCAGGGGATTAAATAACACATGTGATCATTTTAAATTAGCAATCCATAGTAGGGAGTAGAAAGAAAACATGTCAACTAAATCATCCTCATTGGATGTCTTAAAATGGAGGTGGGTGGAAGAGACCAAAATGATGCATTGGGTTAAATGTATAGCCTGATACTATTTCAGGAGATTGGGAATCCCAAACCCTCCATAGTTATGATGTTTATATAATATCCTCATTCTATATTCTCCATATCCTAATTCTAAATATCATCATTCTTAACCTACATTTCAGATCTGCCCAGATCAAATTAAATATGCTGTTGCTTCCTTCCTATACTCCCCCTCCTCCCTTTTCTTCCACCCCTTCCCTATGTTGTCTTTGTTTCTGTCGTTTTTTGATAGTTTTTTATTCCACTTGTGCGATTTGTACTGGACAGGATTGTATGCATTTTGTATATTTTCAGAATTCAATAAACATATATTACAAAAACAAAAATGCTGTTGCATGTTTTTAAGAACTGTGGAAGGGACAGGAATTGGGAGGGTTTTTCCATATATATAAAAGTTTGGGGAATAATGTAATTTTTTAATTGCAGATACATGACCAAACCAGGAGATAATTTGCATATTCCAGTATGAGAGCTCCCAATAGCTGCTACGAAAACTACGAATCATGTTCATGCAACCCTGTTCTGCAGATGGATCTTGTGATTTTTATAATTTCACATGCTCCATGTAATTTGTATGCAACAATGGGCTATGCAATTCAGATGCATCTTCAGCTTGGGCTTAATAGACATAGGTGTGTACTGTAGCTGTGTGATATTTACAAGTGTTCTTAACGCATGTCAGGAGTGTGTAGGCACATTTTGGTAACACAAAGACCCATCATTATTTAGGCCAGGCATGTCCAACATTGGCCCTCCAGATGTTGTGAAACTACATATCCCAGCATGCTTTGCAATAGTTTTAGCATTCTCTAATAGCAAAACTGTGGCAAAGCATGCTGGGATGTATAGTTTTACAACATCTGGAGGGCCAATGTTGGACATGCCTGAGTTAGGCAGATACTGTATTTTGGAGCAGGTGTGTACCTGTGGTAAGTGCATGCTGATAGTGATGACTGCTACTTCTCAAGTGGGTGTAGCTGCATAGATGCAGTGAGTACACCTGAAGACATCGCTGCATCAATCCCATATGACTTGGCTTCAGAAAGATAAAATTACATGTACAATGTAAAAAGAGAAAAAGTCCAGTGATGATCTTCCCAATAATACAAATTCAGGCTGAATGGCAGGATGTAATGTCATACTTGCCTACCCTCCCGGAATGGCCAGGAGTATCCCGAAAATCGGGTCCCAGCCTCAGCCCCCTGGGAAGGTGGGCAAGTCTACTGAAAGCTCTGTGGAGCATCTGCACCCCTCTTCCCTGTCGAGACAAATGCCGGAATTTGAGGCTCTCCAGGGAGGGGGCAGGGCTAAAATGACACAAATTGCATCATTTTACATCATTTTACATCATTTTTGCCCTGCCCCTCCCCAGAGAGCCGCAAATCCCAGCGTTTTAAGGAAAGGGTGAAGGACTTAACATGTCAGCCTCACCAATACCTCCTCCGCTGCTATTTGGGTCTACTCTCCTGGCTTCTTCCGGAGAGGCATTTAGCAAACTAGGCAAGCATTCTGTTACGTCCTTCGGTATTTAAAACACACATTTCTCAGCTTGTCATTTCCAGAAAGCAAACCCTCAGCACTCTATATTGCAGACAGACACCTAACATATCTCCTACAACTATAGCAAGGCTCGACAAATCCCGGGGACTAGGTCACCATGGCGACCAGATTATGCTTCCTGGCGACCAGATTTTGCAGGGAGGGGGAAAGCACATCCTGCTCGTGGCTGGGAAGAGTGGTGGACAACCCGCCCGGCTCTATCAGACCAGAACCGCGGCTATTACAAAACTCAAGCCGTCTCACGATCTAATCGAAGATTGCGGTTCGGAAGCCAATCAGGAGCTGTAGAGTTCATGATTGGCTGTCAGATAGTGTATATGTCATATAGTAAAGCTATCACAGTTATGGTATTTTTCTTGCACTGCAATGACAAATAGCTGTCTCATTGCTAATTCATATTATTTCCTACGGCTAGATAGCTGAGCCAGGAAAACAGTTTATATCACAGATACAGTATTAAAGAACACCTCCAGTAGCTGCTGTGAAATACTCTGGTAGAGACACAGTGGGTCTGCACATAGTTTCTTCCTGCAATAGAATGTTTCCCAAATAAATGCCTGCCAGTTATTTCAATCAAGTTTTAATCGGTCCTAAGTATTACAGTGGAGAGCATGTGTCCCTGGGAAATGTCACTATCTGCACTGGCAATCTTCCACCAATGAGATATAGTACAGCATGTCAAGCCCTCTTCACTCAGAGACCATGACAGACTCCTGACTAAGAACTTCAAGTGTAACTAGAAATTATAGCAACTCTAGCAAGGCCAGCCGTATTGATGCAGACCTACATTACCTACATTAGATCTATGTAATTTTATTGTTGTATGATGTCCTAGATTTGTCATTTTACACTATATTGTACTTATGATACATCAGGTTACACTGTTAGTATGTGCGTTCCATGTTCAGTGCTGCATAGACTTTGTGGGCCTTAAAAATTAATGTTTAAAGTTTACATTGCCCTTAGATCAGGGGTTCCCGAGATCCTTCCTCAAGGACCCCCAACAGTTCACTTTTTTTCAGGTCACCTGGAAGTTTCACATGTGTACTCATTAGTCACTGACATAATTTAAAAGATGCATAGGTGGAGCTAATTATGGGGGAGATTTATTAAAATGCAGTTTTCGTTTTTAAAATAATGGGTCCCGCTTCTCCTGCATAACGAGGAGAAGTGGGCATCCGTTATTGGCAAATGTATTAACCCCCCAAGCCGATAAGGAGAGCCGTTATGCCCAGCAGAGCCGGCTTTCCCCCCGGCCGGCTCTAATGGGCATGAGCAAGATCTCGCTATTACCGCAAGATGTCCAGCGTAGCTCAGAGCCACAGCAGGGCTAGCGTTGTCCCTGCAGTGGGGTATAGGACAAAGCTAGCCCTGAGCCAGCAGGGCAATTTAACTCCTGGGCGGCTGTTAATACATCGCCCCGGACGCTAATCACTGGGGGGCTGTCACTAGCGCAGGTTAGGTGCGGTAGTAATACATTGGGGAAATGTAATCCCTCCCCCAGTTAACTAGCGTTAAGTGCATTTCTGCACTTAACGCTAGATTATATATCTGTCCCTATATTACTTGCGATTCTGTGAGGAGACCTGGAAAACTTGCACTTTCGCAGGTCTGTGATGACCAAGCTAGGGAGCCACTCTCATGCAATACTGTGATTTTCATATTAAAAACTTCCCTTGGCAAGGACAGTGATAGTGCAGGAACTGATGGTATTCTCCTCTGCATTATTATTTTTACATTTTATTTATAAGGCACCACAAGTGCATACAAAGCTTTTCAGAACAATACAGCATACACAGAACTTAACATTACAGTAACTGAAAAACTAAAAAAGATCAAAGTTCACAATTAGCACCACAATTCTCAGTACACAATGCAGCTGAGGTGTAAGGTGGCAAAGAGTATTTAGTAGTAGTACTAAGGGCAGTCTGCCTTTGGAAGATATTAACAATTACCAGTGAGAAGAGATGCAGGTATACACATTGCTGCGTAGGAGAGAGCTGTAACTGAAGTGTGTGAGAAGAGGGCTGTGAGAACAGGAGAGAAGAGAGCCCTGTCCTAAGGAGCTTACAATTAAGAGGGAGGGGAAGACAGACAGGAGGTGCAAGCAAAGAGACCTGATGGCAGGAAGTGAGCAGAACAGGGATGACAATAGTCGATACGATAAAAATAAATAATGGACTATTATTACATAAGAGTAATTTGTCTGATTTAGAGAATGTCAAATTAATACTTTTCTTATTTTTGTTAAAAAAAATAATTTCTATTATTATTTCAGACATGTCGTTTACCAGGTCTTTAGCTATTTTACCTGGCATTGCAGAATTGTATCTTCCTCTCTTGCTTCTATAGTTCTTGCTGGAAGTGCTCTTTCGCTTCCATCTCTCTCTCACACATCTACAGATGGGTCAGGTCCCATCTTTGCAGGGGATGGCGCTGGCGTCGCCAGCCGCCATCCCCCGCCAGCGCCATGGCGATGGTGAGAAGGGGACGCACGCGCACGAGAGGGCGCGCGCGTCCCCTTCCGACGGCGCTTCCATCAGTTCCCCGGGTCCCCGCCGGCTTGCCGGCGGTAACTCGGGGTCCCCGCCGCCTGCCCGCCCCCCCCCCCCCCTAACCCCCCCTAACCCTGTCCGTCTCCCTGATGCACGTGCGTCTCAGTCTCCTCGCTGGCGAGGCTGCTGGCGGGTCGCCAGCGCGTACGTTCTGGCGACCCGCCAGCAAGGATGTACATACTGTAGTAACATACTGTATATGTCATACTGTTTTGAAGCATTTCTCTTTTCCCCCTTTTCATTCGTAGATCTCTCCCCATAATCTTCTTCTAATCTCCCTTTATCCTCCTCTTCCTTTTATCTATAGCCCTTTCATCTCTCTCTTTTCTCCTCTACCTTTCATTTCTCTATCCCCTCTCTTCCTCCCATCTCTACCCATTCCTTCCACTCAGTGGTGTAACTAAATATTCGTAGGCCCCATAGCAAAAGTTTGTAAGAGCCCCCTATTTAGCAACTGATTGTGACAAATGTATGTAAATCATATTACTTAGACAGTAAAGATGGGCCCCCTTCAGCTCTGGGCCCCATAGCAGCTGCACCCCTTGCACCTATGGTAGTTATGCCCTTGCTTCCACTTCTAATTTCTCTGATTCCCATTTTTCTCTCTATCTCTAGCCCTTTTCCTCCCATTTATCTCGCCCTCTTCCTCCCAACTTTCTCTCCATTCTTTCTCATCTCTCTCTTCAACTCTTATTTACATCTGTCTCTTTTTTAGTCATTTTCACATCTCTCTATTTGTCACGGCTAAAGGGCTGGATGGAGTCGTGCGGTGCACAGGAACCGGAGACGGACCAGGAGGAGTAGGATTGAAACGTGCAGGTTTAATAACTGATTTCATAAATGATAAACTTCACTCAAATACTTCTTTAAGTGACAGTTGGAATAAATTAAATAGAGTCCAGCACAATACTAATAACGGGCAGGGAAATCTGGAAACGTATACTTGGTGAGCCAGAGTACATAGATGAGGATCCGGAAGGAGGTTGATTTGATGACAGAAGAAATGGATCCGGATGACTGAAAGATGATGGAATGAATGAGTTGTATGAAGGAGGACAGCGGAAAGCTGTGCAGGGTAATTCTGGGACACAAGCAGGAACAAGCACTAGGTAGGACTTGCAGCATTGGTGTCAGGAGAAAACTTCCTTGTAGCAAGATGCAGGGAGCAAGGCACCAGAGTCAGGAGAGAAAGAGCCAGGATCCGGGAATCAGCTAGGAGTTGTGAATGACTCCAAAGACTCATTGCACTGACACTGAACAGCCTAGGCAGATCCCCTATATCCCCAGGGGATGGCTGCCATTGGCTGTCAGCACAGGATGAGGAGGGAACCTCCACTCTGGGCAAATCTGTCTCCTGCCCTCAACCAAGATGGCGACGCCGGCCTCCCGGCACCACTACTGCTGCCATCCCTACCCAGAGCTGCCGCTACCCGCACACCGCAGACCGGAGCCTGCACACGCTAGCCGGCGGCGGGCGCGGACGGGTGAGTACTGTACCCGCCGCGCTCCGTCGCGGCTACGTGTGACACTATTCTATCTTGCTCTTTCATCATTTGTCCTCAATTATATCACTCCTCCCATCTCTCTTTCCCTTCTCTCCCTTCCCCTTCTTCCTACACATGCTCTATCTTTCCCCCTCTCGTCACTCTATGTCTTCCCCCAATTCCTCCCATATCCCTCTCACCCCTTTTTTCAACTCTCCCCTCTCTTTTGTTCTTCTCTATCCTCTTCCTTCTTTTCTATTTTTCATTCTTCTTTATCCTGCCTCCTTTTCCTTCGTTCATCTTTTATACTTCTATTTCCATTTTGCATGTTTGCTACTACTCTTGTTTTCTGCCTTAGGGGTCTCATTTATTTATCTAGTGCTATATTAGTGCCCACAGTTGCAATGCAATATTTGATTATACTCATGCCATTCATGAATGAGCAGGGGCTTCCGATAGGAACCCATCCTTGCAATGTGATCAGTGTGCTGTGCATGTATGGTCCTATTGACCGTGGATACACAGCACCCATTGCCAATGGGGATTCTGAGGTAACCTCCACCAGCTGAGACTGCAATGTGTAACCCACAGGCTACTCATTTTCAGATGGTGGTAGCTGGGGAGGCCAAGATGGTAAATCTGGCAGCATCACATCCCCCATAGAAACTTTGAAGTTATGGCTGCCAGCAGGAATGGAGAGGTCACAGCAGGTATGCCTTGACGTTAGTGCGCACAAACTAGGGAGATTGCATTACAGAATTCTAACGGATTCTGCACCTGGAAACCAGAGTTTGGCCCTAAACCCTGGAGCTGCAGCAATCTATTAACCCATTCATTGGTGGGTTTTCCTGAGGCAGGACAAAACTACCAGGGCAGGATTAATCTGTCCCAGAAATACTCATTACTGAAGGAGCTGCAAAGGCTCTTCTGCAGCAGCCCTTGCTCACCTGGGTGATATATACGGCTGTTGTTTGTGCTTGCCTCCTTTATGCTACTGAAAATGTCCCACCCAAAATTGACACCACCTCAGTGGAGACAGATATTAAGAATGCTAGAGGTGGCGGCCATTTTTGTAGGGACATTAGTATGATGGAGGCAAGCACAAACAACAGCTGCAGACCTGTGGTGGCCTCCAAGGTGGAGGATCCCCTGACAAGGAGCAGAAACCCTGACAATTAGAATACAATTGCAGCAGGGGGGCACCACAAAGTTGTTTTTTTAGCAAATTTCGTGGTTATACCACTGTGTATTGTAATAGCTTTCTCACAGTATTAGACCAACTATGTTGAAAAAATTTAGATGACTTGTTATGTGGAATTGCTAACAATATATGGACACATACTGTATATCACAAAATTAAACATTTTTTTACTGATTTTTTTTACAAAACTTTTATCAAAAAATAATTAAATTATATTGTTAGTACATGTAATTTCCTTGAGAAAAAACCTTTACTTTAAATTTTCATTTTCTTTATTGTTATTATGAACATCTAAATGTGAAAATATTCAATGTTCTTTTTCGGTTTTACTTATTATTGTACATATCCTGTTTACAAGAAATGCTCGGAAACACATTTTTCACAAACACTTGTACGGCCTCCATGGCTTATTGCGTTTGTGTGTGAATTATTACTGCGAAAACAACTTAATTCTGCCATGCAAGTTGTAAATTGTATCTCCTAGTTGATCTTTTATATCAACTAGACAATCCATTTTGTTTATATAAACGTCTGCAACACATTCACATAAATATGGAACAGGCTATAAACTGAAAGCTGAGAAATAGGATAAAATGTGGAATTGGCATAGCGAGATCTAGAGAACAGTCAGCAATGCATTGGAAGAGACAAGATAGCTCTAATGTTAGATTTTTAGGGATCATTCACACCTGCATGATGGACACATGAAAACTACGGTAGATATGTACAGTAGATGTATTACTTTGGCTCTATTTCTGATTTCATACTGACAGTATGTTGTGTTGTGCTGCACTTAAAATTAGTAGCATACTGCATATATATATATTTTATAATAAGATTAAGCACTCTCGCTGTCGACTTGCACATGTAGCAGACAGTGCTGCCATCAGTGGGATCTACCAACTTCAGCCACCGGTGAGTATGAACCAGTTAATATTCAGTGTCCTGACATGTTAATACCTACAGATGTAGCACCTGTCAGCCAGCCTGCAGGATTGCTAGATGTCCTGAGCTGGCGCAGGCTGGCGGACAGGAGCTCCATCTGAAGGGGATGCGCTTACATCTCACACGGTCGCGCATCCCCATCAGCACGGCAGCAGGGAGCGGCTTACTGCCCATCTCCGCTTTAGGGAGACGGGCAGGGCGAGTCGGGAGGGTGTGGGCGTGACATGGGAGCAGCAGGGAGCTTTGGGGAGCCAGCAGAGGAAGGCGGTGGGCTCCGACAGAACGAGGCACGCGCACCTCGTGCATCCGTATTATCGGATGAGGTGCAGTGGTGATTGGCGAATCTATCACCATCTGTAAGGACAGTTGTATCAAGCTTCAAAAGTGGGGATGGATAAACATCCAGACAATCAAATACTGTCATGTTACAGGCTGGGTTTGTAAAATGACAGATAGGAGCTGATTGGCTGGTTGTTTATCACTCTCCATTTTATCACTTTTTAAAGCCTGAGCCACAGTACAGATCCATTTCAACTATTGCAAATAGTATGACGTCTCCCCTTTTCCTTGTATTTTGTACCAAACTCTATTAAAGTATGATCATAGTCATAGGTCGAAAGCGTTTAGGTCAACCACTACCGGTCGATGGTCAAAAGGTTGACAAATGGAAAAGGTTGACATGCATTCGGGCGATGTGGTCAAAAGGTCGACAACTGCAAAATGTTAACATAAAAAAGGTCAACATGAGTTTTTCATGATTTATTTTTAAACTGACTTATTCATACTTTACCATCCCAGTGGGCATAGAGGGATATTATAATTGTGTGTCGAGTATAGCGAGACACCGTGCCTGAAGTGGCACACTTATAAGGTTTCCATGTCGACCTATGTTGTCATAGACACAAAAAAAGAGAAAAAAACATGTCCACCTATTTCCATGTTGACCTTTTGAATATTTATTATGTATTACAGTTATTTATATAGCGCACACATATTCCGCAGCACTTTACAGAGAATATTTGAACATTCACATCAGTCCCTGCCCCAGTAGAGCTTACAATATATTTTCCCTACCATACGTATATGCACACACAGACATTCTAGGGTTCATTTTTTTGGGAGCCAATTAGCCTACCAGTATATTTTTGGATTGTGGGAGGAGACCGGAGTACCCAGAGGAAACCCATGCAAGTACGGGGAGAATATACAAACTTCACACAGAGCCATGGTGGGTATCTAACCCATGAATGTTAACCATTAAACCCTCCGTACTGCATATTTCAACCTTTTGACCACGTTGACCTAATGCTTGTTGACCTTTTCATGTGCCGACCATTGACCAATAGTGGTCAACCTTTTGATAGTCCACCTAGACACTGTCTATCTAATGACCCATACTCCTCCACTTTAGTTGTAATGTTGTCAGACTGCGTGTATGGGTGTGACCGCTACCTGGATCTCCTGATGCTTTCTTGATACTGTCAGTCTGCGACCTGCCTGCTTCACTCCCCTGAATTCTGAGGGCAGATGGACAAAAGAACCCCGGACAAGCAATACCCCAAACACAATCACACAATGCTGTCACCACACGTGAGAATGGTGATAAAATGTTTTATTTTTCAGCCAATCGAATCACGAATCACCACTAGAAGAAATAGGAAATGATTTAATAACAAGGACAATCAATGGCAAAAGAATATAGAATTAATTGATTTGAATAATATCGCGTGTGATGGGGCCTCTGAGAGGGGGGACGCAGGGAGAGGGGGGACACAGAGTGAGAGGGGGTGCAGGGTGGGGGGAATGCAATGTGAAACGGGGGATGCAGGGTGAGGGGGATGCAGGGTAGGAGAAGATGCAGGGTAGGAGGGGATGCAGGGTAGGAGGGGATGCAGGGTGGGGGGGATGCAGGGAGAGGGGTGACGCAGTGTGAGAGGAGGAATGCAATCTGGGAGAGGATGCAGGGTGAGAGGAGGGTGCAGGGTAGGTGGGGGAAGAGAGGGTGAAAACAATGGTGCCTAGTGCGTAACATGGCTCATGCCAGCGGCCTAACTAAGCAGCGGGGAGTGGGGGGAACAATGTGGCCTTGGCCTAGCACTGTAATGGTGGTGGTTTAGTGGGAGCAAGAGAAAAAGCAAAGGCCTCAGTGAGGGCTTACCTGATTCCTATGGGTTCGTCCACAGCAAGGTTCGATCGGAGCTTCCCTCGTCAAGGCTAATGGCTCTAGAAGTTCTCTTCATCTGGCGGCTCCGGAACACAATACCCAGCGATGGGAAAACATGGTCTAGACAGAGAAAGAGACAGTGTTATCAGGGAGGGAGAGAAATGAGAAATAGGGATTGTGAGCTGCGCTTAATTGGAGAATATACTTGTAAATCAAATTTAATATATATATAATCTTATAGATTTAGGATGAAAAAGATGATGGATTGGTTGATCTAGTACAAAAGAATTTATTATCTAAAATTAGCACATAGCCAAAAGTACAATTATAATAGTAAAATGCAATGCATATAAAAATTCATATCTCACCAGACCAAACTGGGGTATGTGTAAAGCCCGGAAAGTCCCAAAAAGTCCTGTATAGGGCTGGGGTGACGAACCGTCCTGAATGAAGATGGGATGATGAACAAAATTGGGGCAGTAGGGAGGGAGGACCAGATGTAGATGGTAGGAGTGGCTCAAGTTGGCATGATTTGCCGACTCCCTCCGCTGGATGTATTGAAGCGGGGTATGGTCCTCGACCTCTACCTTGCTGTTGAGATTTGTAATCCAATACCGAGCCGGTTGGAAATGGTGACACCAGACGGTGATCTGTGGATGGCCCGATGGAGCCCACAGGTGGTAGGGCTTGGTTTGTGTCCCTGATGCAGCAAATGGTGGGGAGGACTGGATGGTAATAGTCAGGAGCGGCCCAGAGTGGCACAAATAACCGTCTCCCTCCGCTGGATGTGATGGAGCTGGATGTGGTCCTCAACCTCGACCTTGCTGCTGGGACTTGGTGGTCCAAATGGACAAACGATAGTAAGTGGGAACTTGAATCAGCACTTCCGGGTTCTTTGGGAGTACCAGTATTGGAATTCTGGATAGAGAAGAGTAACCTGTGTCCTGACCGGTTTCGCTGCTCCAGGCAGCTTTATCAGAGGATAACAGGTTTAAAACATGGCTGGCTATTTATTTCCTGTTACATGGGTCATGTGACCAAATTAATTAGATCAACCAATCTATTTTATAAATAAATATAATGCTAAAGTAGGAGGCAAATGTTTACATATTCATTAACAGTAAAATAGGATGACTAGATAGGCATATTAGTAGTGTGTATTTTCTCACTGTAATGTGTATAAACAATGTTCGCTAACTAATAACCTTAGCATTGTTTAAATGGTGGCCATGGCAACTCACATGACCTTCCCAAACGGGCGATCCGATTGGAGGGGCATCTGCTTTGTTTTGAGAAAGCCTCGGCGAAACACGTGTGAGGAACGCCTCTGACACACCCCCGTGCCTCCGTCACAGACGCCAGCCACAACCATCACCTCGAGTAGCGGCTCCCGTCATATGGCGCCGGGCGCCGCTCCTCAAAGCTAAGTTAAACTCTTTTAACCAGCAAATTTGTATCCCTACCCTAAACTTTAACCTTGTTTCTTTACCTCCGCCACATTACGCTAAACTGTTGCTCTGCTGTGATCAAACACAGCACTTTCACTACCCAGCAACAGCTGAGCAGTCTGTCACCTCTCTGCGTATACCGCTGACAGTATTTCTTAAAAGGCTCTTTTCACTCAGTCTTGGGTGCTGCGCCCCTGTCACATAACAGGCATTTGTGTTATATGAGGTAAAACACATTAAACGTTACTGCAGTGGTACAGACCAGGCAATTATCTGTTATACAATTTACACTCCCCCTTTTTTTTCTGTCAATTAGTCGATCAGTCTGCTATCTATACACCTGCATATACTGCAGTCAGTATCTGAACTCTTACACTTCTGACCTACAATAGGCTTTTGTTGCATTAGGTGTTTGTTTGAAAAATATCTATATCGATACAGACTAGGCAATTAGCTGCCAAATTTCCGCATTTTTCACTGATTAGAGGAGGTACAGACTAGGCAATTATCTGCCAGATTTTGTCTCAAATTTGATCCACATACAGACAGTGCAAAACTCTTAACACTGGTGAATCTGCAAAGAGGATTATTCGTTTTGATATACCAACAGTGCCACGATATATCTGATATCCAGTCTATATATTTGTATCCACTTAGCATTTTCAGCTCTTTGTAAACCAGAGGATTTGTGACTAACAGCTGCCAGACTCTCACTATGTATATGCTAAGCTTATACTGTCAGCATTAAAAACTGACTCAATTGTTAATCCATACCTTAGTTAAATCATTGTTTTCAATTTGATTAAGCTTACATGTTGAAACTGTGATACTGGCACTTGATTTGTATTAATTGTGGATTGACACTTTGTTGGTGTCATTATATGTCTGATAGCCTATCTGTTCCTTTATAGCCGATACCATCTAGCCTGTTCAATTACAGTGTTTGCAATCTACGGCTACCAAAACTTTTAAATCTACCTGTGAGGCTTACAGACCATGCAAACCTAGCAAAAAATTCCTCAAGGTGTCACACTAGCCCCAGTCAGAACCATTCAGTACTGGCAACAATGGCGCCTAAGGTGCACTACTCATGAGGATACAAACACCATTTATTTCGATATCAACCCCCATTGTTGATAATCTACATTGGTGGCAACACTAAACAGTGGTTGCCTCAACCCCATTACCCTTCTTCCATTCCGGGGAAAGGATCAGCGTTCACCTACTATCTCCTCCACCATTTGATACGATCAGTAGATGGTGGACAGCAGAAGTCAGGGTCCGCACTGTTGATACCAACCCACTACCTATGCCACAACCCTTCTCTTCAGTGCTCTCTCATCAGTTGCGTCAAAACTGAACCCCCTGCAATGCAGGTAAGCAACAGGGTGAACCATTGATGACGCCTCATAAAGCAGAAGCACTCTACTTCAATTGAGCTACAATGTTGGTGACCCCCCAATTTTGCTAACACTACTACCATACGTCACTGGATCGCCTGAACCCGTCCCGATCTCAGTAGCTAAGCAGTGACCGGCCGGGCTAGTACCTGTGGGAAGACTCACTGGGAATACTCGGTGTTGTAATTACCGGGCAAGGAAGGGATCACCTTCTAGACTTAGCTCAAGCTGTCTATACTCTCCACTACTCCTGACTTCCTAATCTTTCTACCACTCCCATTCCCCAAAATATCCACAGCTGTGACCCATTAATACTCGTCTGTTACGGAGGACAACACATTGTTTATTGGAATCTTTATTGTATAAATCATGTGTGTCAAGCATCCATAAACCAATACCTGTATCAACTATCGCATTCATGCATATTAGATAACCTATGAAAGGTGCTGATTTTACAGGTTTGGTATACTCATATCTAAACATTGCGCTGATCTTTTGATCATTATCAAGGACCCACTTTTGGCAATTAGCCATATTATTCTAACGCATGGGATATTGTCTCTTTCTCTTTTTAGTAATAATCAGAATAAAAGTTAAGTTTTATTACACTAATTACTCAACTAACCACTAACTCATAATAGTATTATATATACCTTTTTTCAAGTGTGCCCCAAAAACCTTACGTATGTTCCCCTGTAGTCACCCTCGTGACGCCCCCCCCTTTTTTTGTTTCCAGGGCATTCAGCCACACTTGGACATAGGCTGTGAGGGCGGGGGTTGGTATTCCCTGTCGCGTAATCCGGACTTCCAGTGGCGCGACATAAGAATGTGTCCCATATGGTAGGGAATACTGGGGAATATGTGAGTTAAAAAACGGAGGTTACAGCCCCTTGTCCCCCGCGTCATCCGGACTTCCGGTGACGCGGTCAGTAGGGGAACATATAGGGAGATCATAGCTCCTTTTCCCCCTCCGCGTCATCCGGACTTCCGGTGACGCGGTCAATAGGGGAATACATTCTTGGGGACACTGTTGGTCGCTTCCGGTTACTGCGTCATCCCGGCTTCCAGTGACGCGGCTAATACGAAATAATAGTGACAGGGGAGGGAGCCTGTGGCCAGGATCGCCTGACGCGTCATCCGGACTTCCGGGGGCGCGGGCTGGCATTATAATTTACTCCCCTGTATAAATGTACTGGGGGGCGGAGGAACCTGGGTGAGCGTCATTCGAGTGGGCGTGGCCGCCTTCGGATTCATACACTGACCCAGTGTATGTTCAAATTACATAAAACAAATGTATTATAAGTGTACAAGAATCGCAGTAAACTCATTTAAGTATGGATAAATCAATACTGTATTCTGCGTTATATTACAGAGCAAAGGAAATAATTTTTTAAATACTTGTGTTTCTGTATTCAAACAGGGAGAGAAATGAGCAAGAGAGACAGAGCGTCCATGAGAGAGGACAGAAATAGGGGAGCTACACCAACTGCTAGTGAGTCCCGCCCAAGGATGTTTGACAGTGTTTGGGGTGGCAAAAGGTATACCTCCCCTATTTGAATTTTGGACTGTGCTGCATCCCCATATTTGGACCCGCCACAACAGACATAATGGGTGCACATTAACCTCCACTGGAATACATGTGTATGACTGGCGGACAGGATGTCTGCTTTCAGAATCATGATTTTGGCATCCTGATGGAGGGAAATAATACTGATATAGGGAATCCCAACAGTGGTGCAGTAAGTATAATTACCTTCCCCATGCCCCCCCCCCCATAACACTGACCCTTTTTCCTACAGCCTAACCATAACCATCCCCCCTCAGCATATCCCTCCCTGCTAGTGCATGCTCCTGGCCCTACTACCGTGCCACTTAAACCTACCCCTCCTGCAGTCTAACTTTATCTGCCCCTTTCCCCATCTACTCTGCCCGCCGTCTAACTCAACAACTTAACCCCCCTTCCTTGCCTAATGCTGACAACCCTGCATACTTACGGGATGCTGGCAGTCAGAATTCTGGCATCAGCATCCTCACTGATGTTGGTATTCTCGTGCTGGTCTTGTCGGTATGCTGACATTGGTATTTTGACTGATGGCATCCAAACCGCCTGGATGCTACCTCCACTCCCCTGCACCAATTCAGTGTTCAGTTACAGAAGAAAAATAGCTTTCATAAATAATATGCCAGAGTTTATGCAGCCCTACTTAAAATTGTCTCTCACCCATAAAATCAGCTTTGTCCAATTTGGTTTAAGCTTATAAACTATACTCCGTCCTTGTTTGTACACAATAAAAATATTTACCTGTAGGGTGATGAGCAAAATTAAATATAAGGGTCAAATAGAATAGAGAAATTCTACAAAACAAAAACATAATAATTGTGACACTTCTTAGGACCCATGACATAATTAATGTGGAACAATTCAACAAAGAACTGTCAGATTCTGATCATTTTTTATACTTATCCTAGGTTCCCTGAAGGTTAAAGGTCATGAATCCCAGGAATATTCCACCGGGCAGGAATGTTTTCATCTTCATAATGTTTTATGATATAGCAGATGTTCCATCTAACTCTTCAATCGTAAACACGACCTGTAAAAATTGCAAGGTAAGTGTGTTTTGATTAATTATACACCATTCTAGAAGTCTCTTATTTTTATCACATGAATAAAAACATTAAGATAATCATTTACAAACTACTTAATTTAAAGCACAAAGTGAAATCCGGTTAGACAAATTTTAGTACTGTATTGCAAAGTGATTTATACTGAGGCTTTCACAACACAACCCCCTGACTACATACAATGTCATACTTTATTATAAAGGATGTTGTACTTTCCATTAGATCAAGGTCTGCAACTAACTTGAAGTGTGTATACTTCACTGCTTTACAGCAACAGCAAAAGAATAAATAGCTGTGAGATGGAGCCACATTTTATGACAATACCAAGGTCTTTCTAATGTTTTAGTTTATGAACAAATAAGCTTGGCCCCAGCATATTAAGCAAAACGAGCAAGTAGAAAAATGCTTATGTACTTTATTTCTGCTGACAACCAAGAGTGACCCTCAAGTGACAAAGAAACCCTAGGTGGGATATTAAAATGTGCCTGTTTAAGTGCAGTCTAAGGTACAGGACCCGATAACATTGGTATGCTAATAGAAATCTATTTACCACCGAAAGTGACAAAAACATCAATCAAATCAGAAGAAGCTATTAAGGATTGTTAACTCCCTTCTTGATGGAAAGCAATGATTTCTTCTCTAACATAAATAAATATTCATGAACTGAATCTGTGTGAGAAATGTCACTAGTTATTGAAAGGTTTGTGCACAAATTCAGCAAAAAGAATGATGATAAATTTTGACATAATATTATTTACCAGTCATATTTAGTGTTTCATTTTCTATGTGTGATTCCTGTATAAACTTAGTACATAAATGTTAAAAAAAACACTGACAAAGTGAAATAAACTGCATAGATTAAGAAAAAGTAAAAGATAACCAAAATTGAATTTTCATGTTATATTAGATTACTGAAATGCCAAGATGTCACTTAACTATACATTATTTGAAGTATATAGAACTTTTCCAAAAGTTTATGGTTAATCCATGGATATTATGATTCTGCGGGTTTGAGTTACTTCGAATTCTACTTTCTATAGTTTGCATGGTTAATGTGTAACATGATGGATTTTCCGGGATTGCACCATTTTTGGCTTCCATCCTGCTGTCAGACAACCGTAAGCAGGGCGTACAGATATCCTGGTTTAGAGTGAAGTTGGGGCTGGGCACCGGAGGGTGGAAGAGTAGCTGGAGTCGGTCACTGGAGAGTGGAATAGGAATGGCAATACCTATTGGATACCTCCCAGAGGACAACGCGGTGAGAAGCCCATAGGCATCAAAATACTTTTACTTATACACAAGGCCAAAGACCAATCTATACCAACATACAGTACATCTCCTATCTCTAAATATCTTCCAACCTGACCTATTCGCTCCTCACACGATCTATGTCCCTCATCAACACTCATTACTCGCTCACATTCCCAATTGCAGGACTTTTTTCAGGCTGCACCCATTCTGTGGAATGCCCTCACATGCACAGTAAGACGCTCCTCCAGTCTCCAAACCTACAAACGTTCCCTGAAAACTCACCTTCGATGCCTAATTCCCTATAGATTGTAAGCTTGTGAGCATGGCCCTCATAAGTTTGACTGTCTGTAAATACCCAGTTTGTGGTATCACTGTCTCCTATTGTAAAGCACAACGTAGTCCACTCGCAAATCCATACGCAATTTCCAAACCATGGAACAGATTTTGCCATCTGTGCATTTATGAATATCGCTGAGGCTTCCAATAATCTGCGACTGAGACAGGCAGGAAGTTTTCATCGCTGACTTCACAGACCCTTCTCAAAAATGCCTTGGCACACCTGTGTTTTGTCAGGCACAGCCAGAAAATGTTAGGTTTCTAACCCCAAATGCCGGATTCCTCTTCAGCTCCATTGCGTTTACAATTAATTTTCTGTCCGGTGTGGTATGCCAGGCCAACAATCGGGATTCCAATGGTCAGTATACTGACTGCCGGTACGCTGACGAGGGGGAGCGTATTGAAGCCCCTTGCGTGCTTGCTGCGCTCGCCACGCTGCGAGCGTGGTGGCTCGCTGCGCTTGCCACATCTTCTATTCTCCCTCTATGGGGAGGGAGAATAGCCCCTCAAAGTCAGAATCTCGACTGTTGGGAGATTAACAGTCTGAATTCTGATGTCAGAATAGTAATTGTCCCCACTGTCTGGAGGTCATCCTTTCTGTCACAACACCCCTGCACTTGTGCAATGCAAATGGTACACATGTACAGTCATTTGATAATCACTCAAATTCTCAAATTAATAGGCAAGTCTGAATCCGGTTTAAAGTACAATCATAATATCCGTTTTCCATTTTTTTGTACATCCCGCCCTCTCTCCTCTCCCATGTCACCTCCTGTGTGTAAGCAATCTTATCCTGGATAGGGCAAAGCTGCATGAAACACAATATTTTACACCCTCATGGCCTTTTCCCAAGCCAAGGCTCTGTTTATTTGCCTCTTTTATCTTGGGTAACAATGTCTACATCTCTACTATTACCCAAGGCAGATGTCTAAGTGTCTCCATTGACTCTACCATTTCCAAACATACGATCCCTTTGATGACCCTGATTGCATACAGTATGCCAGAATTGGGCCATTCATCATCCCCTAATACCCTGAAATGCTCATGCATATTTCGCTTCCTTTCATTACTGCAATCTACTTCTCATCCCTCTCCAATCTATCCTCAACTCGTCTGTTATGTTCCTCTTTCCTTGTTCTAATTCTGCTCTCTGGATCCGAACTATTGGTGGTGCAGATGGTTCGTTGCACCAGTGCAATGAAAGAGCCCACAGCTGGCAACATTAGCAGTCTGAGAGGTAGATTTATTAAGCTCGGTGAAGTGATAAAGGGGAAAATTTACTAATATGAAAAACCTAGTTTTTCGTATTAGTATTTTCCCTACGACTGCATACGACTGTTTCAGTCGTATGCAAAGTCGTGTTCCGGAGGGGAAATTACAAAGCAGTCATATACGACTGCTTTGTAACCCTCTGATGTCGTATTCATTCGTATTAGCTGGCCATATATATGGCCGCTAATACGAATTTTTCTGGTAGTCTGCACGGATCAGTCAGATCCGTGCAGGCTGCAATGTGTAAAAAAAAAATAGATAAAAAAATAAATAGAAAAAAAAAACCGGCGTAGGGTCCCCCCACAGCCGTAACCAGCACCAGGCTGAAGGAGCCGGGGCCGGTAATTAAAAATCAGGGAACCCGGCAAATAGGGGTTCCCCAATTTTTAACAACCAGCCCCAGGCTCCAGGTCCGGGGCTGGTTCCCAAAATACGGGGGACAAAATGACTAGGGGTCCCCCGTATTTTAAGAACCAGCCCCAGGCCAAACCAGCCAGCAGGGTAATGCCACAGCCGGGGGGAGACTTTTTATACAAGTCCCCCCGGCCAAAGCATTCAGCCCTACTGACCAGTCAGCCTGGCCAGGGGCCCTGGGGGAGTGGGGACCCCCCCAATAAAGGGGTCCCCCCCCCTCCAGGACTTACCTGACCAGGCTGAAGCCTGGTGCTGTCCCCGGTGGCCCTGTGCGGTGGCCACCGGGCTGATCTTGGTGTAAAACATAGAACAATAAACTATTGTTTTAAACTGTGGAACTATGAGTCCCAGCAAGCCTCCCCTGCAAGCTGGGACTTGGTGAACCACAAGTCCCAGCCTGGGGGGGCATTAAAGGGCCCGCTGGGTCTTGTAGTTCCACAGTAAAAAAATAGGGTACTTGTTTCCTAGCACGGCCACAACGATCATGATCGTGGGCATCGTGAGGAAAAATCGGGGGCATCGCGGCCATCGCATGCACTAAAAAATCGGGTGCGATGGTACCGACGCGATGCCCGCGATTTCCCATAGGGAACAATGTTAAATGCCTCAATTTACCCGCGATGCCCCCGATTTCCCATAGGAAACAATGTTAAAAGGCTCAATTTACCCAAATCATCATAGGGAACAATGGTAAATGGGCCAGAAACCCCCAAAAACACCTCTGAACAGTGAAATGTCCCCCCAAAAGTAGTTTACGCCACCCCACGATCAACGCGAACCCGAAGCGTGGCGAGCACAGCGTGCCCGCGAGGGGCGGCGGTATGCGTCCTCCGACCTTTTCATACCCCCACTATCCACGTCGGCGTGGAGTTGAGAATAGAATAGTGTGGCGAGCGCAGCGAGCCACCGAGCCCGAAGCGTGGCGAGCGCAGCGAGCCCCGCGAGGGGATGCGGATACCTGTGAAGCCCGCGAAGGGACGCGTTTACCTGTGAAGGTATCCGCGTCCCCTCGTGGGGCTCGCTGCGCTCGCCACGCTTCGGGCTCACTATTCTATTCTCAACCCCACGCCGACGTGGATAGTGGGGGTATGAAAAGGTCGGAGGACGCGTACCGCCGCCCCTCGCTGCGCTCGCCACGCTTCGGGTTCGCGTTGATCGTGGGGTGGCGTAAACTACTTTTCGGGGGACATTTCACTGTTCAGGGGTGTTTTGGGGGGGTTTCTGGCCCATTTACCATTCTTCCCTATGATGATTTGGTGAAATTGAGGCATTTAACATTGTTTCCTATGGGAAATCGGGGGCATCGCAGGTAAATTGAGGCATTTAACATTGTTTCCTATGGGAAATCGGGGGCATCGCGTCTGGACCATTTAAGCCTTTTTTAGCCGCATACGACGCGACCGACGCGATTTTGACTTTTTTCAATGCATTTCAATGGGAAAATCAGGGGCATCGCGTCGGTCGCGTCGCAGACCACTAAAAATTACACCCGATGCCCGCGTTTGTGGCCGTGCTAGGAAACAAGTACCAAAAATAGTTAAATAAATACACACTGACACCTGAAAAATAAAAGTTTAATACATACATTACACACACACTGATACTTACCTATCTTGATCCCGTAGGTAGGTCCCAGAGTCTTGATCCGGTGCCTTGTCCTGGTTCCGGATCATGTCGTCCCCACCGGGGACAGCACCAGGCTTCATCCTGGTCAGGTAAGTCCTGGAGGGGGGGGGGCCTTTATTGGGGGGGTCCCCACTCCCCCAGGACCCCTGGCCAGGCTGACTGGTCGGTAGGGTTAATGCTTTGGCCGGGGGGACTTGTATAAGAAGTCTCCCCCCGGCTGTGGCATTACCCTGCTGGCTGGTTTGGCCTGGGGCTGGTTCTTAAAATACGGGGGACCCCTAGTCATTTTGTCCCCCGTATTTTGGGAACCAGCCCCGGACCTGGAGCCTGGGGCTGGTTATTAAAAATCGGGGAACCCCTATTTGCCGGGTTCCCTGATTTTTAATTACCGGCCCCGGCTCTTTCAGCCTGGTGCTGGTTACAGCTGTGGGGGGGACCCCACGCTGTTTTTTTTTTTTCTGTTTTTTTACACTAAAACCTGCACAGATCTGACTGATCCGTGCAGGCTAAAGGCAAATACGACAGGAACATCAAGGTGTATTTTCCTGTCGTATTTGCGTGCCTGTTTTACACCAAGTAGCAGCCGTATTATCAATACGGCTGCTTAGTACATCAGGAACCACCATTCTTTTGAATGGTGATTCCTGTCGTATTCTATCGATGGTGTAGACATTCGTATTTGTAAATACAAATACGAATGTCCCATCTTTAGGAATACGATTTGTTGTATTTTCGGGATTGTAAATCCCGAAAATACAAATGTGTCAAAAATAGGTGTATTTCTGCCTACGAATACACCTATTTATTACGAATCCATTTTGGTAAATTTCCCCCAAAGTGTCTGTTTTTTTTCACTGGACAGTCAGCTCCTACCTGTCATTTTTCAGTCAGCTCCTACCTGTCATTTTTCAAACCAAGCCTGTAACTTCATAGTTAAGAGCTGATTGGCCGGTGATAAAAAATAGACACTTTATCACACTTCACCAAGCTTAATAAATCTGCCCCTGTTACTTATAAAAGTCATACAATAGTAGTCACTATAATTATAGTAAGGCAGTCAACAAATCACAGTGGTCCACAATGAAGGAGGACAGGGCGGGAGAGTGGAGGGGGTCTCTCATCTTCGCCCACCTCCTTCTTCTTACTGCTGTTGCCAGCAGGGTTTAAAGTTGGGGGGAGGATGTAACTGAGATCCACCACCTGTAATTATAGGTGGAACTAGTTCCACCTCCACCACAGCCCTGCTCAGTAATTCCAGCAGAAAAGCACCACCCCCTGTCAATAGATGATGCAGGCGGCACTAGTGTCACTAATGAGCTGGAACCACCTCCCCCTCCTCATGTCCTGGTGGCTTTATGATTCTACTCCACCTGCAGTCCATCTCTCCTGTTACTCAAAAGGAAATAAGTTCCACCACCTCTCCAGAGCAAATTTAAACCCTGGTTGACAGGAACATTCAAATGAGACATCGGTCTGACACCATGATCACGTGACAGTTCTTGGTGCAAAAATTTGATTGTTATATACAACTTGTAGCAAATAAAAAATTTCCAAGGGGATATTCAGATAATGTAAGTTTTCCCTGAATACAGTATATTTTCCTGTTTCCAATCGCATTAGCGATGCTGTAAGCAATTGTAGCCTATGGGCAACATATTGCATATTTTACCAGGAGAAGCATCCTTTGGATCCCTCCCCAATAACAGCCACTTGTGCATGTACGGTCTAATGACTGTGCATGTGCAGTAGGTCTGTAGCATCACTAATGCTATCAACTTACTTCATACCATATAACTTTAATACATCTCGTCAGAAATTAATTTATTTTTTTTATGTATAGGGGATCCAAAATTTACTGAAATCTTGTTGTCTTGGTTTTAGATCTTGGTGCATTAGTGTGTCAGAAAGTACTATGTATATGTTGTGCAATCCGATTTAAGTGACACAATAGATTTTATCACAGACTGCTGTCCCAAGCACATTCAGTATTTTTGTGCACATGTAACACAATGGGTTAAGTAGCTGACAAATGGCTGTTGTTGTCACATTGATCACAATAGAAAAATAATATGCCAGGTAAGAGACACAATGCTGTGTTTACATGTGACTGTGTCGCTTTTCTGGCCACATCAGAAATATATCCCAATGTCTTTCTTATCTTTGACCTTCAAGCACTGATGTTTTATCAGTATTTCCTTTGAGATCAGAGATGACCTTGATTTCATATCACTGAGCCCTGACCTACCACAGTGATCCGCTCAGAAGGAATACGTACTGTATGTTGAGCATTGCTGGAGTTTGCAGTAGGGGTAAGTGAATTATTTACAAAAATTTGAGTTGACACCTTTTATCAAATGTGGAAAGATGAAGACAAAACAGCTGCTATTGCTGTTGTAAGCAATCTGCTGGTGATTGAATAAAAGTGTCAAGAAAATGGCTGCTTGATGGCCTTTTGTTCTCTCTCATCCAGCTTGATGTTAGTTTGAGCTGTCAGTTAGGAATCACGGCAGTGTGATTTATCAATAGGCTACATGACCTTGTAATCTAACGTGTTCTTGAACTAGAGGACAGCACCCTCTGCTGAAATACATGTTGTGTTTCCTAAACATAAAGCATTGAATTTCCCAGTCATTTCACAAATAGCGTTATTTGTTTGCTTCTACAGGAAGGACAGAGGAGGGAAACAGAGAAGGCTTGCTGGGCGACTATAATGCCATTTGTCTTCTCTGGGAGCGTTATGTCCTAATGCAAGTACAAAGTTAATTATTGCTCTGTACAGTGTATTAACATTAAGGGGCAGATTTATTAAGCTTGGAGAAGAGATAAACTGGAGATAAAGCAGAGAAAAGGTAAAAGGAGATAAAGCACCAGCCAATCAACTCCCAACTGTCTTTTTCAAACACAGCTGATTGGCTGTGCTTTATCTCCTTTTACCTTTTCTCTGCTTTATCTCAAGTTTATCTCTTCTCCAAGCTTAATAAATCTGCCCCTTTATCTTAGGCAGGTGCTTGATGATGTCCATTTATCACATGCTGGCACAAAGTACAACCTTTAATATCACATGTACAAACATTGTGCTTGTGCTGGATGGAATCATAGCTTTCCAAGAAAAGAATAAAAGTGCTAACAATAATGTTCCTTTGCTAAATGCAAAATATGTAGACGTATAATTATGTGCAAATCGTATACAAATACTTGGCTTTAACATACACTGCATGCACAGGACCATTAAAAGTACTATATGTATCTGGCACATTGAGAGCACCTGTAAAACGCTCTATAATGCTTTTTTAAAGTAGATACTTTCTAGAATTTTGCGTTCTCCACTCCAAGAGACTCATTGAAATATTTTTTGCTGCCCCATAAAATCAAATAGTCTATAGACCACGGGTGTCAAACACAAGGCCCGCGGGCCAAATCCGGCCCGCCAGAACTCGTCATGTGGCCCGCGCAAGGAGATAGCACGCAGGGCAGTGTGTCCCAGCTCCTGCCTAGGCCACCTCCTCTCACCCACCCCACCGCGGCCGCCTTACCTGTTCCTCCACTGTCGGCGGCCATGTTCCTGTAGGCACATATGTATGCGGCTACAGAAACATGGCCTCCGGCCTCCACGTCTACGTGGAGGAGTGCCCGGCCGCCTGTTCCCTCTGATGCCCGGCAGTGACAGACACTGGGTGGGGACGTCATGACAATGCATCCCATGCGTCCAGGGCCGGATTTGTGCCTAGGCCCGTGAGGCACCGGCCTCAGGGCGGCACCAATTAAGGGCAGCAGGCAGGCTCACATTCTGTTAAATGGCACAGCGGGTGGGCAGCGGTGAGTGACGAGTGCCGCCGCCGCAGACATGAGTTATCAAATGTCGGCGGCAGCGCCGCTCGCCACCCGCCACTGACCACCCACTCTGCCATGCACATTACATCACCGCTTATTGGCTGGGTCTGATGGTCCCCCTGCGCGTCCGGAAATGGCTCAGGCTCACTGCTGCCGGGTCCCGCCCATTGGCTACTCTACACACACAGTCTATTGGCTGCTGTGTATCCAGCAGCTGAGCTGAGCGGCGCGCAGATCCTCCCTGCGCTCAGTCAGTCACAGACAGTGTGTGAGCCGGAGAGAGACTGATGGAGACACTGTGCTAATCACTGTACTATTAAGTGCCTCCCTCCCTCCAGGTCCTCCGTACAGTGAGCAGTCCACAGTGCTTAAAAAAATATTAAGGTGGACTACAGGTACAATTTTATGAACTATATAAATAACAATGTATATACTGTACATATATAATTACATTAAAATAGGGGGGGGGGGTACAAAAATGTTGTGCCTAGGGGCGTCCTGACCCCTAAATTCGCCCCTGCATGCGTCTGTAGAGAAGTAGGCGCAGGCAGGGAAGCTGGACCGGGAGTCGGGGACAGTGTGGCCGCAGCAAGCAGTGAAGAAAAGCTGGAAGCCGCAGCAGCTGCAGGACAGACGGAGAAACAGTAAGTGAGGATGAGGATCACACTCACAATAAAAAAAAATATATATATCTGCAGTTTCCTGAGGTGTCCCCGTGTATAATAATAATAATGCCATGACACCACAGGCTGCTCCTCCTGTATAATCATTTATGTGTCATGGCATTACTTTTATTATATTATACAGGGGGAGCAGTCTGTGGTGTCATGGCATTATTATTATACAGGGGGAGCAGCCTGTGGTGTCATGGCATTCATTTTATATTATACAGGGGGAGCAGCCTGTGGTGTCATGGCATTATAATTATACAGGGGGACCTACAGATACAACCGGCCCTTTGAGGGTGACCAAACTGCTGATGCGGCCCCCGATGAATTTGAGTTTGACACCCCTGCTATAGACCTTATTCAGGTCTGTTCGCAGCAGGGCTGGGTTCGCATGAGAACCGATGTTGTTTTACAGCACATGCGCATTTCTGTGCATGTGCATACGCAGGGTACATGCATCCACGGCGAGCAGATGGGGCGTGGGATGGTGGGCCGCCCCATTAGCATATGAGAATGCCCAGCATTTCATGCTAATGAGGCCATGATGCGGGTGTGGGTGTCGGGCAGCTGACATACATCACCGGATGTCAGCTGCCCGCCCATTTCCTTCCCAGTGTGCACACATATGTAAGGTCACTCAGAGCAACCTTACATATGCGTGCACCTTCCACATCTTTCGATGGTCGTCGACCATCGAAAGATCCCCCTGGCCTGTGAATGGATGTTACTGTGTAACATCCATTTGAATGCCTTGCGTTCGACTCACGCTTGCGATTGGGTGGGGGCAGCCTTGCGAAACAACCAGTATGCATTACAAGGTATTACCTGAACCTAATCTTCATTAATCACTTTACATCTCCCAGAGGTTGTAAATGTTTGCATTCCTTTCAGATGTCATCTCGTTGACACTCTGGTACATGAAATTCCCTTAAAAGCTGACCCATTTGTTTAAATATAGCTGTATGATGTCACAAAACAGTGTTATTATTGTAGGTTATGTAATTGCATAGAACAGATGCTATGGGGCTTATTTATCCCCATCAGATAATATCATCCTAATTCGCAATGCTATAACTGAATACATTTCACAAATGTATAAATTATCATATGCAGGGACAGAGCTCTGTCCCAGCGATGGCTCTCTGCAGCATTATCAGGGTATTTTTGGTGCACATGCACGGCCGCCATCACTGCTGCAGCCATCGGTACCCCCCTCCGTGTCACAGTGAAGATAGAGCTATTATCACAGGACTCACTGCAGAATTTTATTTTAGTTAATTTTTTTTCTTTTTAAATTCGGCCAGATTGCATTTCTCATTATGGGTATGGGAAATGCGATTGGGTTACTAAAAAAATGTGATTTAAAGTTTCTGGAGCAGTTTTTCATGAAAATTGCCCCAAAAGCCCTTAAATGCATTTACCTGAGACTAATACAGCTTTCACACCAGCCTGAATTCCCAGGCTGGCCACGGGAACAGCCTGCGACTAGCGCTGGTTCAAATTCCCGGGAAAATTTACCGGGAATTCAACCCTGCTAGATAGTAGGGTTGCTCCCGGGACCAGCTTGGGAAACAGGCCTGTGTGAAAGGTACTTACCCAGCATCCAGGCTTGCTTCCATCTGGGCAGTGGGGTCTGGGGTACAGGCAGCGGGGTCCAGGATCGCGGGGATCCGGCAATAGCGGCTGGGTGCTTGTAGTGCTATTTGCCGGGCAGCGGAAGCACTGCTGGATTTGAAAAGGCTGGCTGGACGCTCTCAGCCAATCAGCGTCCAGCCACTCTTTTAAAAACCTTTTCTAATTCTCCCGCCCTGCTGCCCGGCAAATATCGCTACAAGTGCCCAACCGCCTTTGTCGGATCCCGGCAGGCTGGACCCCGGACCCCGCCACCTGCTGTCCCGCCACCCACTGCCCGGACCCTGCTGCCCTCTCACACCACAAAATGCAGGGACTAGCCGGTGTGAAAAAGGTCAACCTGGGAATGTCCCTGCATGATACAGGGACCATATACCTGGGTAAGTCCCTACATTTTCTGGTGTGAAAGGGGTATAAAGTAAAGCAAAATAATGTTTGAAAACATCATTGTTTTAGTAAAATTTGTTTTAATAAATCATCTAAACGTACTTTAGAAACATGTTTGTGCTTCCATTAGGGCAGTGGTTCCTAAACTGTGTGCCTAGGCACCCTAGGTGCCTTGGGATGTTTGCAAGAGTGCCATGAACAAAAAAAATTATTTATGCTCAAAATGATAGGAAAAACCAGTGCTGGTGGCTGCCAATCATAAAATGTATTGACAATTAGAACCACAGCTATGATCCCCACCACAGAACTGAACCTGAGGGTGACAGTTAAGCACAATTTACTTTAGTTTTTTATTTATCTATATGAAACTTTTAGACTAGGAGTGCCTTGAACAAATGCTATTTGAGAGCACCCTGGTCAAGAAAGTTGGGAACCACTGCATTAGGGTAAATTAAAAAATACAATTTAACGCTTTTTAGTACTTATTCAACATATCCTTTAAATAAAAAAGGTCCTAATAACCAAATGTGAATCATTGTAGGAAGATCGTGTCATAGAAATGCTTTCATTTCCTACTATGATTGGTCTTGCAGGCTGATTGTTGGATAATCTAAGTACATGGACTTGGATTAGGACCAGGCTGCTGAAGGCGATACTAGCTGACGGCGATGCTAACATGTTTCAGGGTCATTGAGCTGGGCATGGATTGTAGGTATAATGAGTAGTGACTGTACAATGACCAATTTCAACTGGCTGACTTTTAAATAGTCATTAAGTGGTTCAAGCCAAAGAAATATACACTTGCCCATATAATACAGGTTCTTGCAATAGACTGTTGCATATGGGTCTGGATATCTTACTACAAAGGTGCCCAGTTGGGAGCCCAGATGACAAGCAGCCCTCAACGATCAGCAGACCATGGTTCCTGTAACTAGCATATTTATCTTGAAATGTGTTGGTTACAGGAACCAGGTTGGGAGAGTACCTGACACTACCAGATCGAAGGAAGAAGCACATGCACATCGTCTTGTGGGGTATCTTCACTTTACATTCCACACTCAAAAACATATAATTAGGCTTAATAATAAAAATTCAAAAAATGTAAACAATATCACACTATTGCCTATTATCTCTCCACTTTCATTTGCTGGATCAAAATAATGAGGCACCTAGGTGAGGAATAACATGAAAGAATTCTGGTACTGTTTTGGTACAAAGTACAGTTAAGAATTTGGCAGGAGATACACCATAATACCCGACCACTTCGCAGCTACCATACCATTAGTTCCAAAACTGTGCCGCCCAGCAAGACCATGGTGCTCTTCAGCATTACAACTCTTTCTTTTTAGCCTTAACTGGTTGGAGCAAGAATCAGGCACATGTTGTGGTGCCTACCCAGCACCGGCTGAAGAATATGCTTAAACAGCAGACTCCACTGGCTCAGGCCACCCCCAAACCTGCCAGTCTCTGCAGCAGGAAGAAGCTCCCTTGCTACCTTCAATGTTGCCCTCCCCTCATCTAGGAGCCAGGAGCAATCCAGAGCTGGTAGGTAAGGCAAAATGTACAAGGGGAAATACCTGTTTCCCGGTATCAGGATTGATTGATGGCTGATGCAGCCAAAGTGGCATCCAGAGAGGGGAATGTCTACTAAGATCAAATGGCCTACTCTTCACCATCCCTGGCTTCGTCTGCAGTCCCCACCAGAATTGGTCATGCTGGGTGATGTCATGGTCACAACAGTAGGCGGGCAGTGCTATCAACTGCGTCGGCTGGGGTCAGCGCTGACTGCGCATGTGCAGACTCCAAGCACCCGGCGAAGCAGAGTGCAGGGATGGAGCCCCTGTCCCGGCACCTGCAGTATGATACATTCAACCAAAAGGATTGCATATTGCAATGCAATCCGGTGCAGTAAATGCCACCCAGATCGCATTGCATATGGGAATCGGTCTAATGCAGTATTTGGAGCGGAGCGTGAAGATACAAAGGGTGACCAAGATAGTGTAGTCAGTTGGGAAAATTATACATCTAAAGATATTTTAATGACACTGAACAGCAAGGAATGGTCCCATTCTTCAAGAGGAAGTAACTGACATATATACACTTTCACTTGCATGCTTCCCACTTTGGAAGGTGTTTGATAAAGTAATTTCACTTACTGAGCAGCTGCTGAATAATCCACTACAGCCTGGCAGATTTTTGATATAAAGATTACTGATAATGTTATCCTGTCATCATTCTGCTTTCTTACATGTGTCTATTAATAATATGAGCTCATGTTTGTTTATGCATCAATCTTTTTTTGAAAGTCTTATATTGTTTCTGAAATGAATTCAGGGAGATGTTAAATGGCTTCAACACAAATGGTCAGGCTTAGAGGAAATGATAGGAAAATGTGAACAACATGCAGGAAAAGTTTTATAATTAGAGACTGGAGAAAGTTCAAAAAATAAAGTCATTACTGTTAGCAGATTTGTCACAAATACCGCTCATACATGAAGAAATGGAATTGCTCAGACAATGTGATCATCATTGGAACTTATTTAATTATTTTCTTTTTTTTTTGTTTGTTTTTACGAAATGGCTATAATACCAAATAGAAAAATTACAAAGGGATAGTCTAGTATGGATCACACCTCAACCCCCATCCCCCCTTCCACACACACACACACATAATGGATTCTGCCACAGAAGTGCACCGAACATGCCATCATAAGGTAAGCATTTTTTACTACTAATATTTATATTACATGGGGTCTAAAGGTACAAGGGGTTCCTTAATGCCCCACCTGCTAGTAATTGGGGTTCTCCAGTTACTGGCATGCAGGGGAGGATTGCTGGGACCTGTGGTCCACCCATAAAAGAAAATATTACATATAATTTACAATTCATTGCTACCAACTCTGCACTCACTGTCCAGAGATGGCTGGGATAGTCCTAGGCTTCAGTCCAGGCCTGGGGTGTCCTGCAGAAGAGTCAGTCTTTATTGGAGGGTCCCCAAATTCCAGGAAACCCCAAGGTGACTAGTTAGGTTGGATGGATGCTTCTGCTGGGAGACTACACAGACAGAAAGAAAGACTTGGAAACTAATCCAGGGTCAAGCAAGGCTAGAACAGGCTGAGATTCAGCCAAAGACAACATTCAGGTACTGGGGGCTGGATACTTGCAGAAACTGGAAGAAAATCCACCAGCGACTTCAGCAGGGCAGATAATCACTGACTAGAAGCTATCACTGCATTTTATCAGGACCATAAGCCAATCCCCTACTAGCCATAGCCAGAACCAGAATGCATCATGGCCATTCTGTGAAATAATAGCAGAGCATCCTAGTTGCTTATTAGCAGCCAGGACCATAATGCAGAGTGGACTTGACAGCACCCGTTGGCTGGGTACAGTGGTGGAACTTGAGAGTGGTTGGCCCAGGTGCAAAAATATAATTTGGGCCCCCCTACCCCACCCTACTCCAAGTTCACAATATGCCACACAGCAGTAAGTGGCAACAGTGGGCCCCTTAGTCCTCAAGGGCCCCGGTGCAGTGCACCTGCTGCAGCAATGATAATTCCGTCTCAGGCTGGGTACCACCCAGACCAGGACCCAGTAACTGCAGGGAAGACATAAACAGTTAATTTAAAATGTGCACTTAAATCTTGTCCAATTAAATATACTGTACTATACTGCACTTAATCACTATATAATTACTTACAGATGGAATCACATATTATTATATATATTAACTGAAGTCAATGCAACTTCTAGACATGAGCAAACGTAAAGAAATTCATGATACTGGATTAGAATGTTTGTTTCTTATGGTTATTGATTCACAAATCTCTTATTATTGTTTCAAATAATAAAATTTGCATTAATGGCAAGTACTAATTTATAAAGTACAATACAATTATTATGTGTATTTGTTCAATTTATGGTTAATGCAATTACAGTACTAGATGGCCCATGCAAAAATTACACATGAGAATAAAATATGATTCATTTCATAGCAAGGTTGGTGGTTTGTAGTAGGCTGAAAGAAAAAAACGGTTCATTTGTAGCCATTTCGATTAGCTGAGCAAAACTGATCCGTATCGACGCATCCAGGGAAAGAACCCTATGGCCAAAAGTAGATTTTTCACCTTGATTTCTAAACAAACAATACAATGTGCAATAGTACATTAGCAATTCATCAGAAGAGGAGAACCTAATCTTTAAAATGGTACCTTATTTTTCAATGTTGGTTAAGTATGAAGGGAGAAAAAGGGATCGCCACCAAAAAATCACGTTCTAGCATAGGTGCCGAAACCGTGGGTGCTCTGGGGCCCGAGCACCCATGGAAAATGATGAGCAATCACAAGCTACGTCTGGAGCTCACCCGCCGCTCGCCGCCAACCTGTGCCGCTGAGCCTGAAAACACAAAAGTCAGCAGCGGGGTCCCTGCAGTGGATGGGAAGTCAGCGGTGACTGCTTATCTGCTGCTGGTACCCTGCTGCCTCCCCAGTGCTGCAGGGACCCCGCTGTGGCAGTGCCTGGATCCCCGCTTTCCTCCGTCCTGGGCTGGGGGGGAGTCTGTGGGGGCCCATTGCAGGGCCACACCCCTTCCCTAAAGAACACTCCCCCTTAAGCACCCACCAGCAAAAACATAAATTGGCACCCCTGCCTTCTAGAAATAATAAATATGGTTTAAAAAAAAAACATTTTAAAAATGACAAAATTTACAATATATATCAATTATAGAACATTTTGGGAAATTGCATCTGAAAAAAAAATTAGCTCTGATATGACCTCTGTATCATCCTGGATACATTTAATTGGCCAGTAAAGCATTCAAATATATATATTTTTGTATCTCAATGTCAAAATATTATTGGTCTCACTGGCATATGCAAGTTTTCTAACGGAGCAATACAAAGTACCCAGAAAGCAATGGGCTTTTTTTTCATCATTTTAGTTAGTAATACTAGGCCACTCTTTAACCCCTTCCCATCCCTGTTGATTGCATGCAGCTCTCCCTTTACAAGTACAGCAGTGTAATGCAGGACATACAGCACATCCCCATCGTACCTTTTGCCCTACCATAGTCAGGACAGTTGGTGGACTGTTCTGCATTTTACAACAAGCTTCTGCTCATGTCTTAAACTCATATGGAGCATGTCTGGATTTTGGAATGTTTGTGCCCTGTTGTGTAAAGGAAAGGTAGATAATATTTGGAAAGCATAGCAATGATTGGACACTCTAGTTCTTCTCCTCCAACAACCCCAGGCACCAAACTAATATGAACATTTTCCACTAAACCAACCCAATAATAAATAGTATTCACATTAGTAAATAGACCTATTTCACCAACCTATACTGACATTAAATTAATAATAATAATAATATGCACAAGCCTCCCATATAGCTCAAAAATGAAATAATCAACAGCAATATTTAATAAACGGCCACCTTAACGCTAAACGCTATCCACATTCAATCAATAGCATACACTCTACCTCAGCATTACATTAATAAATCCGTCACACAACCTAAAATATAATAATAACCAAAACCGTGACACCCGTGAAATAAAGAACAAGCCCCTACCAAGTTAAACCAATGTGGGTACACATAGTGAGTAAAGTGTCACATTCGAACAGAATAAATATACATGTAATGAGGGTTAAAATATAGATTTATTAAGGTGTTTATTAAGGAAGATAATTGAGGTAATAGAAAACAATTATTAAATAACACTTAGTGTAATTGAGTAACTGTCATAATTAAACTTGAAAGGGAATATTTGCAGGCCAATATATGTGAAGTGTATGCCACCGTGCTCGGACACGCTTCCTCTCACGATCGGGGAGACACGCTGAGTCTCCGAGCGAAAAAGGCTGAGATCTGCCGAACACTCATATGTATGCCAGGTGTCGGTGGAAAAGGCTGAGATCCGACCGAGCACGGTGGCGTACGCTCATGTGAACGCCACTCCCCATTGTCGGTTGCTGACTCCGTCCATGCACGAATGTGCTATGGGCGGACTCACGCTCTCCCGAGAGAATGCGGAATTTGCTCGGATGGACCGTGCGAATGCTGTCCGCCCGCACCAACCAGAATAGGGGCCCTAGTGAAGAGGTCCTATATGCAAATAATAGACATTATATCATTAATATGTGTATCCTTGCCAAGGTTTGTATTGCCTGATTGTGGATGGCTGCAGAGGCACCGGTATTAAAGGTTTGGATATCTCTAGAAAATGAGACAGTAGTACATGAGAATGGAGTCTATTTGGCCAGAAAGAGGGGAAAAAAGTATTTTGCTATTTGGGGCAAATGTCAGATTCTCCTTGTTCAACCAGAATAGCACAGCCAATTATGTCAGCTAGAATGGTAAATGTAGAAACTGGGTCTGAGTGAGAAGATCATATTTACAGTAAGTAGTTGATGGTCTCCCCTCCTTTCATCCTATGGATATCTGAATTTCTTTCTTTTGCTAATAGTTTCTTATGAAGCAACGTGCTAACATTGTAACTTGGATTCTTTATTCAATTACAAATTTTAATTGTTTTCTGTACAGTGATGGTACAACATATATTTCTGAAATGTTTTTTTACCTCCCCCTTGTGTGTGGTTGCAACCAATCATACAATTGAGTGTATTATTGGTTGAAACCACACACAATGTTTTTTTTCTATTATTTTGATTATTATTATTATTATTATTATTATTATTATTATTAATACTATTACTACATAATTGTATGGACTTGTTTTTGTACTAAATCAAAATCAATAAAAATTAATAAATAAATAAAAGAAAGAACACCTTGTAATTCCATAGCACATAAATAATAAAGGACTTAGATGAAGGATAATTGCAGTCCTCTGCCTGGGCAGTTCTTTAACTGAGAAATCTACTAAGTGGGAAATATACAAAGTGGATTTACTTATAAAGAACAGTTATAAAACAGTCGAAAAACATTGAACAACATCAAACAATGTAAATACAATACTTATTCCACTCTTTCACAAACTATCTCCTCTTTACCTGGTCACCAACAGACAAACGATCACATCATGCTCACCACAATGCTACTTCTCATTTCATTACATGGCATACTTACCAAACTTCAACCATCCTATAATCTCCCTGACACTCACCACTCTGTACACATTGCCTCTTCTATTATTCACTCCCCTCTTCTAAACACTCATGAGCTCTTTAATTACTTCTCTACTTGTACTTTCACATCCACTTCCCATCACCAATACAAAAAACTGCAAACATCCACCTATCTCTATCTCTCCTTTCTAATCTTATTAGCTGGTGACATATCTCCAAACCCAGGCCCCAACCACCTGACCCACCCTGATTTAATGGCTTCTAAGCCTAGAAATTCAGCTAACCTCATAAATATCACATGCCTCCCACCACACACCAAACAACTTACATGTGCCCTATTGAATGCACGCTCTGTTTGCAATAAATTAACATCCATCCATGACCTCTTCATCTCCCACAACTTCAATCTGATGGCAATTACAGAAACCTGGCTCACACAATCAGACACGGTCTCGCCTGCAGCACTGTCACATGGTGGTTTCCACTTCACTCACACCTCTAGGCCTGGTAACTGTAAAGGAGGTGGAGTTGGTATATTACTGTCACAAGACTTCACATACTCAGTTCTCCCACCAGTTCCTTCACTCACATTTACATCATTTGAAGTACATTCCATTAGGGTTTTTTCCCCTTTCTCTCTGCGTGTTGCTGCTATCTATCGCCCACCTGGGCTTCCCAAATCTAAATTTCTGGAAGATTTCTCTGCCTGGCTCCCCCATTTCTTATCCTCTGACATCTCCACTATCATCCTGGGTGACTTCAACATTGCTATTGACAGTCCACCATCTCTGCATGCCTCCAAACTCCTCTCTCTAACCTCCTCTCTTGGCCTCTCCCAGTGGTCCAACGCCGCTACTCATGAGGAAGGCCACTGCCTTGACCTCGTTTTCACCAGGCTGTGCTCAGTCTCTGATTTTACTAACACTCCCTTCCCTCTCTCTGATCACAATCTCATTACTCTCTCACTCTCCTCCATTACCTCAAGCTCACTGACACAGAAATCATGCAAGCCTACTCTAACCCGCAGAAATACTAATGCTATTAATTTTCCACAACTTTCCACCTCCCTCCAACAACAGCTCTCACTAATTTCTACATTTACCTCTCCTGACTCTGCTGTTTCCCACCTCTACCAGACTCTTGAAACTGCCCTTGATGAAGTGGCTCCAGCTACCCATTATACCCCACGTAGGCTTAGATGCCAACCGTGGCACTCCAACACAACAAGACAACTACGAAATCAGTCACGTAAAGTTGAACGCCAATGGCGTAAATCTCGTAATATTACTGATTTCCTCACATATAAGACTAGCTACCACTCCTACTGCAATGCTTTGGACACGGCCAAACAAACATACTACCAATCTCTCATCTCTTCTCATGCCACCAACCCTAGGCGACTTTTTAACACATTTAAGTCTCTTCTGTACCCTCCCCCTCCTCCCCCACCGGCTACCATCAGTGCACAAGAACTTGCCTCCTACTTTAAGGACAAGATTGATAACATCCGAGATGAAATGGTATGCTCCACAATCTCTAACCCTCTTTCTGCCACACCTGAACCCTCTGGCACTTTCTCTTCGTTTGAGCCCACAAATGAAAAGGAAGTATCCGCACTCTTCTTATCCTCCTACTCTACTACCTCTCCTCTTGATCCTATACCTGCACAAGTCATTAAAAATCTATCTCCTGTGCTTATTCCAACCTTAACTAAAATCTGCAATCTCTCTCTTGCTACTGGTACTTTTCCGTCTCTGCTTAAACATGCAGCGATTACTCCCATTCTGAAAAAACACAATTCTGACCCTAACTCTCTCTCTAACTATCGTCCTATCTCTCAGCTCCCATGCCTCTCCAAGCTACTCGAGAGACTTGTCTACTCTCGCCTAACAAACTTTCTTAACTCCAACACCCTATTAGACCTGCTTCAGTCAGGCTTTCGCTCTCAACACTCCACTGAGACAGCACTGACTAAAGTGGTGAATGATCTGGTAACGGCTAAGTCTAAAGGCCATTACTCACTGCTTATTCTTCTAGATCTTTCTGCTGCGTTTGACACTGTGGATCACACTCTCCTTTTACAAACACTACACTCCCTAGGTCTTAATGATACAGCCCTTTCCTGGTTCACATCTTACCTATCTGATCGCTCTTTCACTGTTCGCTTCTCTGACTCTACTTCCTCTTCACTACCTCTGTCAGTCGGAGTTCCGCAAGGCTCAGTCTTAGGTCCTCTGCTTTTCTCAATCTATACCTCCTCGCTTGGCAAACTAATCAGCTCCTTCGGATTTCAGTATCACTTATATGCGGATGATACTCAAATCTATCTATCAACCCCAGAGTTGTCACCAGTGGTTTTGGGCCGAGTCTCTGAATGTCTCTCTGCCATCTCACTTTGGATGTCTTCTCGACAACTCAAACTCAATATTTCCAAAACTGAATTACTTATATTCCCGCCAACTAAGAACAGTTACCATCCTGATATCTCCATCACTGTTGACAACTCGACAATCTACCCTACCCCACAAGCTCGTTGCTTAGGGGTCACCCTCGACTCTGACCTGTCCTTTGTTCCCCACATTCAATCTGTCTCCAAATCATGTTACATGCATCTAAAAAACATATCCAAAATACGACCGTATCTCACACAAGACACTACTAAATCTCTTATCCATGCACTCATTATATCCCGCATTGATTATTGCAATAGTCTCCTAACTGGACTTCCCAAGAACAGACTCTCACCACTGCAATCCATTTTAAATGCTGCTGCTAGGCTGATCTTCCTTGCAAGACGCTCATCGTCTGCTGATCCGCTCTGCCAGTCCCTCCATTGGTTGCCTGTATATTACCGTATTCAATATAAAACACTTCTACTTGCATATAAATCTATTAACCATACTGCACCAGCATATATCTCTGCACTTATCACACAATATCTCCCATCTCGACCTCTCCGCTCTGCACAAGATTTGCGTCTCTCATCTGAGTGGATCACTAGCTCACATTCACTATTACAGGACTTTCATCGGGCTGCTCCCATCCTATGGAATGCCCTTCCATGCACAATTAGACTCTCCGCTAGCCTCCAAACTTTCAAGCGTTCCCTGAAAACTCACCTCTTCAGGCAAGCCTATCATATTTAAGTTCTACACGCATAACCCTCTGAGGCACTTATGTATTATATAGCTTCCTTTCTGGACTTGTAACTTGTTGGGACTGCTATGCTATTACTGATGCCTGTCCTTGTGTTTCCCTCCTATATACCTAATAGATTGTAAGCTTGCAGCAGGGCCCTCTAACCACCAAGTCTGTCTGTTACCCAGTTTGTTTTATCACTGTCTACTATTGTAAAGCGCAACGGAATCTGCTGCGCTATAAATGCAAATAAATAAATAAATAATCGCAGAAACACTTAAGTTATCCAAACTCCATTCCTAATAACACACAAAAGGTCCACTCATTGGAGTAGAATCAGCCTAAACCTGTGTATTGTTGTGCATAGACCCCCCTAGACCCAGAGCAAAGCAGCAACTGCTACCATTCTGTCCAATAACAATAAAGCAGATAACAAAAAATAGGGGGTCAAGGGTGGGAACTGTTATAGAGGCAAGAGACCATCCAGTCCAGGCAACAGTAATAATGCACAAACCACACTTATAATCACTACCCTTACCTCTTGATCGGCCGAATCATGCCACCAAAACACATACTGGTGGGTCACAGATTTAATCTGTGTTGCAAAATGTATGATGACTGTATTCTAGAGGTTTAGAATCCCCTTTTTGCTTAGATGAATATGAGTATCTACAGCAGCTTTGGGTATTAGGCTGTTTGGGAACAGTGGAGTGAAAATGAAAAAATATTATTAGAAAAAAAAATGATTACCTTAGTTCACTCAAATCTATGACTTAATAATAAATGTATAGTTCTTTCTCTACACAAGCACAGTGCTCATTACATTATATAAAAAATGGGTGGAAGGATTGGTTAGACAGATCCATATTGGGAAGGAGATAGTAATAATGGGTACAACAGGCAGGGCTGGCAACAGAAATCTTGGGGCCCGGTACACTGATATATCTGGGGGCCCAATACCCCACTCACTTGTGCAGAATATTTTAGTACACTGCATATGGAACGTGTTTTTTTGTTACAAAAGAAACAATTCATATTCACTAATACCGGACGGGGGTTCCTGGAAAGTACCCTTACGGATTCCAGGAGGGTGCCTTTATAAACCATTGCTAGTTACTGCACTGCCACAGCCATGCTTACAGCCCCTGAGCCCCTCAGAACCTTGGGTCCCTCACAAGCTTGGGGCCCAGTAGAGGTGTCCCCTTTGACCCCCGCTGTCGCCTGCCCTGACAACAGGACTACACTTATACTGCTTTCAGACCACAAATGCAGGGTCACACCGGGACTTTTAAATGGTTCAGTCCCGGTGCAACCCTGCATGTGCGATCTGTTCAGATCACAGCAGCGAACCAGCAATATTGGGGTGGGGGAGGAGGCAGTGCTAAAAACTGGTGCTGCTCCAAACGCTGCCTCCTCCATAGTGTGAACGGTATATGGGTCGCTCGACACGTTTATCCCGTTCACACTGCACAGCAATGAACCGGTAAGAACTCTGCTTTTTACCCTGTTCGGATTGCCGTGTTTCTACCGGTTAGCTGTAACTGGTAACCCCTTTCACATTGCACTAATTACCGATTCGAATCAGCAAGAAACTGGCTTGTACCCGGTAATTAGGTGCGATGTGAAAGGGGTATTACTATTTATGTATGTGTTAGATAGCCTTCTAAATACTTGCATGTATAAGCTTTGCCAGAATCCCTAGTCTATCTGGTAATACAGTAGCCTTCTCCACAAAGTGGCTTTGTTAAATAAGTTAATAGCCTCACTGTGATTATCCACCACCTATAGATACTAATGTTACTTTTATGCTTCATGCCAACAATCATCCATAACAGAAGGCTAGTCCAGTCACAAGGGTATGGATTTCGGATCTCCTATTATTGACCCTTCTCCTCAAATGAATTTGCAATCACCAACCGGGACTTTGGCTAGCCAGTAAGTCGGATAAGGGAAGTGAGAAGTGACGTGAATACAGGGAAATCTTGGAGGAAGACCAGGACGGGAGAATTCTGTATTTCCAGAATAAAATAAGTGTAAATTGTGGTATGTATTTTTCAGATTATATTCCAATCTTAACACTTGTTATCCAGCGGCTGGGTGATTATAATTATTATGGTATTTATATATTTGATGTTTTCAGTTAATTTGCTGTAACCAATGCTTTGGCATGTTTGATGGCTATTTTTGGCATGTTTGATGTTGTTGTTGTTGTTTTTTCAATCAAAGTAGAAAAAAAATATTGCCATCTTCCATAGACACACAAACTATTGTAAATAATATTTTTATAGTAGCAACATTTTATCTAAAGGTGTATGTGCACTGTACTTATTAAGTGCATATAAATGTATGAGTATTGGTGCATAATAAAATACCCTTTCCCCTGTTAACTTTCAGCTGTTAATCAATTTAGAAGCTCAGTAGCAATGTCACACAGGACCATGCAATAAAACATCATCTAAACATTCCAAGCATGTATATACAATTTGACGTACATGCCAATAAAATTTTACCAAGTCGCAAAATAGGAGGAAGATGTCCCTTTTTGTTAATCAATCTTCTAAGAATGAAATACATTGTACAATGAAATATTAATTAATGAATTAATGAACTATAAAGTGCAAACATCTTGCTAATTAGATTCCAGCACTCAAAGTTGTATCAAAAGAATAATAAATATGAAAGCAAACTTTTGAATGTCAAAAAGCTTTGATAAATGTCATTGTAACACGATGAGCTTATTCTTCCGCCCTGTCCTGCTTTTCAGTGTATATATGTCGCTTTACAGTGATTTTTTTACCATTAGTAGCCTCCATTACATACCATTCCTACAGTTATTAATGCCAACTGCACATTAGGGTACTTGTTTCCTATCTGGGCGCCCACGATTTTAATCGCGGGCATCGGGGGTAAAATCGGAGCCATCGCGGGCATCGCGGCCGATAAAAAATCGTCTGCGATGGGCCAGACGCGATGCCCGCGATTTTCCCGTAGAGAACAATGTTAAATGCCTCAATTTACCCGCGATGACCGCGATTTACCATAGTTAAACGCGTCCCTTCGCGGGCTTCCCAGGTGTCCGCGTCGCCATGGACACCTGGGAAGCCCGCGAGGGGACGCGTATAACTGTGAAGGTATCCGCGTCCCCTCGCGGGGCTCGATGCGCTCGCCACGCTTCGGGCTCGGTGGCTCGCTGCGCTCGCCACACTATTCTATTCTCACTCCACGCCCTAGTGGATAGTAGGGCATGAAAAGGTCGGAGGACGCGTACCGCCGCCCCTCGCGGGCTCGCTGCGCTCGCCACGCTTCGGGTTCACAGTGATGGCGGGGTGGCGTCAACTACTTTTGGGGGGACATTTTTATGTTTAGGGGTGTGTTTGCCCCATTTCCCATTGTTCCCTATGATAATTTTGGGAAATTGATCCATTTAACATTGTTTCCTATGGTAAATCGCGGTCATCGCGGGTCAATTGGGACATTTAACATTGGTCCCTATGTAAAATCGCGGTAATCGCGTCGGTCGCATCGCATGTCATTATAATGGCATACGATGTACCCGCGATGCCCGCGATGGGTGCCCAGATAGGAAACAAGTACCCACATTAGTTATAGGATAGTAGTTGCTGCAACCACCAATCTCTCTCACTGACACCTGGAATTGGTAACTACTGGGTATCCTGTATAGCTGTAGCAGAACCACTTTATTGTTGAGCCAAACTGTGCAGAGTTTGTATGTTCTCCCCGTGCTTGCGTGGGTTTACTCCGGGTGCTCCGGTTTCCTCCTAAATAAATAAGAAGTAGATTCTGATTGGTGGCCCATAGCAACATTACATGTGAAATACTGTAGATCTCCCATCTTAGTAATCCCCCCCCCATAGTATCAATTAAAAGACATACAGTAGGTATATCAGTATTCACCAGACATTATTAATACTATTATAGTTACTTCAAGCTGTACTTTGTATTAAACACAGGTGGGGGATTTACTATGCGAGATCTATTTCACATGTGATGTTGCTATGAGCCACCAATCAGATACTATCTTTTATATTCTAGAAGGTGTTAAATAAATATGAAGTGGATTCTGATTGGTTGCCCATAGCAACATCACATGTGAAATAGAACTCCCATCTTAGGGAGATATTCAATCTCCGGCGAGCACCTCCCATCGGGGAGATGCCCGCCGGGCCCTATTCAATGCTGTCTTCCCCGACAGCATTGAGCAGGGTATCTCGGCAGAACGAGCCCGACATCACTAGCTGTCGGGCTCCTTCTGCCGAGAACAGCCGGGAAGCGACGAGCTGCCGGCTGCAGCTCGCCTCTTCCCGGCCGCAACTCGCGGCCACGCCCCCTTTTCGCTCCCCGGCAGGCGGGACATTGAATCCCGCCTGCGTGTTCTCGGTCGAGCTGACCGAGAACGGGACTGGGTCACGGCGGTCGAGCAAGCTCGACTGCCGTGACCCTGACATTGAATACCCCCCTTAGTAAATTCCCCCCAGGGAACATTAGATCCACCTATTGCAATATATGGAACTAGAGCTATTGATATATAAAACACAAGCTGCTTAGTACCAGTCAATGAAAATCCAATTAGCACTAACTCGTTTGAACCATTTGGCTTCTGAATCTAAGAGTCTTGCTGGTGATCTGTAAAAATCTCTTGTTGGGCTATGATATTTTGACAGAAATAACAACAGAATTTACAGTGGTCATAGATTTAAAAAAATCCAAATGATTGTATGTTTTATTTCCCTACTAGATTTAATATGTTATCATAAAATAGGTATTTCTGTGGGCTTTAAAAATACAGTGGTCATCCATTCATATTGGAATCAATTAAACTTCTGTCATTTGCTCATTACAGTATGAAAGCCACATTATTGCCTGTGAACCGTAAACTATTCTTTAGAATGTAATATAGTTTAGATTTTCATTTAGAGGTCATAAAACTGTTCACTTCAAGTTATGTTGGAGGAAAAAAAGATCGAAAGTGCTAAACCAACCTGCAGAATATAAAATCCTTTCATATCATTTTTATGTCAAGAAACATGAGTCCTAAAGGTTTAATGTTACCTTGGTTTTATAGAAGGGTTTTTAATTCCTTATTCCAGTTATGGTTTAGCAAATGAACTGTGACATTAAAAAGTTTCAGGATCTGCAGACTAAGGAAGCTTTACAACGTACTATTGCTTTCCCTTATATCATCTACACAAGAACCACACCAGTCCCTTGCACGCGGCAGAGGCAGCCACTTCGTGGGATGACAAACTATTCAGTCTATTAATTAACTAGGACCATATGACTTCACAGAGGTAGGAGGTGCCTCATAATAGGAAATTGTTGGCTGCAATACAGTATCTATAGCAGTGATTTTCAACCTCTTTACCTTGCAGCACACTAAGATTTTAAAATTGCCAAGGCACACCATAAGTTCCCCACAGGGCAAACACATTGCCCCCTCAGGAAAAAACACAACCTATTGGCCCCCATATAAAAAAGAATCACACTGGTTCCCACAGGTAACAAAAATAAAATACATTGGCCCTTTACATGAAAAGAAGAGACTAGCAAATTACAGTTGAACTGATTGCCCATAGCACCCAATCAGATTCCAGCTATTATGCATTCTAGAAAATAATAGACAGAATTGGTTTCTATGGGCAACACCAACACTTGTTTGTTTTTAGAAGCTTAAGTAAATATGCCCTCTCATCTCTAAAAACCTCCTAAGGCTGAGTACACATTAGACAATATACCCCCAAATATTTTTTTCGGAATGATATATTGACCATATCATCAAGTGCCTATGTTAACTGGGTCATCCTGTCAGACTTGCTGCATGCCCAACAGGATGATCCTGGCAACAATTGCATTAATCCTAAATAATGCTGGGAATGATATATTGCACAGTTGAGCAATATATATAATTTAGTGTGTACAGCATGACTTATATAGTCTCAGCGTGCTGTGGGTCCATCATTTACCCTTCCACGTGCTGTGGCGGCTCCACATTAAGCTTTCCTGGGTGGGAGTCACTGGGATGCAGTGATCTGACAGTATCTCTACAGGGTACTGGGCGCTGCCATCTTGGATATTGGCACATGACTCGCTGCAGCTAATTGTTAGTCTAGTTAGCTCATTCATTAGCAGAGCCAATGACAGCTGGTCTACAGGTAATAAAGGTACTTTCCAGACCAAAGGCTGTTCTCTTTCAGGTATGGCCTGAGCTAACTCAGTCAGAGAATGAATCGACCTCACTTCCTGCCTTAGTGTTACGTCCTTTATTTCTTTGGAACCTTCATCAGTAACGTCTTCAGTATTCTCTCTATTAAATTCTTCAGAATTATCCTTTTCAAGAACCAGCTCCAAAGACAATATTTGAGCCTCCGCCTTTATTTGAACGTTTTCTTTTCCAGTTTTCTACGTATAGCACCAATGGCAATATTTGGGACTGCAGTACTGTTCTTTTCAGAACCCAAGACTGAAGGTTGTGATTTGGGATTTGATGCTTTCCAAATTATTGATACTCTTCTGTACATATCTTGTCTTATCTTCATGAAAAGTAATTTAATTAAACCTGCTCATTTTCATCCTGAATTACCTGAGTCCATGGTAGTTTATGAGACGTTCTTGAATCCCTCCACATCCCTAAGTGTGACATACTGTAGGATACACACAGTCAAATGTGCACTCAGCCCTATAGTGCCATGAAGGCAAGATGCTTTTGGCTCCATTTGTTGTTGGATCAAATTCCAAATGTTACTTTAAAGTCAACCAGGGTGCAGACAGAATATATGATAACTTCTTTTACTATTTGTGAACAAATAAAAACTTTCATATTATTTAATAGTGTAAGGAAAATGGCTTCTCAATATATTATACTGTAAGGGGTTATTCAGACCTGATCGCTGCCATTCGATTTAGCAGCGCCCTGAGATCACCCTGCTCTCAGGGAAATCCTGCCCCATACTACCTGCTAATTTGAAACATAGCTGGATCACTGGTTAGCTGCAAATCCATTCTCGAACCGCTCACCATCGAATGATTTTTCCATTGTGTGCAGTCTTTGCTTAGTCCAGGACTTACTTGGCAGCTGTAATAGAAGCAATCGGATCGGGGCCAGAGCAGATGTCACATGATTTCCCTTCAAACGCCTGTGCATGCCTACCTTTTCCCTGACACTCTCAGACAATGGCTGGTTACCACCCCAAACGCAGCGATTAAAAAAAAAAATTGCAGGATTTTATTAAAGGATGGCCTACAATCCGTATGCCAGTCTATCGATAATCACCCGGCCAGCAAATTCGCAGCCATGCGATCAGGTCTGTCTGGTAGGTCTGGTAGGTCTGTAATGAGAATTTTAGGATGCAAGCAACACTTGGTTAAGTTGCACATATTCTTATTTTCAGGAACTGGGATAATCTTCTGCACATTTATTTTAATAGTTGGTTATGCAGATGAGAAATGTTAGGTCAATTTAATCTCTACCCTGACAGCCAAATTTCACAATAAGATGCAAGCAGCACTTCATATGGTTGTCTCCATAGGAGATAGAACAGTTATTTGAGCTCCATAAAGTTGTTCTTAATTGTAAAATGAAAAGTTTAGGAGTAATAGAAAGTTGTACTCTATTTTTGCTCTACTTCTGGGCTATTCCATGTATTTGTCTACTGTATATGTGTTCCGTTTTGTGTTAATGGATTTTATAATGAGTTTTATTTATAGTCTTTCTTCCAAGTTCCTTTTATTTTATTTTAAAACTCTGCAATATATATAATCTATACAAATATACAGCCTTCCATGTACTGTGATTTCCTTGGGACAATCCTGACTGTTATGCTGTATATTGAATTTATTATTTTCTTAATATACAGACTCCTGAAGCACGTGACTAATTGTAGTAGCAATAATATTCTATGACAGCTGATTGCATTTGAAACCCTGAAGATATTGTATTAATGGACTAAACAGATTCTATGCCACATGGGAATCCTGGTTTTCTATTTAAAAAGTACGAGAGCTCTACGTACCCTGTACACATTCTGTTGGCATCTGCACAGGTGTTTTATTTTTTCAGGATAAAACAAATATATGACTGACAGCGTAAGTTATATTTTTTGCCATTGAGCGCTCCAGCTGTTGTTACAGTGTTTTTTCCCTTTTTAATTATTTTGTGCCAAGCAAAGTGGCAGTTTAGTTTTCACATGGGACCATAGTATTCGTATTGGTTCCAATCTGTCTTACATAAACTTTTTAATCAATTTCGAGTGAGATTCTCTTGTCAGATAAAGAAAGGGAGCTGTGGGGAATTTCCATATCCATTAGCAAATCCTAAGATGTTGTAATTAGTAAAAACAATAACTATCAGTAAAGCAATGCATTTCTGCATATAACGACAGCAAATGACTTGACACCCAATTACTCCACTTTCCCTCTCTACAAGCTCTGGAGGTGTATTTAATCTGATAAATGTAAAAGTAAATTTACACTATCATGTTGTTGTATCCAAACTATAGTGAAATAGGTATTGCAGTCTGTTTACGCCATATATTTTTATATAACATGACACAGTGGGTTTTAATGACAGGAATATCATTTAGCAAGACTGTCTCAAATATCAGAAGGGATTTAGAGCAAATGTACGACTTAGCACGTAATGGTATACAAAGATTGTTTATACAATTCTATGTCAGCCAAGGCTAACTGAAATAGGAATATATCTATTTATTACTAGTTAAAAGTCCTTCAAAATGACAGCTTCTGCAGTGTACTTTCACTCTGAGCTGTGTCATTGTTTACTTTCACTTTAAGCTGAGACCATTTTTACTTTCATTTTGAACTGTGACAGGTTTTAGCCCACAACTCTCCACCCCACCCCCAGTACCTATCTGCTCCTACCTCCAATCTCCTTTTTCACAATTCCCTCTCTCCATATCCAGCAAGTTTGAAATAGAGTTGATGCTTAAATACCTGGATAAATATCTTTCTGTTGGATGTTTGATAGATGCCACTATGCCAACAATATGCATACACAACAATATTGTCTAGTGTGTACCCACTATATCCTTAATGATGCATGCTCGTTAATGATCCACCTGTCGCCTGACCATGCAGTAAATTCTGACTACATCGTCAGCAACTGAATGTTTGGCGGGTGTGTTTTAGCGCTATATTCAGTGTTGCCTACGATTTTGGCCCCCCAGAAAGGGAGGCAAGTCACCCAGAATGCTGGCAGTCTCTCGCAACCCACCCCCCTCGGTGAGGGGTCTGTGGGACCAAATGATGAAAATTGTGTCATTGTGTCACTGCTGTGCAATGCCTGAAATACTGGCATTTCATTGCAGGGGTGTGGCCATGATGACGCAATTGCGCTGGTCATGCTCCCAACAGGACGTTTCTCTGTAGCTCTGCCCATCACACCTCATTCTCATCCTGTCAGCACCCCCATGCCCCCCGCCCCCCCACCTGCCTCACAGAACTGGCTGCCTGCTCCTGGAGGGCAGCCAGAAAGTAGGCGACCCAGGCTATATCATTCATGCAAGAGCACAACAATATCAGCTACTATATTGGCATCGCAGCATGTGGTATATATAGTGTTTACCCAGCTTCAGCCATACTGTGTGGCATTAGACTTCATTTCCATACATTTTAATGTTTAAAACATAGTTGCCTACCCTCCTGCATTCTGCAGGAGACTCCCTGAAATAGCAGCAATCTCCCTCTCATTATGATTAGTATACCAATCTCCCTCATTTCACCTAGCCCACATTACACTGTTACAGTTTTGGTGAAAAAAGGAATGAGAGATTTTCTGATGCTTTCATTTACATTGAATCATCAGCACCATTTCCCAGCACTTTACCAAGTAGAGTAGCTCTTACTAAGGAGGTTATTCTGGTTGGATCGGTGAAACGTGCGTTCGGACGTTCGTTCCGATCACATTACGCACTCTTTTGTTGAGCGTGAGTCCGCCCACATAACATACGCATACGGGCGGTGGTGATGCGCCGACAAAGGAGAGTGCCGTGCATATGAGCGTACTCTGCCGTGCACGATCGGAGACAGCGCGCTGCTGCGATCATAAGCGGTAGTGTACAGCCGAGCACGGTAGCGTACGCGTCACTTGTATGGACCAGCAATTATTCGGATAATTGGAAAACTGTTAGAAGGCAACTTCAAAGGGAATTCCCTTTGAATTTGCCTTCTAACAATTTCCCAATTATCCTAAGTGTGATGTTTGAATTGCTTATGATTACCTCATTTGTCTCCCTTAATTTTTCTACAATTAAACCCTCATTACATGTGTATTTATTGTGTACTAATGTGGAACTTTAAACACTATCTATATGTCCCCCAATGTGTATTTTTGTAATCTTTTTGGTGTTTGTTTGCATGCTAAATATATGTGTGATGTTTTACTGCACCAACAACTAACATTCATGCATTTACATTAAGTGTTACTTACCCCTAAAACCCACACATGTACACAACATTAATTCCTTAACCTTCACTTTAAATTACATATATAACTTACATTACACATCTTACATGTACCTATGTCCACCTGCACTCAGGAACACTCTAACATGTTACTAGAAAAAACACATACGACCGCTAACTTGAAACAAACTTTTATTGTCGCTGCACAACTGGCTGAATACACCCTTTGAGTGCCGATCCTGCTATTTCTACTATCTCTCTCTCTCTCTCTCTCTCTCTCTCTCTCTCTATATATATATATATATATATATATATATATATATATATTTATTTTTATTATTATTAATAATATTTATTTTTATTTTCTTTATATATTATTTACTTTTATTTTTATTCATTAATTTTATTTTATTTATTTTTATTTTATTTTTATTTTTACTTTTATTTACTTTATCACTTTTTATTTCCATTTTTTATTTCCATTATTATTTAGGGCAAATACCACACATATATATATATATATATATATATATATATATATATATATATATATATATATATATATATAAAGAGCAAAAAGAAGAGGGCACTCACCAATCGTTGAATGTAGTTTGAAGAGAAAAAATTTATTAATGCTTACATGACAGGGCTAACGTTTCGGTCTTACACAGACCTTTGTCAAAGCCAAGCAGTATAGAGAGCAGGTCCTTCCACCATGAACACCATGTTCATGGTGGAAGGACCTGCTCTCTATACTGCTTGGCTTTGACAAAGGTCTGTGTAAGACCGAAACGTTAGCCCTGTCATGTAAGCATTAATAAATTTTTTCTCTTCAAACTACATTCAACGATTGGTGAGTGCCCTCTTCTTTTTGCTCTTTATTGTCTGGATATTTATCCTTGGAGTGAGCACCGCCGTGGTGACTCTTTGGTGATAGGTGCGGAACTTTCTGGAATTTATATATATATATATATAGATGCTCCAAGTCTGCCGGCACTCAATGAGGATCATCCAAGCAGCAGGCCCCGGTGCCCAAGTGTAAATCAATACAAACAATCCAAAATAATGGCACTCCGGAGGCAAAAAATCAGCAAGTAAAAGCGTGTATTAGAAGCAAGCTTTCGGGGTTTAAACCCCTACAGCTGTAGTGTATCCTGACGAAGGGGATTAAACCCCGAAAGCTTGCTTCTAATACACGCTTTTACTTGCTGATTTTTTGCCTCCGGAGTGCCATTATTTTGGATCGTTTATATATATATATATATATATATATATATAAGCCAGCAGTGTCCCCGGCACTCCGTTGCCCCGGATCGAGGGGTGTCTTTGCCCTGGTGCCTTCCGTCTGTGGCACAGCCACCATAGATATCAGGCAAGTAATGGCGGCACTCAGAGTCGGTCACACAGGATTTTAGTGCATGAAACTTTTAATCTATGTTTCGGGGTTCAAGACGTTTCGGGGTCCTGACGAAGGGGTCTTGAACCCCGAAACGTAGATTAAAAGTTTCATGCACTAAAATCCTGTGTGACCGACTCTGAGTGCCGCCATTACTTGCCTGATATATATATATATATAGATAGATAGATAGATAGATAGATAGATAGATAGATAGATATAGAGAGATAGATACACATCTATATAACTCTCTCTCTATCTATATATATATATATATATATATATATATATATATATATATATATATATATATATATTAGATCCAAGAAATGGCCGACACTCCATGAATCAAATAAACAAAGTCCCAGGAGAAGAGAGTAGAAGCTCACTCCAATGCACAGGTATGACGAGGGTGGCACTCCAGCAATAAATGAATTAAGCAGTCAAGTGCGGTGAACCAACGTTTCAAATGTTATTTCAATATTTTTCATCAGGGTGAAAAATGTTGAAATAACATTTGAAACGTTGGTTCACGACACTTGACTTCTTGAGTGCCACCCTTGATACATATTGTGTTGTCCATGTTGCCAAAGTGTGCAATGGCATTTCAAACCTGATTGCAATATAACACTAAAACACACAAACACAGGGAAAAAAAACATATTGATTGATGAATGACACTTCAACACACTGGGCCATGTACCACATATACAACTCAGCCTGTGTGTGAGCATGCCTATGTGTGTTAATTCGGCGTCATTTTCACTGTTTTTTCGGCGGGAGGTTTGAAAAGAAAAAAGGGGGCTGAATGGGATGCGGTCAATTTGCCGGCGGTCGGGATCCCGGCGTTCAGAATCCCGACACTGGAATCCCGACCGCCGAAATCCCGAAACTTTCTCCCTCTGTGGGTGTCCACGACACCCATAGAGGGAGAATAAAATAGTGTGCCGAGCGTAGCGAGGCACCGGGCCCGCAAGGGGGGGGGCGATCCACGTCCCCCCCATGTCGGGATTTTGGCGGTCGGGATTCCAGTGTCGGGATTCCGACCGCCGGGATCCCGACCGCCGGGATCCCGACCGCCGGGATTACGTATCGGATCCGGCTGAATGATGCATATATATATATATATATATATATATATATATATATATATATATATATATATATATCACCACATCCAATGAAAACTTGCTGCTAACATGGCTGACTCTGGGTCTGATGGATCTACCTCTGACAACAACCTTATTTTAGCTAAGCTGCAATCAATGACAGAAGCTATACAGAGGAAGGCAGAGGAGCGGAGGAGGAGGAGAGAGAGCCACAGCCAAATGACCCAGTTAGCCCAAGGGTCAGGCTTACAGCCAGAGCCAGGCCCAAGTTCTGTGGCTCAAGTAGGGCCAAGCAACCAGGCAGAACAAGATGTGCCATTACTTGGAACATCTGAGACCCAGCAGGTGCGTGCTGAGGTGACTGGTCACCCCAGCAATCAGCCTGCATCATCTAGGAAGAAGCGTGCTAGGCAGGATCCCAGCAAAAAAAGCAAGAACCCTGCATTTCAGGAGCATGGAGTGCTTGGCCAGAGGTGAATTTATTTGGAACTAATTTATTCAGATTTCACCATCTGTGTATATAGCTGAAACCTGGACCGTTGGGGTGAGTTGAGGGCCGCGTTTGAGTTCCTGTGGTGTATGTGATGGTTCAACCATAATTGTGCTTCACAAATATATTACATCAAAAATGTGCGGCATGAATCCTCTTACTAAAACTTGTTCTCACATCTTGATGTCGTTACCCTTCAAAAGAGGGAAATATGTGATAGTGTGATGGTTTTTTATGGAGACAAAAATGTGTGAGCTGTAAACTTATAATGATTCATACCATACCAGGCACAATGATAAAATTACAATACTAATGCTGTGTGGTAGCAGAGGCCATGAGATATGTAGTAATTATACATTATTGTCTGTGGCTTTTTTAGGTGGCAGGACTTCAAATCTGGCCTGAAGAGGAAGCTGAGTGACAGGAGTATCCACAGCATGACCACCGGGAGTGGCCCTATACCATCACACCTGGAGTTTACCCCCCTCCAGCATACTGCCTTAGATGTCATCATCGAGGTAGAGATCAGGGGGGTATCTAACATGGATAGTGAGCTCCCGGTGGAGGTTTTGCTGCAGAGTTAGCAGGTAAATGTGGCAAGTGCATTGTTGTTGTTAACATACATTGTTTCTTGATGTGATGGTGACAATGTTTTTTTTTCCATAGCTGAGGTGAAGCCTCCAACATCACCAGCAGCTTCCCCTTCAGGTGCACCCCAACAGAAGGGTCACAAACAGCCTGAGGAGGACATCGCAAGCCAGCTGCTGAATACGATCTTGCAGCAAGGGGTGGAGAATGGCCAACGCAAAGTGGCATTGCTGGAGAAGGTGTTTGCTGTAATGACTGATATGTCGCAGCAGTCCAGCCGCCAGAATGACATTCTGTCATCTGCCATTAACAATCTTGCACAGCAGACCAGCCGCCAGAATGACATTCTGGCGGACCTTGCCAGTAGTACCAGGGCGCTTGTTGCATGCCAGGCAGCCAATCCACCTGCTGCCCCACCCCGTGCTGCCAGAAGGGAGCCACCACCACCACCTTCTTCAGCAGCTGAGCATCCTCAGGCCACGGTCCGACGAGGACGAAGACCGGCTGCATCCAAGTCCCCAACATCCAAGGGAAAAAAAAGGTGGAAAAAATAATGTGGTGCCACCTTATTGACTTTGTGTGTGGTTTGCCCCCAAATCTTGTCCTTTGGTCTGGAGGGCCACTTCCTGTGTGAGAACTCTATTGATTCCCGTGCAAAGGGTACAAAAACCCAAAATTCACACTCTTGAAATGTAGGGTATTGTTTTGATGTTGTGGATCCTGGCTAGCATAATTCCTGGATGATGCAGATCAGATGCTGGTGTGGCCTTTGATTTCAGCATGCACCTGTTGGGTCTCACATGGTTCATTTAATGGCACATTTTGTTCTGTCTGGTTGTTATTTTTTATTTTTTTACATTATTAGTACAAAGGAAACAAATGTCTCATTTTGCTGTGATGCTTAACAGCAATAATTTTTTTTTACAAAAACTTACATGAACGTGTTTGATGTGAAATGTTTTGTGTGCAGTGTTGAACATCAATAAATTATTTGTGTATGTGTCACACACATAATTGTGTATGGTGTGGAAGTCGATGAAATGATGGGTTAATCATGGTTGCCTACCTGACCCTCTCCATGAGGGAGAAAATGCTCTGGTCCTGGACTTCCCTGGTAATGTTTGATTGCCACCACCTGTGGTGAGCTAGTTAATTGAGAAGAACGGTGTTTCACCACAGGTGGTGGCAAGCATACATTACCAGGTAAGTCCAGGAACAGAGCATTTTCTCCCTCATGGAGAGGGTCAGGTAGGCAACCATGGGGTTAATGTGACATTGGTAAGAGAGGAATACAGATGTGTCCTCACTTCCCAAACAGCAGTAATGGATGGTGATCATAGGCGTGCGCAGACCATTTTCTTAGGGGGTGCACCACTGGAGGGGTATGTCCATAATGCCTACTGGGCACGTCCATCACGCCTACTGGGCGTGTCTATCAACACCTATTGGGCATCGATGCAAACTAAAGAGAAGGTGACTTATTTATGTTTATGCACTTCAGAATGAATCATTTCCTTCACACATACTAGAAACTGTAATGCCCATTCCACATAATGCCAAACACCATAAAGCCCATTCCTCATAATGCCACACACCATAATGCCCATTACACATTATGCCAGGGCTTGACACATTTATGTAAAACATAGACTGTGTGCAATTTACACCGTAATGCCTTTTACACGTCACACACTCATTACATAGTATACCACATGCCATAATGCCCATTACATGGTATTCCACACACCGTAATGCTCATTACACATTATACCAAACACTGTAATGCCCATTACATGTTGGGCCTCACACCGTGATGCCATTACATATTGCGCCTCACACTGTAATGCCCATTACACATTCCGCCTCACACCGTGATGCCCATTACACATTATGCCACACACCTTGATGCCAATTACACATTATGCCACACAATATGATGCCCATTACACATTATTTGACACACGTGATGCCCATTACACATTATGCCACACACTATAATGCCTATTATATATTATGCCACATAACTACTGCTTACCTACATGCTCGTTGCTAGGAGTTACATGCTTGATACCAGGGTATTCATGCTTATTGTCATGGGGGATTTCATGCTTGTTGCCCAAGAGGGATTACATGCTCGTTTCCCAGTGGGGATTACATGCTCATTACCCAGGGGGATTACATGCTTGTTTCCCAGGGGGGATTACATGCTCATTGCCCAGGGGGATTACATGCTTGTCTCCCAGGCAGGATTACATGCTCATTGCCCAGCAGGGGATTACGTGCTCATTGCCCAGTGGGGGATTACATGCTCATTGCCATGGGGAGACGCAGTGCCACGGGAGATGAAGTCTCAGACACAATCATGGCCGCAGAACTATGTATCAGAGGGAGTTCATTTGAGTGGGACCTGAAGGGATTATTTCAGCCAGATATTTGCTAGTGGCACAATCCAACCCTGAGCTGTACCAGCCCTAGGCATGGAATGCATGCCCCTAGGCACTTGCCTATGCCAAGGGACAGCTTTATCTGGGTGAGACCCCCGCTCCCCCTGCAGCTTCAGCAAACACGCCAGCTCCCTGGTGGCCATCCCTGGAACACTCACCCTCCAGCAGCCACAGAAGCGTCCTGCACACCTCCAGGAGACACCACTCAATGGAGGCCGTGTGCAGACATGTAGGAGGCTGTTGTAAATGGGTGGGCGGGCAGCAGCGTGAACTACAATACGTGGCTGCGGCCGCACTGGTCAGCTCATCAGCCAGCCGCATCGTCACTGCTGCTGCTGTCTAAAGGAGGTGCTGCAATCGTGCGGGGTGCTGTTTATTGGGAGGTGCCTGTGCACCACCCATGCGCACACCTATGATGGTGATAGTAAGTGGTAGAGGTCAAGATGTGTGTTTCCACCAAACATGTAAAAATGGATTGTGTGACACCATCACCTAATAAGGTTCAAAAATCCAGGTTACAGAGTGGTGGGCAGATGTACAGTAGGAATCCTTCACCAGAGATAGGTGGTGTCAATCATGTCCTACCTGCCATCCTACATACAGAGTGTGAAAAAGACAGTTAGGAGCAGATTGGCTGCTTACACATCTGTGTCCAAGCTATCAATTTGTAAGGCTGTTTCCCTGAATGTATGCATGAGCAGCACAAATTTATTAAACATTGCACGGAAAAAAGGTCTAAAAAAATCTCAGTGTTGTTGTTAGATGTGATAGAGGTGTATAATTAAATAATGTGAAGTGTATTTTTGTGTTGCATTGTGAAAGTTGACACGTTGACTCATATGATTTGTGTATCCTGTTGTCCTAACATGACAGGCACACTTGCATTAAGGGTGTAGATGGTTAAAAGAGACCTAATTCCACATATTCCAACATGTGTCTTTGGACTAATAAACAATACAAATAATCCTACCTTGTAATGGTGGCAAGTGTAGAAAGTGAACCTTTCAATGTATTTCAGGGCTGTGTATGGCTTGCAGGTACTCAAATGAGCTATTTCACTAAATTTCCTGCAGCATTGGTTAATATTGCGTTCAGGTGTAAGTAATTTAGGTGTGTTTCGCGTTAATTAGCAGACCGATTGCGGGCGGACTCAGACAGATGGTCTAAGAGTGGTATGGAGCACGGTGGATGTACCTCTGTGCAGTTTGAGTACACACCCCTGTGTACGCCCAGGTATATGCCCAGTTTTGCCCTCTTTTCTGGCCTCTCCCCGAAAAACGCCCACATTACGCCCACTTTGTCCGTCTGTGAGCAGACAGGAGTTTTTGATCGGCAAGGTCCGTTCGCGGGCGGTGTGATGTCGTTGCACATGCGCATTGCGAACATTAAGCATGCGCAGAAACAAAAAACAGCGTTCCATCCGAACGCGGACAGAACCGATCCAACCAGAATAAGGCCCTAACTGCTTTGGGGCTCATCTACATTTGGATATAAGTCATTTTACAAGATTTCTCTCAGATGTAGCAGTGCACACCCACGCTTCTAGGTGCCACGTTCTCAATCTCTTTTCACAATCTCTCCATATATGGAACTAGACACACCTTTTGGGAGGAGCACCTCCCTCAATGGGGCCCTGTGCAAAATTCAACTACCAACTATAATCTCCCTGAAACTAGTTTTCAAATGTGGTTTAAAATTACTTACAAATTATACCCATGTATTCGGGAAGAAACTCACCCCCAGCCCTGCTCCTACAGTTACATGATGCTATACGAAATTTGAATATGTGAATATAAACTGTTGCATGAAAGCATGAGGATATTGCTTATCCAGCTGTGTGGACACCTTCTATTTCCCTACAGATGATGAACTCAGGCTTCAGGGACTGCTGACCAAAAAAGTAGGATGTTTCATCAACTACTGTGACTGCTTTAAAGAAAACAGCTGATTGCCCTAAACATATCCATCATTGGCACTATTTATGGACTGGCATTGGGTAGTGAGCATCAAGGGGATGGGTACAAAGACTGTATTGTCATGCTCTCTCCCATGTTTCAAAGGGATACGGTCATTGGGTCTACAGCAAGATGGTCGTCAAGTGTTGGGTCGACACAAGCATTAAGTCGACAGGGTCTAGGTTGACAGTCAAAAGGTCGACATGGGGTTTTTCACAGTTTTTTGAGCCGACTTGTGCCGTCAGTCGGTATTTCATGCCCTACCATCCACTAGGGCATGGTGGGAGAATAAAATAGTGTGCCGAGTGCAGCAAGGCACCATGCCCGAACCATGGCGACCTAAACCCATGTCGGCCTAGACAAATGTCTACCTCAGGTCTGGACTGGCCATGTGGCCCTTCTGGCAAATGCCAGAAGGGCCAATGGCCTTGTGGGCCAATGTTGTGCAGCCAGTTCTGATAACTTTCAGCAGCAGCACTGAGCTGAGGCGAGCCCACTGCCTACTGGCGTCACTGTGCTCCGTGCTGTGCATGTGGTGTCATTTGCATACGACATCATGACGTCGAAGCATCATGATCAGGCCGTACCTGAGCCGCTTCAACTGGCATCGCCATCCAGTCTGAGCAGCCAGTGCGTGTGGGGGGAGCTGAGGGGGCCAGGGCCATCCACGTGTAGTCGGATCCATCCTGGCATGCATGCTGTGCCACAGTGTGAGTGTCCTGCTCTTTTTTGGCTAGTTCTGATTCTTCCCCCTACCCATACCCTGCGCACCTCTAACTTATCTCTGCTGCCTGTGGCTGAGACAAGGTAAATTTGCACCCAGCCTCCAGCCAGCAGGAATAATTGCCATGGCCCATAATAATGTGTAATGGGCATAAGGATTGTGTCATATTCTGTAATGGGCATTACGGTGTGTGTGTGTGTGTGTGTCATAATGTGTAATGGGCATAACCAATTGTGTCATATTCTGTAATGGGCATCATGGTGTGTGCCATACTGTGTAATGGGCATTACGGTGTGTGTCTTAATATGTAATGGGCAATACAGTGTGCGGCAATGTGTAATTGGCATAATGGTGTGTTCCATAATGTGTAATGGGCATAACAGTGTGTTCCATAATGTCTAATAGGCATTACGGTGTGTTTCATAATGTGTAATGCCTCCTTTTTGTGATGCCAAGCCTCCTTTCCATGAGACCATGCCCCCTTTTCACTGCACAAGGGTACCGCCTGCTACAGGTGGGCCTGTGTGCTCAAAATGCCAGGGCCAGTTTCTGGTCCCAGTCCGGCCCTGGTCGACATTCACCTATGTTGTCGACCTATTGTGGAACCATGTCGACATTTTCCCATGTCGACCTAACGGTGTCGACCCAACGCTTGCTGTAGACCAAACGATCCCAACCCGTTTCAAATTGGTGGTGAAGCATCTACAGAATATACATTTCACAATATGCTTTGCCAATCCCACTCATGTTTGTCTGTGACCTCTAAAGTAATGGGATTTACTAATTATTCACGCCAGCTGTGTTGTTAGCCTCTAAAAAGGAGTCACATTACAAAAGGTTGGCTGCCAAAAATTAGCCTGGGAGTGGGCACATAGTAAATACAGGCACATAGTAAATGTACAGAGGTCCATCTCCATGATGGTAATGGTTCCGGTTGATAGATCTACAGTGTCTAGACAGTCAATAGGTCTACCCAAAAAGGTGGACATGCAAATAGGTTGACATGAAAAAGGGTCTACATTAAAAGGTTGACATGAGATTTTTGTGTTTTGTTTTTTTCACAATCCATGTCGGCATAGAGGAAGAAAATAAAAGGGTGACACTGAGCCCAAAGCACGGCACGGCTATGCTGGACACTAATTGGGGGTCCACATTGACATGTGTCTATCTTTTTCATGTCGACGTTTTGACCCTATCGACCTTGTAACCCTGTCAACCTTTTGCATGTTGACCTTTTGGGGTCGACCTATTCACTGTCTATCTGGACACTGTGAGTGACATTTTATGGGATGCAATTTTTTGTAAGATTTTGAAATCACACATTATTGCATTTGTCCAAATCGGGATTTTTTTTAAACAATCGACTATTTAATGGAATACGAATTTGCCGGTGAAAAGTGCAATATGGTGCAATTTTTAGTTATTAAAATGTGCAAGTTTTAGTCATGAAAATAAAAAAAAACGCCATAGGGGTCCCCCCTCCTGAGCATGACCAGCTCAAAGAGCTAGTCCTGGTTTACAAAAATCAGGGGGCAAACCAAATAGGGTCCCCTGGATAACATCGTCCACAGTCAGGGGAGGGAAAGGGGTGCGAATGCTAACACAAACACACCCCCCACCCCCACCCCCCGGCGATGATGCTGATCACGGGGGGTTCCGGTTGGTGCTCACCTGCTACTGTGGGGGTGTGGGTGCCATCCGCCGCTAACAAGATCCATGGGTGGGGGTAGGGGTGCGGGCGACCGCACTCCAGTGGCAAATGTCTGAAGCTGCCTAGTGGGGGCACCGGCCCAGAATCTACCTCACCTATAAGCATCTCAGATTTGAAAATTCAAGAATGATTAGAATGTATGTGTGTAAAACCCTCTTGTACATTTCTACTAGACTTATCTAAATTAGAAAACGTTATCACTAAACTAAGACTTTAACCCTTTGAGTGCCAAGTCAATTTGTCATAATAGGTGTAAAAATTGCCAAGCAAACATTTGTATTCATCATAATTACCTGTTTTTACCTTATATAGGAAATATAATCTTTTTTTTTACACAACATTTTTTATTTGAATTTATATAACATATGTGAGAGACGCCGGCATTTTTAATGGATACATCGCACATCTCTCACAGAGATGTTGGCACTCAAAGGGTTAAGCTAATGAATTGCCCTGTGGGTACCAACGTATCAGGTCTCCAACATTTCAAATGTATTAAGTTTCTTTAAATTCCACTTAGGATCAGTCATTTTCATTAAAATACTCACTTTCTGTTTTCATATTTCTGTTTCTGACATCTTTGTGTTTAAACAAAAGACTGAATTGTCGAGCTCAAAGACACCTGCAAAGTGCATCCAGGGGAGAGACAGAGTTTAAACAGTGTCCTTAGTGTAGCCAAGAAGCAATTACATGTCTGTGTGACAGGAGACTGTCATCTTCAAAAGAAGGAATTCTTTGAACAGATTAGTCCAAATTACGTTTTATTACATTGGCCTGTGCAGATAGGCTAAGCCCGTTCATTTCTTAAACTAATGGAATTCATAATGGAATTACTTTGGTTTTAATATATTGTTTATGACATGTTTGGAGTTCTTGAGATATCTGCATGCATTCATGAGAGCACTTTCAAATGGTATCAGATAACAGCTGGATGTTGGACAAGGGATTTTATCTTGTTGTTGAACCAATGGCAGTGATTAAATTGAACTGTCGGAGCAAAGCTTTCGCATGTCAGTCTGGTGAACGATGAAATGAAAGAGTGACACACTTCATAGATCAGAGAAATGTTTTATAAGCTGGCAGACATCTATGTAATGCATATGTAGAATGCGTGTTACACTTCTGCATTGTAAAGAAGACATAGCAGGTTGTTATACCTGTAGAGAAGACAGAGACAGCTAGTGGTGTGTCATCTGCGGTAGATGTAGAAGTTGAACCCTTAGTAAGAAACCTGTACGGAATGCATACGCCGTGTAGCTCTGCAGTGATGCAGATATACAGTATTACACAAAGCAACACAATTGTTAATCAGAAGACCAATACAATCTAATGAATTACTATAATGTGGGTTATCTTGGAACATGGAGTTTGAATCAAAACCCAGCAATGCTTTCTCGCCAGTAACACCCTTGCCAAATACCGCAGGTCCCTCTCCAGGAGACCTGTGGAGGATAAAATCTAGAAGAGCTGGATAGGGCTGTTGTAAATGACGTTATTCGTGGCTTTTTGCAGTGATTCCAAGCTTTTCAGCAGTAGGTGCAGGTCTGCAATGAGGTGATTCACAGCGAATTGAATCCTTACCCCCTTGTTCCACACACTTCACCTAAGAAGTTGTAGAAAGCTAATGGGAATTTCTCAAAATTCCCAGGAGAGGTGGCAGGTTTACTGTGTGCAAGGAGAAAAGGAAGGGAGGGGAAAGTAGAGAATTGGTGGGTGCACACTACAGATAGCTGTATATGGCGTCCAACTGATACCAACAAACTTAAAAATTAACTTTTATTAGACATATTTGCTTAAAAAAGAAGTGTGCTAATTACATCTTCTTGTTAGAATGATAGTAGAGAAGTGATTAAAGTTTTGAAAAAGTGATTAAAAACTTTAATCACTTCTCTACTATCATTCTAACAAGAAGATGTAATTAGCACACTTCTTTTTTAAGCAAATATGTCTAATAAAAGTACATTTTTAAGTTTGTTGTTATCAGTTGGACGCCATATAAAGCTATCTGCGGTGTGCACCCACCAATTCTCTACTTTCCCCTCCCTTCCTTTTCTCATTGTATACATAAATACTAGAGAAGGGTAGCACCACCTCTCTTTTTAAAAAATCAAGAAAAATAACATTTAAAAAAAATCAATATAGAATAATTAAGAGATACAGTAGGAGCAAGTTTCATCTTTGCTCCTTTGGTCATGGCTAGCCATGGCTATTCTATTGTTCTCAGCTGCAATACGTATTGTATTGCAGCTGAGAACAATAGAATAGCCATGGCTAGCCATGACCAAAGGAGCAAAGATAAAACTTGCTCCTACTGTAGCAGATAGAACCACAAAAGTCTAACCAAAGGACGTTTTCAGTGCGGAATTAATCCCTTGCCCCTTTTCCCTTACTCCCATTGATTGATTATTTACTGTGTGCAAGGCCTGGTTAAAGGATCCAGGTGCCCTGGGATAATACTCATGTAGCTCCCTTTGTAATGCTGTTAAGACATGTGTACAGTATATAATGAAGCATATAAACTGGCATGTAGGATCCAATGCTTGCGGCATGGGAAGTTGGCTTTGGCTTTAGGCTGCCCTGCTGGCACTAGTACAATGTACATAAAGTAATGGTCCCAGCAGTAAGTTACATTGGCACAGCCACCTGGCAGTCACCTTAATAACTGTACTCCCACAGTAAATCGGGGACTAGCAAGCAAGAAATAAAGTAGACCTTAATTCTATTCCTCAGCTGTCATGTGCAAGGCACCCCTCCCCACCCCCCAATCCTGGCACCTAGGCTGTAGACTAATCAGTCTATTGGTTAATCAGGTAGTGACTGTGTATGTCTGTTTCATACTCATATTGAAAATTAGAATATTTTCAGCTTTTGTGCAGGTTTATGTAATATTAATAATAGGGAGGAATCTTCAAGCCAATCATTCATAACCGAAGTACCATTTACTGTACATGAAGTACTTTTACAGACAGGCTTATTTCCTTGTCCTGTTTCAAGAATTAAAACAACAAAAACAATTATGGAGTGCTGCCCCTATTACAACATATAAATACTACCCTCACCCCCTCCTGCCATCAGACCATTATATTAGAACCATCCATATACCAGCAGGCTCTTCACATGCCCTCCATCCTCCTCAGATCCTATACCTGCCACCAGTTATTGTCACGAATGGGGTTGAGGTGCAAGATATGTAGAGCTGTGGGGAACATGATCTAGGGACTCTAGGGAATAATACATCTGGTAATGCTGGAAAGTCTCAGAGATTCTGATTCCTGGACTGGCGGTAACCCTGGAAAGTTCTGGGTTCGGGTATATTGGGACACATAAAATACGCCTCCTTGGCAATAACCAGAATTCAGGAATGCATTCTTGACAATAACAAAACTGAGAAAAGCCCAATTGGCAATAACTGAGGTCCGGGGATCCCGGATTAACTGTGGATTTCCTACTTGGTGATGTAATTGAGGAATGCCTTCGCATATGTGGGAACCTTAGGGATGTTGGCTGGACACCCGAACGGAGGTGCGGTGTCTAACTGGACAGCGGTGTTCACCAGGGACCCTGCAAGAGAGTTTGGTCGTGGCCCTCCGAAGGGAGCACCCCTGAGATCCTGGATGTGACAGGAGGTGGTAGTGAAAACAGCGAACTAGCTTAACGATTGAACCAGCATTTGGACTGGCAACTGAAAGTCTCTTGGAAGACCGAATGGTCAGACTGAGATGAACTATAACCAAGATCGTAGCTATTTAAATGCAGCAGCAACAAAACTGGACAAATTCTTGGCTAGTAAAATTAATAACTAAAAGGGTAACTGAAGAGAGCCTAACCGGCAACTTAGGATGGCCAACTTGGCAGATAATGGTAAAAACAACAAAATGGGATATACTCCAATGAGTAGCAGGGAGTATGCAGGAGGCAGATGTTCCAGGTGACTGTCAGCAGGAATACCGGATATAACTCGGAACCAGAGCAGAAGATGGAACACTGTGGAATGGACTGGAGATGACCAGGACCCAATAGTCAAAACCAGTACTGCAGCGTCTAACTGGGAATCCAAGAAGATCGCTACGGAGGTAGCCTAGCATCAGCTGAGTTCTAGATGGCAACTGACAGCTGAATGGTGACTGAGAACTGGAAGCAGCTGGGAATCCAAAAAGCGGCAGATGACTGGATCAGCTGGGAAGCCGGGCAGTGCTGGATGAGTGGATAGTGGCTGCGGCTGCCAGACATTGGCAGATGACCGGGTAGCGGCTGTGGTAGAATGGAAGTTAGGAGTCTGCATAATGGGAAGCAGGAGCCAGGAATCAGAACAGGTTGTACCAAAGTTACAGAGCAGGGTGCCAGGCATCAGAGCACAACAGGGATGGTCAGCGACATTGCTCAAGGCATTTTCCTGTTCCTTGAGCAGGATATTTAACCCCCTTGCCTTGCATGGATTGGCCAGGTGGTAGCTGCAAAACCAGGAAAAACTCAGTATGAAATTAACTGGGCCTAATAGGAGAGCCAGCAGTTTCAGCAAACGGACAACTGAATGGTTAATAGCTGATCAGAAGTCTCACAGGCAGTGGCGTAAGTTTGTCCCAGTTGCCCAGAGGCAAGATAAATATTGGTGCCCCTCCACACACACATAGCACCATATATAAATATATGTATGTATGTGTATGTTATGTATATTATGTTTGAAATAAAGAGAGTATGGCATCTATGCTCCTGCTAGGAGGGGGAGACAGCCACAGAAGTGATATTAACGGTTTTCACTGGTTCAAACTTGCAGCGGAACAGAGGTGCCCCCTTGGGAGCAGTCGCCCCGGCGGCAGATGACTCCACTGCCTCCCAGAGTTATGCCTCTGCTCACAGGTGTCCCATCAGTAATGCAGCAGCAGTACTCAGTCTCTAACTGAAGGTTAGCAGCATTACCGCAATCTGCATGGAGCAACGCTGGGGAAACTCAGAAACGCTGCAGACTAAAGGGAAGATTCCAAACAGATAACTGAGCCAGGATATAAGTATAGCCAGAATCGTGACAATTATATCCATAATTTTCTAGGCACCTTCTATCTTCAACACCACAAGCTATGGGAGCTCAAGCTGTCTGCTTAGTTAAACCACAAACTGTATTTTGCATTATCATAGTGGGCAGGTTCCTTTATACAGTTCTGCCTTGGGAGTGATCAAGAAGTAGTAGAGTTGTGACCTAGAGAGGCAGCTACCTAGGAGTGGGCATCGCTTCAATCTTGCATGGTCCTGGGAGAAGAGAAATCGCCCAGACCATCTGTCCAATTGCTTGTCGTCCTAAATAACATGCAAAAATTGACCGTCGTTAACGATGCACGCTCCCACAGATCGTTAGCAATGTCTTCTGTTGTCTAAAGTAAATATAATGGTGGTACTGCGCTCTATCTTATATTAGTATTCATGGGAGTGATTAATGACCAAGTTGTGTGGATTGTGCTATGTTCTATTCCTGAGATGTATGTGGTCAAGGCAGGGGTGATGAATGAACAATAGCGATGGTGATATGTTTCACACACTTTACTTAGATATGGTATGCAAAAATCTATACATTGAAATACAATGCATGCATATATGATGTAATTAAAAAACAAAGGTAACAAAAAAAAAGGAAGAAAAATAAGGATAAAAATAAAGTCAATGTGTAACAGTGCGTGCTTATTGACATTGTTCTTCTGTTGTCTATGCAAGCAGCTCAATCCGAGGATGGCATCAAGGACAGTTATACTCTTGGATGTAAATTCTTATCTTTTGTATTCGACGAAAACATCGCTGACAACTGGTTCAGGTTCAAAAGGGAAGGGCACGTGTACTGCATAGCCGGCCTCTCAGACAAGTTGAAAAAGGTCCAGGCTTACACGCTGCTGAACCTCGCGGGCACCGATGCCGTGGACAAATCAGAGGCCTTCACATAAGCGGACATAGAGAACAGAGAGGATCCTGACGTCCTTGTCGCAAAGTTTGAAGAAATCTGCATGCCGGCAAAAAATGTCATTATGGATAGGCAGATCTTTAACAGCACAAACCAGAAGGGTGACGACAACATACAATCATATGCCTCCACGTTAAAGCTGCTAGCAAAGAAATGCAACTTTGGCACCCTCCCAGATGAGCTCATCCGTGACAGGATTGTATGCGGCATACGCAATGACAAGGTAAGTGCACAGCTATTACTGGAAAAAGGCCTCACACTAGAGACTGCCATAAGCATTTGCATGCTCCATGAACAGGCGGAAAAGGGAACGAGGGAGTTAAAAATGGACGCTGAGGTGTGCGTCATGGTGGCCATTCCACCATGATCACCCACATGTGGGAACTGCGCAGCACAGCACCCCCCCATATGATAAACGCTGTAATACATGTGGCAGGTGGAATCATTTTATTTTGCAAGGTGCTGTCGCTCCAAAGATCGAGCCCCCAGGGAGCGGCAGACTGTGTCACCATACAGCCGTCCACCCCGGCAGGTCAACCAGGTAGAGATGGACCCAGGGTGCGACATAACCTGCACAACAGTCTGTGACAGTGTGGACTACTTGGATGAGAAGGGCAAAATATTTATTAAACTCAAGACAAAGAACACAAACAAAGTGGCCACGGTCAAAATAGACTCACTGGTACTTTGTTTATGTCTTGTTCATTCTTCATGTAGTCTCATATGTTGTTCTGCCTTTGTCTTTTGTATGTTTTGCATATTGAATAAAATTAATAAAAATTAATAAAAAAAAAAAAAAATAGACTCAGGAGCAAAATGCAATGTCATGTCACACAGGCAACTGCGTGAAATAGATCCTGCTGCACAGATAAACTCACAGGACAAGATCAATTTAATAGCATATGGTGGCCAAGTCATCACCACACTGGGCACCACGCAGATACAGTTCACTCGTGCTGACTTACTATTCCACATTGTGGACCAACAGGTCAAATCACTGCTTGGCCTCCCTGACAGTATTAGGCCTGCTCAAATTGGGGCCTGATGTGCATGCAATTTAGGTGAGCGTTCCGGAAATTAGACTTTCAAGACTTATTTGATTGCAGCACACTGGGCAAGCTTCCAGTCACATACCACATGAGGCTAGATGACTCCATCGTTCCTACTGTCTGTGCCCCCCGAGGGTCCCCATCACAATGAAGGACAAGATCATCCAAGAAATACACAGAATGACTCAACTGGGTGTCATTGCCCCCATAGAGGAAGCAACACAATGGGTGTCCGCCATGGTGGCTGCATCAAAAAAAGATGGAACTGTAAGTCTCTGCATTGACCCAGTGCACCTGAACAAAGCACTTTTATGTCCATATCACCCTCTCCGCACCATCGAGCAGGTGATTGCTGACATGCCAGGTGCCACAGTCTTCAGCACTCTGGATACAAAGTGCGGCTTTTGGCAAATTCCTCTGGACAGAGCCTCCTCCCGGCTCACTGCTTTCATGACCCCAATAAGGCGGTATGTATTCCTTTGCATGCCCTACCGCATCACCACAGGCAGTGAGGTCTTCCAGCGTTGCATGGAACAGCTGTTTGCGGGCTACCCCTGTGACATCTCTGCTGACGACATCCTGATCTGGGGCCGCACCATGGAAGAACATGACCTGCATCTACACCAGGTACTTGAACGGGCTCGCGCTCTAAACCTCAAGCTCAACCCAGACAAATGCAAGTTTGGAGTCACAGAAGTTGTGTACGTGGGCCACGTACTCACCAGCAAGGGTGTCAAGGCAGACCCGAACAAAGTCTCTGCTGTCCTACAGATGCCTCTTCCAGCAGATCAACAGGCACTACAGTGCTTCCTGGGGATGACCAACTACCTGTCCAAGTTTGTCCCGCAATACAGTGAAACCACTGCACCTCTACGCCAGCTACTACACCAGGACTCAGAATGGTGCTAGTTGGACACACACACGGCTGCTGTCAACCGTCTGAAGACCATGCTGAAAAAACCCACCGGTCCTGCAATACTTCAATGTGCATGACCCGGTTGTTCTGTCTGCCGATGCTTCACAGAGTGGTCTAGGGGCTATATGCCTCCAACACCACAGACCTGTGGCCTTCGTTTCCAGGGCTCTCACCGACACAGAAACCAGGTATGCACAGATTGAAAAGGAACTGTTGGCCCTCGTTTTTGCCTGCAACCGTTTTCATGATTTCATTTATGGCCATCCTGCCACAGTAGAGACTGATCATCAGCCACTCATCACAATTCTAAAAAAACTCATACACTCGGCCTCCTCCCGCATCCAAAGCATGATGCTCAAGCTCCAGCGATACAACTTGGACGTCATTTACAAGCCAGGCAAGGAAATGTATGTTGCTGATGCCCTATCCAGAGCCTACCTGTCATCTACTGATGCGGGCAGTACAGAGGACGACTACGAAGTTATGACCGTGAAGGTGCTCCCCACCAAGCAGCTGGAGGAGCTGTGTGCAGCCACACTTAGATGAGCTCTCCCAGTGTCTTTCTGCCGTCTTCCTCAATGGTTGGCCATCCTCTTCCAAGGAGCTGCCCCACTGCCTGCGCCCTTTTTATTGCATGATGGATAAGCTCACCGTGTCTGATGACATCATCATGCGGGGTCACCGCTTTGTGATCCCGGCTGCCCTCCAGACATCCTACACCCAGCAAATGCACAAGGGTCATGCCGGCCTGGAGTCCACCAAGCATAGGGCCCGTGAATCTGCATTCTGGCCCTCCATGTATGGCGCAATCGACTGTGCTGTTTCACTCTGTGCTCCTTGCAATGCTTTACGTCCACATCAGCCACGCAAGCCCATGCTGATCCACGACATTCCTGACCTCCCATGGTCTATCCTAGCAGCAGACCTATTTGAATGGAGGGGGAAGGACTACATGGTGCTCGTTGACTTCTACTCAGGATGGTTAGAGATAAACTACCTGCCCAGCACCACAAGCCTCATGGTAATCTCAAAACTAAAAAGACACTTTGCAGCACACGGCACTCCAAAACAGCTGATCACAGACAACGCCATGCAGTTTAAGAGCAGAGAGTTCATAGACTTTGCAAACACATGGGACTTCCAGCACATCACTAGCAGTCCGCACTACCCGCAGTCCAATGGGTTGGCGGAGCGCGCTGTCTGCTCTGCAAAACACTTAATGGAAAAATGTGCACGAGATGGTTCAGACATATATCTGGCTGGAGAGGACTCTGCACAGCCGGTTCATCAGTTTCTACCACCGCTGCAACCAATGTCAGACAATCCCTCCCCAAAGACCACACCGGTGACAGAGCCCTCTCAGAACACTAAGGACATTCCCATGGGCTCACAGTATACCGTTACCAGGTCGGCCGAGTGTCCAAACCCAATCCCAGGTTTCAAGACTTAATTGTTAAATCTTTCTCTTTTGTCTTGGTTCACATGTCTGTAATCATTCATGCATGTTTGTGTCCTTCCAGTTAAAAGGGGGGATGTAGATGCATGCCGTGCATTCTGGGAAATGTAGTCATGTCGGGTGACTCACTTCCTGTGGCACGGGGGTTCACTTCCAGTTGGTTGTTACTGCATGCTAAGTAAAGACGCACATTACCTTCATGCTACACAGGTGTCTGTGACTTCTTTACCACACGCATCTACAGGAATAATGAACAACATTGTATAATTTGCAGTGTTGTCTAATATGTCTAATATGTACCCAGCTTTATTCTGGGTTTTTAGAACGCAGTACTCTTCAGTCGCCTACCCTACAAATAGAGTATGGTTCTCTTATGCTGCGACATTTTATAGTATATTAATAGAAGTGCCAAAACCAATAATGCAACTTATGGAGCCCATGTGAGCTGCAATGTTGGCAGCTATTTAAGTCATTATATATCTCACTTGCTGAAATCACAGTGTGTATGGGCCCAAAATGTGCCAAATGGCTGGTTCTTTCAGATATGGGTATACAAGCCAATTTTGTTATGGGCAGCTTTAGTGTTTTAGATACTATTAAAATTGCCTACCTGGCAACAGCCAGATTGGTTCTATACACTGTTTGTATATATATTTATATTCCATGTACCTATTTGCATATTTCTCTGTTTGCCAAATGTTCAGAATTAATTCTATTTCATGAATATTTTTATGGCAGTCTCTAAACATATGACTGTGTTTGGAGAAATACATAATTAAACATTTTTACACTGGTGGGATTTGCAGCATATTGCACTGCAATGCATAACTGGCTCCAAGTGCAAATGGGGATATGGAAGTGTTGGGGAATAGTTCATAAGAAAACTACAGATTGAAAGAACTGAATCTAGAGGCAAATCACCAGGTGAGTATATTTGCCTATTGTCTAAATGTTTCAAAACAAAGTTCACTTTATGATTTGCTTTATATGCTTGCTGTATTCTAATGCCCCCAGTTTGCTGATGTGCAAAGCACACATTTTACCCCTTCCACATCGCAAATGCCAGGTCACACACAGGATTTGTACATGGTTCTGTCCCGAGAGCGACTCCAGCATTTGCGAGGTGATGCTCCCCACAGCAATTGGGCAATAAGCCGTGTTACTGACCGCATCAAGGGGTCGAGCAGAGTGGCAGTGCATCATCGGGGTGGAAGGGGAGGTGGCAGCTGAAGCTCCTCATGGTGTGAACGGGATCCAGGTCACTCGACGGGGTTCCCCATTCACACTGCCTAGCAATGTAGGGGCTTGTAGGGTCACAACACTCAGGGCAAGATGTAGTATGCCTTGAAAATTTATACAATGGAGAGTGATAGACCACCAGCCAATCAGCTCCTACATGTTATTTTTCAAACACAGTCTGTAGCATGGCAGATAGTAGCTGATTGGCTGGCTGTTTTTCACTCACCATTTTATCACTTTTTAAGCTTAGTACATCTGGCCCTCAGTGACTATCAGGCAAGCCCGATTGCTGCGACTCCCCTGGGACTGTGTTTTCTTATATGGATCAGCACTACTCCATTTTGCCCAGCGTACCCGGCATGACCAAAATAAATCGTTTCAGGCTGCGGTGATTCATGCAATTATATCTCTCACTAGGGCAGATGTATTTAGCCTGGTGAACAGGTAAAGTGGAGATAAAGTTGAAGATGTTTGCACATGTTCTGCTGATGCTGCCTGGTGATTTCTCACTGGGTGGTCATATTGATTATTCCATACCTCCCAACCACCCTGATTTCAGATGGACAGTCCCGCATTTCAGAGAGTGTCCCACCCAAGAGCTACAGAGTGCTGCAAGAACTGGTGGAAACTCTAGTTACAGAGCAGCAAAGAGCAGCAGTGATTGACAGCTGGGAGGTATATGATTATGTCTTTTATTTGTAAGTAATGTTTTCACTTTATCTTAAATAAGTATTTTCTGATGAACTGCATTACTGAATCCTCTGAAGTTTATTGAAGCCTTATAACAAATGCATATTTTACACACGGACTACAAACATGGGCTGGAGTGTATGGAACATATGACATGTTTAAACCGGGATGTGGTTGGCAGGTCAACAATAAATAGGTTGGCAGTCAATAGGTAGACCACTATTGGTGGACAGGCCATAGGCTGACACATGAAAAAGGGTGACATACCTTAGGTCAACATGGTCAAAAGGTTAACAGATACTATAGGTTGACATGCGAGGCACCGCGGCCCAAGCATGGCGAGCGAAGCGAGACACTTATACGATGTCCATGTCAACATAAGTCAACAGGACAGCAAGAAAAAACTTGTGTAGACATTTTCCATGTCAACTTATTGCTTGTGTTGACCTTTCATTAATGTCGACCTAAGCCATGTAGACCTTTTTAATGTGTCAAACTATAGCCTGTCAACTAATAGTGGTCGACCTAATGACGGTCAACCTTAATAAAGTGGACCCTATGACCAATACCCGTGTAAGCCACATGTAGGGGGCTGGACTTAGGGAATTCTGTTGATGTAATACTGCTTGATTTCGCTAAAGCTTTTGCCACGGTGCCTCATAAAAGGTTATTAATGATACTAGGTCATTTAGGGTTAGGAGATAAAATTTGTAATTGGATTAAAAACTGGTTGCACAATTGGGGACAGAGCGGGTGGTAAATGGCATACATTCCAGTAAGGTCCAAAGTGGAGACCCTCAAGGTTCAATATTGGGACCTATCTTGTTTAATATATTCATTAATGATATAGGAAGTGACATAGTGAGTAAAATTGCAATATTTGCAGATGACACTAAATTGAGTAAGGAAATTAACTCAGGAGAGCATGTGGATACACTACAAAGTGACTTAATAAAACTGGAAAGGTGGGTGGAAAGGTGGAAAATGCAGTTTAATGTTGATAAATTCATTACGGGAACAAAAACGAACAAGCTACTTATAGGTTAAATTGAGTTATTATAGGGCATTCTGCTTTAGAGAATGACTTGGGGGTCATCATAGGTGAAAAATTGGGTAATAGTGCACACTGCTCAAGTGCCGCAGCAAAAGCAAACAGGACACTGGCATGCATTAAAAAGGGAATAGATTCAAGGGATGCCAATGTGATAGTGCCTCTTTACAAAACATTGGTGAGACCAGACTTGGAATACTGTGTTCAGTTCTGAGCACCGCACCTTAAAAAGGACATAAATGAATTGGAACAGGTGCAGAGAAGGGCGACTAAGCTAGTAAAAGGTCTTGAATCACGAGAATACTAAGATAGGTTAACCAGGGTAACGGAGGTTGAGAGGTGATATGATACTATGTACAAATATATGGAACTGGAAGATGATTTGTTCACTAACAGGCCTATACTTATGACACATGGGGCTCGAGGAAAAGAAGTTCCGTACTGAATTAAGAAGAGGATTCTTCACCATTAGAGCAGTACAATTCTGGAACTCATTGCCAGTGGGGGTGGTTACGGCAACTACTGTTAATGAATTGAAATCTAAACTGGATACATTTTTGGCCACTAAGGGAATCCTATAGATACAGTATGACTTACTCAAGTCAGTAGTTACAAGTCAGATAGGTTGAACTCGATGGACTAACGTCTTTATACAGCGTTAATTACTATGTTGCTATGTACTACTGATGCTAACCATCATGTGATAGTTGCAGCTTTGTAAACAGTATGGGGGAAATTTACTAAGATGGGAGTTCTATTTCAAATGGGACGTTGCTTTGTGATACCAATCAGATACTATCTATTATATTCTAGAAGTTATCTAATAAATTAGCAGTAGGTTCTGATTGGTTGCCCATAGCATCATCTCATGTGTAATAGAACTTCCATCTTAGTAAATTTCCCCCAATGTATATTCAATTGCACCTGCATTTTGGGGCGCAATTGCATGTAAATACATTACTACAGAGGTGACAGAGAAGAATGTGTTATTACAGAGATATAATGGAGGTGAATAATGGGGGAAATGTGTTACTACATAAGTGAGTGGTCCATACCCACTACCAGTGGTGTAGCTAGGTTCCACAGTGCCCGGAGCAAGGGCATGTTTAGCCCCCCCCCCGCCGCCGAATTGTAGTAGGCGGGGCTCCTACACTGCATAAGGGGGTGCGGCCTAACATTACCACACACCGGAATGCCCATTGCACATTTTAGCGAACTTTGTAATACCCATTACACATAAAGCCACATGCCGTAATGGCAATTACACATAAGGTCACACAGGATGCCCATAACATACTATATAATAAACCGTAATGCCCATTACATACTATATAACACACCATAATGCCCATTACACATCTGACACATAAGTGCTACTTACCTACATGCTCATTGCTAGTAACTTCATGAAAGGGGGTAAGAGGAAAAAAGAGAGCAGGAGAGAAAAAAGAGAAGAGAGAGGGGGAGAGAGGAGGGAGGGGGTGAGGAGAGAGATGGAGGAGACAGATGGAGAGAGAGAGAGAGAGAGAGAGAGAGAGAGAGAGATGGGGGAGAGGGAAAGGGACAGAGGAAGGAGGGGGAGAGAGAGGAAGGAGAGAGAAGAGGGAGGGAGAGAGGGGGGAGGAAGGGAGCAAGGGGTTAAATAGAATTGTGACAGCTTGATACTGGTATACATGGTATACTCACTCCTGTTCTGATGGGAACCTGAACACAATGGGCGGTATTCAATGAGGCTGATTCGCCAGGTTTTTATGGCGATTTTGTGCTGTAAGGCGAATTTCTGACTAAAACGGTGAATCACCCTATTCAATGACCAGATGGCGAATACATTTTAAGGTTTTTTTCGCCATGATTCACCGAGTAGCAATCGCTATCTTTTTATGGGGAAGTGGAAGGTGAACTTTTAAAATAAAGTGTTTTGTTTTTTACATTTGGTGTAAAAAAATCTGGAATTTTATTCTGAGGAGGGGCATGCTATTTTTATTCATGAGCTGTAAGCACATGAATATATATTTCATTTTAGAAAAAAAAAATTTTTTTACACAGACCAGCCAGCAGGGGGCCGGAGCCGAGCCGCTCATCATTACATATTCATATATTCACTTCACCCGATCATTACATATGCATGATCTGGTGTAGTGAATATACCCGGTCCCCTGCTGGCACCCCGGGGGGGTAGCCTGTGCTGCCTGGCACCCGGGGAGCCCACCTCCCCCCACAAACGTTCTGGGGCAGGCAAGGAGACTTCCATCTCCCTGCCTGCCACCGTCCTCAGGCTCCCTGCGGCGTCTGCCGCAGGAGCTCAAATTCGCTGGTCAGGGGCAGCGAGCCCCTGACTCGTTGAATACCGGAGCCGGCGAGGCTCCGGAATGCAGCGAGCAGTGGCGAATGTGCAGCGAATCCTAAACAGGATTCGCTGCACGTCGCCAGTATTCACATTAAATACTGCCCAATGTTGAGAAAACAAGTTTATTACAGTCCTTTAAATGAGTAAGTCTATAGGGGCCGATGATCATGTTTACAGCCTGTAGTGCACATGCGCAAGGCCATTCAGCGATGAAAGCCTGCTACACACAAGGTGTTTACTAAGTAGGCTTCTGGGAGTGGTTCATTAGAGTGCCTAGAAAAACGCAAGGGGTGCCAGAAAAAATGCTGGGATTGTCAGGGAAAATGCAGGCGTGCCCAAGCATATTAGCTGAGGGTGTTCGACATCAGCAACAGTTAGGATATCCATGTTTTCATCTCAGCCACTGAGTAAGGGGGGTATTTAAATATTAAAAAATAACAGTGAAAAACCCCATGTTGATCTTTTGACCATCGACCTTGTCCATGTCGACCTAAACCCATGTCGACCTAGACCCATGTCGACCTAGTGGTGTCGACAGTACTTATGTATTTCCCGGGCGACCACTAAGCTTAGTGGGCTATTCTGCGTAAGAAAATCGCATCGCATGACCCGTTTTAGTGGCATACGATGCGTGCGATGCGATTTTACTAAGTAATTTATTCACTGCTCTTTTGCCACGGGCTTATCGCATCGCATGCCATTGTACCTCATGCCAAATCTCAAGCGATTGCATGCGATTTTTTAGGGTGCGATGGCATTAACTGTACTACAATTTTTAGCCACCCCCTACTATCTACGCCACCCCAAAGCGTTGCAAGCGCAGGGAGCACCCACTATCCATGCCACCCCAAAGCGTGATGAGCGCAGCGAGCCCCGCGTGGGGCAGCGGAACGCGCCCTCCTGACCTTTTCATACCCCCACTATCCACATCGGCATGGAGGTGATTTTATATAGTGTGGCGAGCGCAGCGAGCCACCGAGTCCGGAGCGTGGCAAGCGCAGCAAGGGGACGCGGATAATATGTAAAGTAATCTGCATCCGCTCACCACGCTTGGGGCTCGCCACACTATATAATATCAACTCCACGCCAACGTGGATTGTGGGGGTATGAAAAGGTCAGGTGGACGCGTTCCACCGCCGTTCACCACGCTTCGGAGTGACATGGATAGTGTAGGAGTTTTAGGAACACATTCACACCAGCCATACAATACATCTAAAACAGTAATGTGGACATGTGTTAACATTAAACTGAATTTAGTTAGTAATGATTCAATTAATAACATATATGAACAATAAGAACGATAATTAAGAATAATATGAACAAGAATAAAGATAATGAACAATAATAACGATAATTAAAGAGGAAAGAAGCAAAAAAACAACAGTCACTGTGAAGGCAGTGAATTAGCCTTTGGCAGGAGAGTCAGAGCGTGGAGAATTCTGACAAATGCATTGCCAGCGCCCAAACTCTTCCTCCACATGAATTCTTGGAGGTAGGAGTTCAAGTGGTGCCTTGAGGTTCCTCTGTGACGCTTATTCCGCCATTTGCAGGCCTCCCACAGCTGCTCAATGTTTTGGGTGTGTACACCTGACTCAGGGTCAACAAAATTGAACCTGTGATTTACCCTGGCATGTTCATACCCTGCCTGCTGAAGTTGTTCGGTATTATATGCCCTCCAGCAGTCCGAGTATATCACAGATCCGGGAGCGACATGGGTATTTATAGCATCCATCAGGGTAGTGGCGTCCCTCCTTTCGACAGCGATAAGAAAGTAGGTGCCTGTCTCCCTGCAGATTCCGCCAAAAACCCATTGCTGAGGCAGCATCCTCCCAACATGGTACTTGCGCTTGACGAAGAGGCTCTCGTCAACCTCCACCACCATGCCAGGGCCTCCAATTTGCCTCAGCGGCTGCAAAAGAAGATCCATGGCACACGCCTCCCTCAGAAGACTGTTGTACTGCACAGTAGTTTTGATTGACATGTGCAGCTCCCTCTGGCAGTACAGCATACTGGTCAGCTCCTGTGCCCATGAATACACGAAACGGACCAGGGTCAGGAAGGGTAACCGGCACCCCAGGAACCACTCGAACACTGACCTTCATCCTACAGGATTTGATGTTGCAGTGCCATGTCCCTTCCTTCACAGACAGCCTCATAGGATGGCCAGTCAGGCAATTCCGGGTAACAGGCAGTAAGTGGTGTTGCTGCCAAAACACCACAGCCTCCTCCTCAGATGTAGGCAAGGTGAACATAGTCAGTTGTTCACCTGCCACGCGGCTCACGTCTGTCACACTCTGAGTACTCTGTGAAGCATCCATCACGGTCAGCTAATCACCTCAGAATGAGTGACCGGGAGCACTTACGCAAGTTCTGCCTGACTACGCTATTTCCGTAGCTTAAGCTTAAGCTTATTCACAAAGCATAGCTACGGTAATGACAAATGTCTATCATTACTCTATCCATATAAACTACTGAGATCGCAGCGCATTTCCTTGCGCAAGCGTACATATGTTAATTGGGAGCCCAGGCACTACATAAGTACCGTGTCGACCTAATGCTTGTTGACCTAGTTGCTGTAGACAATATGATCCACCCCCCTGCCAAGATCCCTGGTTAATGCTGTCGGGGAAGACAGCATTAAATAGGGCCCCGCAGTTATTTACCCCCGCCGGGAATAGCGGCGGGAGATTGAATCTAAAGGTGCCCATACACTAGTAAGATTTATCTTCAGATCTGGCTGGTTGGAACAAAAAAATGGTTATGGATGAGTGACAGTTTGTTAGTTTCCCAGCATTTCCAAGCAAATGGTCAGCTGTCATTTGCTCTCATCCATAACCATGTTTTTGTTCCAACCAGACAGATCTGAAGATAAATCTGCATGTGTAGGGCCACCTTTCGTCTCAGTCTACTCTGAGCCTGCGATGTCGTGCCAAGTGTAAAAATAATTTAATTGGGAGCTGCTTAAGAACATATTCACACTGCTGCGAATACATTTGCAGCTGTACACATTTATTCACACAGCAAACACATTTATTTGCAAGGTAGGATTTTATGCTAGTGGGCCTCTATTTGATTGCTGGCTGCTGCAAATTTGCAGCTGTGTGGTCAGGTCTGAATTACACTCTTTGGGGGTTATTCTAGTTCACTCGCAAAGGCACCATCACTCTCTAATGGACAAAACCATATGCACTGCAGGTGGGGCTGATGTAACATGTGCAGAGAGAGTTAGTTTTGGGTGTTTTATCGTTCCTGTGCAGGGTAAATTCAGCAGATCGCATCATATACAAATCTCATGCAAATCGTATGCAAAATGCATGCAAATATCATACTTGATTTGCATGCAATTTGCATACGATTCGATCCACGATGCGATTTAACACACCCCCACTATCCACGTCAGCCCGAAGCGCGGCGAGCGCATGCGGTAATTGTCTTCCCGACCTGTTCATACCCCCACTATCCATGTCGGCGAGGAATCGATTTTATAAAGTGTGGCCAGCGCAGTGAGCAACCGAGCCCGAAGCGTGGTATGTGTAAAACGAGCCCGAAGCGTGGTAAGCCCCGCGAGGGGACAAGAATTACTTGACGTGTATTCCGCGGCCCCTCGCCACACTTTATAAAATCAACTGCATGCCAATGTGGATAGTGGGGGTATGAACAGGTCGGGAGGACACTCGCGGGACACACTGCACTTGCCACGCTTCGCGCTGACGTGGATAGTGGGGGTGTGGTAAATCGCATCGCAGATCGAATCGTATGCAAATATCATGTGCGATTTGCATACGATTTACATACAATCTGCTGGGAAGTGCCACCGTGAAGCTAAACAAGTACCCTTTATTTTTACACTGCAATATAGATATCAGTTTGAAGTACAAACCCCATCCAAATCTAACTCTCTGCAAATGTTACATCAGCCCCACCTGCAGTGCATATGGTTTTGTCCATTAGAGAGTGATTGTGCCTTTCCTTGTGAACCAGCCCCCTATGACCAGTACACCTTGAAGTTAGGGTACTTGTGAGTTATCTGGACGCCCGATTTTTTGATTGTATGCCTTAAGTTAAGGCATACAATCAGATACGATGCGATGCGATATCGCATCGCATCGCATCGCATCGCATGCGACCATCGGATGCGATGACCCGATTTTTCCATAGGAATCAATGTTAAAATGATTCCTATGGAAAAAGGGGTCCTTTTCATACCCCTACTATCCAAGTAGGCATGGAGTTGGATATAAACCTGTGGCGAGCGTAGCGAGCCACCGAGCCCGAAGCGTGGCGAGCGAAGCGAGCCCCGCGAGGGGACGGTATTCCGTGTCCCCTCGCGGGGCTCGCTACGCTCGCCACGCTTTGGGCTCGGTGGCTCGCTACGCTCGCCACAGGTTTATATCCAACTCCATGCCCACTTGGATAGTAGGGGTATGAAAAGGACCCCTTTTTCCCATTGAATTCCATGTTAAAATGGACTCAGTCCATTTTAACATTGATTCCTATGGAAAAATCGGGTCATCGCATCCGATGGTCGCATGCGATGCGATGCGATATCGTATCGCATCGCATCTGATTGTATGCCTTAACTTAAGGCATACAATCAAAAAATCGGGCGCCCGGATAACTTATAAGTACTATATATATATATATATATATGGAAAAATCGGGTCATCGCATCGCATCGCATCGCATCGCATCCGATGGTCGCATGCGATGCGATGCGATGTGCCCGATCCGACCCGATTTTGAAATCGGGCGTCCGGATAACTCACAAGTACCGAAGTTAGTTACTTGGAGAACTAAAGGCTGAGAATTATGTTGTAAAATGCATCATATTTCCCATTTAGAATGTAGTCCAGCAGTCACTGTACAACTTTTTGTTATTTTGCTGATGATGAAAAGTAAACTTCTGTGGCATTTCTCTCTCTCTCTCTATCTCTATCTCTCTCCCCTGTGTCTGTGCACACTATAATCTGCTGTATCTCTTCTTAGCCTATCACAGCTGCATCTTCCCTGAGTTAGTTATTGGTCACTTGGCAAATTTAACAAACAGCAAATGTTTATTTTATTTTTTAAACAATGTGCCAAGTCACTGAGTGTTCTCTCTATATCACAGATAATGTGATTTCCTCTTAAACCCTAATCAAATATCTGTTAGTTAGATATCACTATACTCTTCCATACACCGAAAATCACATCCAAATTTGGCCTCCAATATTGGCTTGAGTTCTAATTTTCTTTTATTAACAGTAAAAATCAAATCTTCTGATGATTAAAAATGACCGCAATCTGATTAACCACAAGTTTTAAAAGCTCTTCAAAAAGTAAAAGTGCTTTGCTCGTGCATATCGCTTTTTAATTAGCTAATTAATTTTCTTTTGGTTGTATTACAATATTTGAAACATTCTTAATGTGCTTAGTGGAAAACACAGCATTTTTTGATAAGCATTGAGGTGTGACCCTGTACCTAGGCCTGCAGTGCATTGCAATGACTACCCAATTGAATCACTTGTAACATTAATCATTTTTGCAACTACCAAATTTGACTTATCTAATTTAATTTATTAACAGTTTCTTATATAGCGCAGCAGATTCCGTAGCGATAGAAAATAAACATTAAAAGATACAGGCATATATAAGAAATGCATTTTATATAACACAATGAGGTTAAAAATTTATCATTTTTCTTGACAAACTTTTTATATTGCACAAATTTGTCACATTAAATATTTACAATTATTTGAAACACAGTTTTGTTACTGTCAATGGGCCAGATGCACTAAGCTTCAAAAGTGATAAAACGGAGAGTGATAAAGAGCTAGCCAATCACGTCCTACCTGTCATTTTTCAAACACAGTCTGTGACAGGGCAGGTAGGAGCTGATTGGTTGGTTGTTTATCACTCTCCATTTTTATCACTTTTGAAGCTTAGTGCATCAGGCCCCGTATTACATAAATGATAGATTCTCTTCAGTGTTTATATTCAATACATTCATATTGCTGCCCAATTATACAAAGGGCCCTTCTTATATAAACATGCAATCCTGTTGTTTCAAATGATTAAAAAGTTATTGTGGGGCAGTTGAGCAATATAGGAATCTGGTCATATCTGGCAAAATATCGTTTACACATACACAGATTTAGACTTAACAACAAAGTATTGTATAAACATTTACAGACACATACACGTGAGAGAGTAAAGAAATGAGCAAACACTTTAATAAATTGCCTCAAATTACCTCTAAATCAACTATTGTTTTTAGTGTATGCCCCTAAAATAAATAAAATTATTTATTACAATGAAAATAATTGCTTTTTATATATCTATTTTTTTAATTAAATGGTCTCAAAATATTCCCACACCCCATTTATTGCATTTTTCATTTAATTCCTTCATAATGAAATTAAGTGGGTTATTCTGGTTCACTCGCAAAGGCAAATTCTCTCGCAAATGGACAAAACCATGTTACATGCACTGCAGGTTGGGCTGATGTAACATGTGCACAGAGGGTTAGATTTGGGTGAGTTATTTATTTTTTCTGTGCAGGATAAATACTGCTTTATCTTTACACTGCAATATAGATATCAGTTTGAACATACCCCACCCAAATCTAACTCTCTCTGCATATGTTACATCAGCCCCACCTGCAGTCCACATGGTTTTGTCCATCTGAGAATGAATTTGCCTTTGCGAGTAAACCAGAATAACCCCCTAAATTCATTAGCTTTTACATCATTTAACTTTTTTTTTTAAATGCACAGATCATAGAAACAGAGAATTTGTCAGATTATGAAAACCACTTATCCCATCTAGTCTGGCCTTTTTGTTTTATGTTTTGTGTAATTTATGTAGGGATATTCATATACCAATCCAAATCCTCCATTTCACACCATATAAAAGCATCCACTACTTTCCTGATGCCCGCTAACATTCTAGTAACAAAGTTGTCTTTTTGAGGGGGTCCAGGAAGATTTCCCCAGTTTTCATGCTTTTTGGACAACTTGCTGCCAGTAGTGCAAATTTCTAACTGACCTGTGCAAATTTCAGGTGCACACATGAAGGTGTAGTGTGAAGTTTATGTAAGCCAGATTGCCATCTGCAAACTCTAATGTAAATAAGTTTCATTCTAACCACTCCGAACATTTGCATACTAATGAAATGGTGCATGCACACAATGAAAATGAAACTGCCTTCCTGGAATTGTGAAACAGAAAGCCTTTATTGCAGCCATGTCTATTTTCTACTCCATTTCAATTTACATGATTATGGTTGATTATATATATATATAATCAGGTCCAGTGGTCTGTCACTTTCACCATTAAATTCATATAACCATACCCAATGCCTTCAATGCTGAATGGATATGTGTAGAAGAAGAAGTGGCGCTCTCAGGATTTGTATGAACAGAATATACTTTACACAAGTGTGAATTCTACATTTTAGTTTATTAGACTAAACCGTCATCAGGAATATAGATACAGAATACACCTTATATAGACACCTGTGAACCTGGTGCAGGGGCCCGTCTGTATAGTGATGACATCAGCCAATGTGAGCCGCCCCACAGCCGCTACATCATCCCCAGGGGCGGATTGGGAATCAAAAGCAGCCGGGGAAATATGTTGAAGCAGCCTTGGGGGGCGCGGCGAACCTGTTGCGCACCGGAGGCGTGCCCAATTTTTTGGGGGGCGTGACCTTGTGATATGGGGGTGTGGCTTATTTCAACGAGGCCACGCCCCATTTTTGCCACTGTGGGGGCATAGCAAGTGGCTCTCTGAACTGCTGGCTATGTCCCCAGCCCCTCAGGATGCAGAATAGGTGCATGGGAGGGGAGGGTTAAACTATGGTTAGGGGGAATGGAAAGGTGTAGGTTTAGCCTATTTAACAAAATGTATTGGTATTATGACATCACTGTCAGTATTCTGACTGTGTGCATCCCATACCCAATTCCTCCAGTACTCACTGTACTGTATGTCCCCTTTTGCACATGTATACATTGTATCGATTCTTGGGAATAAATATTGTTACTGCTGCTAGTATAAGGGTCAAGGAAAAGTAGAGCACATTTACCTTCAATTGTATACAGTGTTTCATTATTTGTAAAAACCAAGTTGCATAATAACCTTTGTATTAAAAAAATCAGATAATATATCTAATGCTGTGTACACCTGGGCGAAATGTAATAGGGTGCGATTTTTTAGACTAAAAAAAAATCGCACCAAATCGCAACTTTAAAAATCGCATTTTTTGCCGCGAATTCGCATATGTAATGAGATGCGAATTAGCGGCAAAAAAATGCGATTTGCCGCGATTTTTAGTCATGAAAATGTGCGCATTTTCAGTCATGAAAATGTGCGCATTTTTATAAATGCGCTTTTGTGCAAAAAAAAAAAAGTTAAAAAAAAAACGGCGTGGGGTCCCCCCTCCTAAGCATAACCAGCCCCGGGCTCATTGAGCCGGACCTGGTTCCAAAAATACGGGGGACAAAAAATCTGGGGGTCCCCCGTATTTTGAAACCAGCACCGGGCTCCAACAGCCCGCGGTGTCATGCCACAGCCGGGGGACACTTTTTATACAAGGTCCCCCGGCCAAAACATGAGCACCGTGGCTGGTCAGCCTTGGACGGGGTACCTGGAGGAGTGGGGACCCCCCCAATAAAGGGGTCCCCCCCCCCCAGGCTTCACCCGTCCAGGGCTGAAGCCCGGGGCTGTCACCGGCGTCCGTGGCCAGTGGACGCCGGCCTGATAGGGTTAAATCCATCATACATATCATTACATTGCTTTTTACCGGCGAACTACAAGTGCCAGCAGACCTCCCCCGCATGCTGGGACTTGGAGAACCACAAGTCCCAGCATGCAGGGCATTAATGGGCCCGCTGGGACTTGTAGTCCACCTGTAAAAAGAATGTTTATAAAAAACACACACACAGAGAAGTACAAGTTTATTACACACACACACCTCAATTTTACACCAGCATACTTACCATTCCTGGATCCAGCGCTGGTCTGGCTGCTTTACAGCCGGCTCCCCCCGCACTGACAGGCAGCGGGGAGAACCGCTTTCTCCGTTGCCTGTCACTGGGGCGAAATGTAATAGGGTGCGATTTTTTAGACTAAAAAAAAATCGCACCAAATCGCAACTTTAAAAATCGCATTTTTTGCCGCGAATTCGCATATGTAATGAGATGCGAATTAGCGGCAAAAAAATGCGATTTGCCGCGATTTGCCGCGATTTTTAGTCATGAAAATGTGCGCATTTTCAGTCATGAAAATGTGCGCATTTTTATAAATGCGCTTTTGTGCAAAAAAAAAAAAGTTAAAAAAAAAACGGCGTGGGGTCCCCCCTCCTAAGCATAACCAGCCCCGGGCTCATTGAGCCGGACCTGGTTCCAAAAATACGGGGGACAAAAAATCTGGGGGTCCCCCGTATTTTGAAACCAGCACCGGGCTCCAACAGCCCGCGGTGTCATGCCACAGCCGGGGGACACTTTTTATACAAGGTCCCCCGGCCAAAACATGAGCACCGTGGCTGGTCAGCCTTGGACGGGGTACCTGGAGGAGTGGGGACCCCCCCAATAAAGGGGTCCCCCCCCCCCCCAGGCTTCACCCGTCCAGGGCTGAAGCCCGGGGCTGTCACCGGCGTCCGTGGCCAGTGGACGCCGGCCTGATAGGGTTAAATCCATCATACATATCATTACATTGCTTTTTACCGGCGAACTACAAGTGCCAGCAGACCTCCCCCGCATGCTGGGACTTGGAGAACCACAAGTCCCAGCATGCAGGGCATTAATGGGCCCGCTGGGACTTGTAGTCCACCTGTAAAAAGAATGTTTATAAAAAACACACACACAGAGAAGTACAAGTTTATTACACACACACACACCTCAATTTTACACCAGCATACTTACCATTCCTGGATCCAGCGCTGGTCTGGCTGCTTTACAGCCGGCTCCCCCCGCACTGACAGGCAGCGGGGAGAACCGCTTTCTCCGTTGCCTGTCACCGGCTTTCTCCGTAGCTTCTGTAGCTCTGTCCCAGTGCTACAGAGGCTGAGAGCGTGATTGGCTGAGCTACAGTATGCGTCTCCATGGAGACGCATAGCTCAGTCCTGATTGGCTGAGCTATGCGTCTCCATGGAGACGCATACTGTAGCTCAGCCAATCACGCTCTCAGCCTCTGTAGCACTGGGACAGAGCTACAGAAGCTACGGAGAAAGCCGGTGACAGGCAACGGAGAAAGCGGTTCTCCCCGCTGCCTGTCAGTGCGAGGGGAGCCGGCTGTAAAGCAGCCAGACCAGCGCTGGATCCAGGAATGGTAAGTATGCTGGTGTAAAATTGAGGTGTGTGTGTGTGTAATAAACTTGTACTTCTCTGTGTGTGTGTTTTTTATAAACATTCTTTTTACAGGTGGACTACAAGTCCCAGCGGGCCCATTAATGCCCTGCATGCTGGGACTTGTGGTTCTCCAAGTCCCAGCATGCGGGGGAGGTCTGCTGGCACTTGTAGTTCGCCGGTAAAAAGCAATGTAATGATATGTATGATGGATTTAACCCTATCAGGCCGGCGTCCACTGGCCACGGACGCCGGTGACAGCCCCGGGCTTCAGCCCTGGACGGGTGAAGCCTGGGGGGGGGGGACCCCTTTATTGGGGGGGTCCCCACTCCTCCAGGTACCCCGTCCAAGGCTGACCAGCCACGGTGCTCATGTTTTGGCCGGGGGACCTTGTATAAAAAGTGTCCCCCGGCTGTGGCATGACACCGCGGGCTGTTGGAGCCCGGTGCTGGTTTCAAAATACGGGGGACCCCCAGATTTTTTGTCCCCCGTATTTTTGGAACCAGGTCCGGCTCAATGAGCCCGGGGCTGGTTATGCTTAGGAGGGGGGACCCCACGCCGTTTTTTTTTTTATAAAAACACTTTTACACATTTTTATTAACAGAACCATGCACAGATCTCAATGATCTGTGCATGGTTCTGTCAAATTCGCCTGTCAGAACCTGGTCTATTTTTTTTGCGATTTTTGGTAACATTGACCAAAAATCGCACCCTATTACATTTGCGAGTTGTATACTTTATAATGGGAAAACATCTGGATGCGAATTGAAATGTGACTAAAAATCGCACTTCTAAAAGTGCGATTTCGCGGTAAAAAGTGCGATTTTTTACCGCGATTTTCAACCTATTAAATGTGCGATTTTCGGAAAATGTGCGATTTTGGCCGTTTTTGACCAAAAATCGCACATGTCTAAAAAATCGCACTCTATTACATTTCGCCCCTGGTGTGTTTTTGGCTGTCATCGATAGCAAGTTAGTCAAAATTGCACCGTGTTTAGCCCCATCCAATGCTGATGACACAGGGTGACAGAGTGCATACATGGGGTGACACATGGGCCCTTATTCTGATCGGTGCGGATATTCCCGAATTCTTACGGTGCGGTCCGCACGCCACGGTGTGCTGCCGCGTGCGGCCATCGTCCGTAGAAACGCCCACGTGTCCTCCGCATTCGGACGGACTCACTCTTTAAGAACAGGGCGTGTTTACGGACGACATACAAACCATGCGTGTGCGGGAGAAACACTCCGATTCTGCACGGTATTACAGAGTATTACAGAGTATGCACGGGAATACCGCATCCAAACGGGAGTCAAGCGGTGCTTCCGCACGTAAGCGGAGTATTTACGCCAAACAACCCAACTATTATGTCTATTCTGCAATACATCACATGACCCACTTATTCAATTACCTATCCTCATACAAAAATGCTTATTTGGAATTGGAATCAATTAGATGCCAATATATCCTTACAAGCATGCCTAACACATGCATTGCACACATTAACCCTTACAGCAATTGAAGTGCAATGGTTTCAATTAAAGCACTGACAAGCGTCCTATTAGTGAGTAATGAGTAAAGGAGTCGATTCTATTGGGTTCAGGTGTTAATGCTTGTAGTCATTAGGCGGTCCGTTCGCCTACCGCAGGAACGAGTGGTGTCCGCAAAGCAATAGTAGCCTTTTGGACACCGCACATTTCTTCCCTTTTTGTTCGAGTGCATTCGGAGTGGTATCCGAATGCACGCCCCCCAACATAAGTGTCCTCCCCCGTGTCCGCCCATGTTTCCGCCCCGTTTTGCCCACTTTGAAACTACGCCCATGTGTCATTCCGCATGACGCCCATAATACGCCCATATTTCCCGACTGATTGCGGTGAACAGTTTTGTACGGGATTTGCCCGAACAGGTACGGAGTCAAGGCGTGGCACATGCGCGTTGCGTTCTCCACGCATGCGCAGACGCCGTAAAGACGCGATCCGAAAGTATGCGGAAAAGTACGCGTCAATCAGAATAAGGGCCATGGTGAGAGAAGACAAATACACAAGGTGACAGAGGAAGCATACTTTGGCTGACATACACAGGGTGACAGAGAGTGCATACATTGACTGATATACACAGGGTGACAGAGAGTGCATACATTGGCTGACATACACAAGGTGACAGAGAGTGCATACATGGGGTGACATACACAGGGTGACAGAGAGTGCATACATTGGCTGACATACACAAGGTGACAGAGAGTGCATACATGGGGTGACATACACAGGGTGACAGAGAGTGCATACATGGGGTGATATACACAGGGTGACAGAGAGTGCATACATGGGGTGACAGACACAGGGTGACAGAGAGTGCATACATGGGGTGACATACACAGGGTGACAGAGAGTTCATAAATGGGGTGACATACACAGGGTGACAGAGAGTGCATACATGGGGTGACATACACAGGGTGACAGAAAGTACATACATGGGGTGACAGAAAGTACATACATGGGGTGACATACACAGGGTGACAGAAAGTACATACAGTACATGGGGTATCATACACAGGGTGACAGAGAGTGCATACATGGGGTGACATACACAGGGTGACAGAGAGTGCATACATGGGGTGACATACACAGGGTGACAGAGTGCATACATTGGGTGACATACACAGGGTGACAGGGAGTGCATACATGGGGGGACATACACAGGGTGACAGAAAGTGTATAAATGGGGTTACATACACAGGGTGACAGAGTGCATACATGGGGTGGACATACACAGGGTGACAGAAAGTGTATACATGGGGTGACATACACAGGGTGACAGAGTGCATACATGGGGTGACATACACAGGGTGACATACATTGGGTGACATACACAGGGTGACAGGGAGTGCATACATGGGGTGGACATACACAGGGTGACAGAAAGTGTATACATGGGGTGACATACACAGGGTGACAGAGTGCATACATGGGGTGACATACACAGGGTGACATACATTGGGTGACATACACAGGGTGACAGGGAGTGCATACATGGGGTGGACATACACAGGGTGACAGAAAGTGTATACATGGGGTTACATACACAGGGTGACAGAATGCATACATGGGGTGACATACACAGGGTGACAGAGGGGTGATACATGGGGTGACATACATTGGGTGACATACACAGGGTGACAGGGAGTGCATACATGGGGGGACATACACAGGGTGACAGGGAGTGCATACATGGGGGGACATACACAGGGTGACAGAAAGTGTATACATGGGGTGACATACACAGGGTGACAGAAAGTGTATACATGCGGTGACATAGAGCGCATACACGGGGTGACATACATGGGGTGACATACATGGGTTGACATACACAAACAGAGTGACACACACTGGGTGACAGAGATGCAGTGGTGGCCGGTAAGCACCGCGCATCCCTGGGGACAGCAGTAGGATATACAGAGCAGGGGGGACGCCTCACCAGGCCAGCACCTCCCTGCACTGCAGGGAGGTGTTCCCAGTGCAGGACTCCCACACGATCGCCATAGGTATGCACTCTCTGGCTCTGCAAGTGTATGCAAAATACACTTGCAGAGCCAGAGTGTGCATACAGTAGGTCCAGGGTGACACCACACAAACCCTGCAGAGAGTAGTCTTTGGGAACCTAATGCTGGCACCATGTTCCTGAAGACATGCCCCTGAATAGTAGACTCTGTGCTGCCATAAAAGAATGGGGAGTACAAGCTGCCATGGTGGTAGTGATCTTTCATGGGAATACCCTCCCCCAGGACCAACGTATCTGGCAGTGACAGGGAATGCCGGGGGGGGGGGGGGGGGGGCGGTCGGCTCACCTGCTGTTGCTCGAGTCTTCAGCTGACGAGTGGTGGGGGAACAGGCGCTGGGAGGTGCTGCGCGAGCATACGCAGCAGCCCTCCTGCTGCCATTTTTGATTTGGGCAAAGTGCCCCTTCAAATGAGTTGTGGGAAATGGCCCGGTTTTCCAGTGGGCCAATCCGCCCCTGCCGGAGCCTGTCTATTCAATGCCACCTCCAAACTGGGGCAAATGCAGAATTTTGTTGGGTGGGGGGAGGGGGTGCTGTACATGTATTGTATGTACCGTACATCATTACACACACACTTTTGTACACAGACATACTGTACATACATGCTGTACATACATACATACATACATACATACATACATGGCATACTTACAAAAACATCACACATACTACAGACACAGACAGTGCATATACACACACTTTAAACACACACACACACACACACACACACACACATTAGCATAGAAAACATGATGCAACATATACATCCAAGCATATATAGCATACAGTACATACACACAAAAACACACATAGCATATACACACATTACTTACATATATCATATACATACATACATACATACATACATACATACATACATACAGCATATACACATGCCATGCATAGACACAGCATATACACACTGACACACACAAAGCATAACACAGCACACATATACAGCATGTACACAGACACACACATAATGTACACACTGACACATATAGCATACAGACACACACACTCCCCTCTTAATATCAGGAGAGCAAATGCCAGCATAATAAGGCATTTAACACTCACCTTCCCTGCTTGCCACATGGAGTACAGCCTGAGAGGAGCTGAGCTGCACGCTGCCTCCACAGTTAGCTCCCCCTGCTGTCAGCCAGCAGCACAGCCGTAAAAAAAAACTGTCACTAGGAGGAAGCCGAAGCCAGAGCTGTCAGCTCTGTGAATCGGGCTGAAAGCACCGCGGGAGGTGCTGTGTGCGGCCGCACATGCGCACCAGCCCTCCCGCAGCCATTTTAAGTTTGGTCACAGCTGAGGCTGGCCGCGGCCATCTTTGATTAGAGTATTTTGCTGCGGCCCGGTAACCGCGGAGATGGCGGTTCGGCGGGCCGCGGCCCAGCCAGGGAGGGTGGGCGGCCGCTACAACTTTAAAATGTGCCGGCCCACCGGGAAACGGCCAGGTTTCCCGGTGGGCCAATCCGCCCCTTATCATCCCTGTAAGACAGGGGTGGCTGGATTTTTGGAATCCGGGATCTACTTTTTGTACACTTAAGGCCCCATACACTAGCCGATTTTGGTCAGATTTCAGCCAGATCAGTCGGATCTGGCCGAAATCGGACCAAAATCGGCTAGTTTTGATGTCCCCTCAGATCCGATGTGCGGTCCCGTGCGCATCGGATCTGCGTCGGGTGGTCGGACCTGCTGCACGTCCGACCACCCGACTTGGGACCTAGTGGGGCGGCGAGGCGGTAGAGGGAGCAGGGGGGGCTGGGGACGCTGCGGGGGACACAGGCAGCATAGAGCCGGGCAGGGGGAGCCGGCGGGAGCTGTCAGTGATGAATAAAAAAAAAAAGCCCATACAATGCATGGGCGGCCTGTGATTGGCTGAGCGCTCTCTCAGCCAGTCAGCAATTGGCTGAGAGAGCGCTCAGCCAATCACAGGCTGCCCATTCATTGTCTAGGCTTTTTTTTTTCTAGCACTGACAGCTCCCGCCGGCTCCCCCTGCCCGGCTCTATGCCGCCTGTGTCCCCCGCAGCGTCCCCAGCAGCGGGGGACACAGACGCTGTCCCCCACAGCGTCCCCAGCAGCGGGGCACACAGACGCTGTCCCCCGCAGCGTCCCCAGCAGCGGGGGACACAAACGCTGTCCCCCGCAGCGGGGCACACAGACGCTGTCCCCAGCAGCGGGGGACACAGACGTGTCCCCCCGCAGCGTCCCCAGCCCCCCTGCTCCCACCTCTGTAGCCCCCCCCCCCCCTGCTCCCCGGGTTTTTTACATGTGATAAATCAAGACGATTTATCACATGTAAAAAATGGCACATCGAGTGCCAATCTAATCAAGCTCCCCCGGGGAGCAGCCGGGGAAGCTCAGGGGGAAGTCGGGGGCGACTTGTCCTAAGGACAAGTCGCCCTAGTGTATGGGGGCCTTTACTCACCAGGGATCTACTGGAATCTCCCCCTGCAAAATATTCCCCTCCCAGTACAATACTCCCCTTAAACGGAATGAGACAAATGGACGGAATGAGACAAAATACACATTACAGTATGCCACATGGAATGCTACGAAATTCACATTTTGCCACATGAAATGAGACAAAACTCACATTATGCCATACAGAATGCGCCAAATACACATTCTGCCACAAGGAATGCTCCAAATAAACAAACATTCTGCCATATGGAATGCTCCGAAAATCACATTTTGCCACATGAAATGAGCCAAAAATCACCTCCTGCTGCGGCGAAATTCACAATAGGTCACACGGAATGCGCCAAAATTCACAATGTCACTCAAATTCACATATTGCCACACCAAATTATGCAAAATTCTGTTATGCAGTAGGAGGAGAGTCTCTTCCAAAGTGTAATGTTAGGTAACATTTAATGAGATGCAAAAATGTGATTTGTGCGAACTTTAGTCAAAAGACGTCCAAAATCACACTTTTACCCGAATTTGCATATTTAATTTGCATATTTAATGAGATGCGGAAAAATGGCAAAACCGTGTTTTTTGCCGCAAAATCGCACTTCTGAAAGTGCGATTTTTAGTTGCGCCGGAACTCGCATCCAGATGTTTTCCCATTGAAAAATATACAATTCGCATATTTAGGGGGAGATTGTCTAAAGCAGAAATGCGGTAAAAACCCCGTTATCTGGGTTTTTACCGCATTTCTGTATGCTCTGTCCCTCCTCCGCAGTGGCAGCGCTGTGGAGGGAATCTCCAGCAAAAGCTGGCGATTCCCTGCAGAAGCCTATGGGCTTCTTACCGCAGTGCTGTGAGAGGGATCCGTCAAGGCATGCCCTGCATCTGGCGCCGTGCTCTGCACATGCTCAGATGGACTCCTGGGTCTCAGACCCAGAAGTCCAGCACCGGCGCTGCTTTGCAATATGCATCGCAATATGCGTTGATGATCTCATATGTTAGAGCATATGTGATCATTAAGAATGCGGTGGCCGGCGAAGGGGGGCGAACAGGGCTGCGGATGTTAGACCATCCCGCCCTTAATGAGATGCGAATTTGGGAAAATGTGTCTAAAAATTGGCACAAATGTAGACCTGGTTCTGACAGGCGAATTGGCCAGAACCCTGCACAGATCATTGAGATCTGTGCATGGTCCTGTCTTAAAAATGTGTAAAAGTTTTTTAGAAACCAGCCCCGGACTCTTGGACCGGTCCTGGTTCCAAAAATACGGGGGACAAAAATGCTGGGGGTCCCCCGTATTTTGAAACCAGCACCGGGCTCCAACAGCAGCAGATATACTTACCGCACCAGGGTCCTGCAGAGCCAGCTCACCCCGCACTGACAGCGGGGTGAGCCGGCTTTCTCCGGCGCAGACAACAGCTTCTGTAGTGCTGTCCCAGCACTAGAGAGGCTGCTAGCATGGTTGGCCGATGCGTCTACACGGAGACGCATAACTCAGCCCGGATTCGCACATTTCCACAAATTCACACATTTTCATGCCTAAAAATCACGCATTTTCATAACTAAAAATCGCACTTAATCGCACTTTTTTGCTCGGAATACGCACCTCATTAAATATGAGAATTCGCTGCAAAAAAAGCAATTTTAAAAAGTGAGATAAGGTGCGATTTCAAAATGTTATTAAAATCGCTTCCTATTAAATGTCACCCGTTGTCTCAGTTTGCTGCCTGTGATGGAGTTTTGTGCCCCATTAAAATGTATTTGTACTTTTAAGGGGGCACAAAACTTAAAACACAGGCAGCAACTGGGACAACATTACACTTGTGAAGATGCCCACTATCCCCTCCCCCCATGTAAAAGCATAGAAAAAAATGCTGTGGGCTGGAGAAACCCATCCCCCCCACATGTACTTAGCTGTCAGGATCTCTGCTACCGGCTGAGCCTCCTCGCTGCTGCTGAGAATCCCCACTGACACTGAGGGCTCCCGAGTCCCACCACTGCTGATCTCCGCATTGCTGCTGCTTTTCTTCCTGCTGCAGGCTCCTCACTTGCGGTGCATGCGCAACATCATGACGCCACCCACGCACTGCATCACAGGGAACTCTGAAGCCTCTGAGAACCTGTCAGAGGCTTCAGCTTACATGGGACACACTACTTGATCGTGATCTACCGCCGGGAGCTACACGATCGACTGGTAGACAAAGAAGACAGTGTCAACAAAAACCGTCACCATAGCAACGTCTTAAGCTGGCCACTGACATCATACCCTCCAACATGACCCATTCCATTAGGTACAAAATGCTCTGTTCCTGGACTTCCCTGCCAGTGGCAGTTACAGATGTAAGCCTGCAGCACAGTCCAATATTCAAAAAGGGGAGCCACACCAGCTGCCATCCGAAACATCATTGAGAGTTGATGTGACCCCCCCCCCCTCTTTGAATATTGGACTGTGCTGTAGGCTCACATCTGTAACTGTCACTGGCAGGGAAGTCCAGGAACAGAGCATTTTGTACCTAATGGGATGGGTCATGTTGGAGGGTATGTGACATGTAGTAATGCAGTCAAATATACATTAACTCTAGTAAAATGCAATTACATTTAGAGCAGAGGTATCACTGTAAAAAAGGCAACATATTATCATATGTCATGTACAATACAACAATGTTAAAGAACACAATGTTAAACCACTTTTACACCAGAACCGCCGGTTCCCACCCGAGTTTTCATACTGGGCTCCAACCTGGATGTGACCTGGCAGTTGTTCCCTTTTACACCGGCATACCCCGGCAGTATGGCGGGCAGGCAACACCGGCGAAAGAGGGCCCTGAGCCGGTGCTTTGAGATGACATCATCTCAATGCACCGGGAAACTCACCATCTGGGACCCCCGCGATACCGACTGACATGCTGGAGGTAAGCCCAGCACCCAGGGAAGCTGCAGGGCTGCCCTCAGATTTCAAGCGCTCCCAGCATTGTTTTGTGAGATGAATGGATGCCGCATACAGGCATCCAATAACCTCCTCCCAACCTCTGCCGCTGTCTGTATTAGCAATACACTGGGATGCTGGAGCAGGGTAAACCTATACTCTGTCAGGGACTGCCTGCCAGAGACTTCCTTTTAAAACCTGCAGACGCCTGATGACATCTGCTTATTTCCCATGCTTCCCCTTTAAGAACTCCTTTAGTGCGGTGCACGTCCCTAGGGAGGCACACGCCCGCACAATCCGGAAGCCTCCTGCCTGCTCTGCCACTGAGACTCCGGCGCTACATGAGCCACCTGTAGCTGCCGGGAAATGTGCATAGAAATTTCATTTTATGCATCTGTTGCTTCTCAGTAACAGGGGAACTGTGAAAATGGCAACTCTCTTTTCAGAGGTGCGGGATCAAAGCTATTGGCTGACAGCAATGTATTGCAGTTGGTGGGTTTGGTATATAATGAAGTAAACAGTTGCTTATTCCTCACATATAGGGGGAAATTTACTAAGATGTATTTTTCTACGAAAATACGAATTTTTTGGGTGTATTCGTATTTTTGGCATTTACTATGCCAAAAATACAAATATTCGTATTCATATTGATGGGACAATCGTATTTATATTTACAAATACCATCATTCTGATGAGAGGCACGGAGGATGAAGGATCTCTGTGCCTCTCAGTCCGCTGTGGGGAGATGCCAGAGGCGCCGGCAGCTTGAAGAAGATGGAAGAAGCCCAGGACTAAGGCAGATCAAGACTGAAGAACTTCCATGGCGGACCTGGGTGAGTAGGATTTCCATCCACAGGTCCACCATGGATTTCTTCGGACCGGACACCGACCCCCGGAGCCAGGGACCTGGGACCCAGGGACCTACCGACGGGATCAAGACAGGTAAGTATCAGTATGTGTGTGTTATGTATGTATTAAAGTTTTATTTTTCTGGTGTGTCAGTGTGTATTTATTTAACTATTTTTTTAACTGTGGAACTACAAGTCCCAGCGGGCCGTTTAATGCCCCGCAGGCTGGGACTTGTGGGTCTGGGACTCATAGTTCCACAGTTTAAAACAATAGTTTTTAAATCTATTTTTTTTACACTGAATCAGTCCGGTGGCCACCACTCCAGGGCCACCGGGGACAGCACCAGGCTTCAGCCTGGTCAGGTAAGTCCTGGAGGGGGGGGGGACCCCTTTATTGGGGGGGTCCCCACTCCCCCAGGGCCCCTGGCCAGGCTGACTGGTCAGAGGGTTAATGCTTTGGCCGGGGGGACTTGTATAAAATGTCTCCCCCGGCTGTGGCATTACCCTGCTGGCTGGTTTGGCCTGGGGCTGGTTCTTAAAATACTGGGGACCCCTAGTGATTTTGTCCCCCGTATTTTGGGAACCAGCCCCAGACCTGGAGCCTGGGGCTGGTTGTTAAAAATCAAGGAACCCCTATTTGTCGGGTTCCCTGATTTTAATTACCGGCCCGGCTCTGTCAGCCTGGTGCTGGTTACGGCTGTGGGGGGGACCCCACGCCGTTTTTTTTTTTTACACCTTGCAGCCTGCACGGATCTGACTGATCCGTGCAGACTGCCTCCACTAATTTGTATTAGTGGCCGTATATATGGCCGCTAATATGAATTAATACGACATTGGAGGGTTACAAAGCAGTCGTATATGACTGCTTTGTAAATCCCCCTCCGGAACACGACAAAGCATACGAGGTATGCTGTCGTATTCATTCGTATTAAGAATACAAATGCAACTTTTTGCATTCATATTTTTAGTAATTTTCCCCCATACTGTCACATCTAGGAAGTGTATACAGTTAGCGTCAATTTCAAAATGTAAATTTCATGTTTGGATCTGATTCATTAATCACGTGCATCATGTCAATAAACTCCTCCCATTGTACCCAGCCAAACTATGAATAAATCATCTATGTAGCGGGTAAACAAGGAATGTTACTTGCATACTCCACCTTAGAGAAAAACAGATTATTCACTGGAAACATAAATTAAATGGCATAGGCAGGTGCGACGCAACTGCCCATCACACACCCCTGTATTTGTTTGTAATACACACTGTCAAACATGAAATAATTTCTGTCCAATGCCAAACACAAAAGTCTGAAGCACATGAGGTCCAACATAGATCTCAGATGAATTAAGCCAGGGATGGAGAACCTTTGGCCCTCCAGCTGTTGCTTCACATCCCAGCATGCACTGCTACAGTTTTGGTATTTGGCCATGCTAAAAATGTAGCAAAGCATTCTGGGATGTGTAGTTCAACATCATCTAGAGGGCTGAAGGTTCCCCATCCCTGAATTAAGCAATGTACATACCACTTTGGTGCCCTGCTGGATTGGAATATTGATACACAAGCTTTTAACGTCAGCTGTAAATAAAAAGCAGTCCTTAGGTAGTTCTAAAGCAAAAAGTTTGTCCAAGAACGTATTTGTGTCCTCGAGGTAAACCCTTTCACTTTGCACAACCAGCTGTAGATAAAAGTCCAGGAACTTTGATACACCGTAGAACAGGGAATCCCTGGCTGATACAATTGGCCTACCAGGTGAATTAGTTCTGTCTTAGGCCAGTATTCAATGAGGAAAATTCGCTGTTATTTATGGCGAGTTTGTGTTTTTTACGCCGTGGAGAGAGGTTTTTTTTCTCCAAAGGCGAGCTAGCCTATTCAACGTGACTTTTTCGCCGTTGGAGAACATTGAAAAATCGTTAGCTCTCCATCTTTTGCTCTCCGCCTCTCGCGTCCACTCGCCGCGGCTTGTCTATGGGATTTTGCATTGTTATTCTCCGTCTCTCGCCGTCACTCGCCGTCACTCGCCACGAGTGTATTCAATGAGATGACGGCGAATAAATTTCAGTGTAAAGTTCTCCATGCGTCTCCGTGCAGCTCTCGCCAGCTTTTGATGGAGAACATTGTTCTGAAAGCAAGAAATAAGACTTTGCACACTTATATTTTTAAATCTGCTTGTGGAATTGAATATATTTTGAGTTTCTGTCATGTTGATTTTGTTGTACTAGCGTTTAATCAATATATATTAATTTTTTTATGCATTTTTTTTTTAGCTCCCAGAATGCATTGTTTTTACCCATAACCACACGTTTTTACACACATGAATCTCCTCCCCACCTCACTCCTTCCCGTTTGGCCTCGAGGAGATAACACAGCTTTTGCAGTCTGCTGTTTGGATACGTTTTTATAGGGCAATTAGCGTTTTTTTGCATTTCTAAAGCAATTACTTAACACTGACTACAGCAATGGAGCTTTTTAGGGACACTATTGTCACTTTTATGATGAATGCCTGCGTGGAGGAGGATTCAGATTTGGATGATGCCACTAGTGTTCCGGCGATTGCTCCATTAGGTGAGTCAGTGCGGGTTTCGGTCCCACGTCCACGTCAGTTTCGTATTAGGCGTGAACTGGGTGATCTCACCGAGGCGGAGGTGATATCTAATTATCGCCTTTCGCCTGCGGCAATCCACATGCTCTATGATCTCATGGAGCCAGACCTGGTCGCACGGAAACGGGGCAATCATGCACTCAATGGTTTCCAGAAACTGTTGGGTGCGTTGCATTTTTTTGCGTCGGGCACCTTCCAGCCCACTTTGAGCCAAACATGCGGTTACTCACAGCCGACCCTTTCGCGCTGTATAGGCCAGGTCATCAAGGCATTCCGCAAATTAACGACCCAGTTTATAAAATTCCCTGATCATGAGAGCGGTTGGAATGAGATCCGATTTGGTTTTTACTCAAAATGGAAGTTCCCCAATGTGCTGGGCGCGATCGACTGCACCCATGTGGCGTTCAGACCACCGCGTGAAACCGAGGAATGTTTTCGCAATCGAAAACATTTTCACTCGTTAAACGTTCAGGTGGTCTGCGACCACCGAATGAAAATTACAGATTTACTTGTGGGTTTTCCTGGGTCGGCCCACGACTCGTTCATTTTAAGCCAGTCTGCCTTATATGCCGATTTCGAGCACGGTCGAATGCCGGACGGCTGGCTGTTAGGTAAGTCGCTTTTCCCATTGTTTTTTCACTGCAAGCCAATACTTTCGAATTGCATTTTATTTATTTTTTTTATTTTACATAGGTGATGGCGGTTATCCGAACAAGGACTGGCTCCTGACCCCATTGTCTGATCCGGTGGGCGAAGCTGCAGAAAGATACCAAAGGGCTCACACGACATCAAGGGCAATAATTGAACGTACCTTTGGTGTCCTTAAAAGCCGGTTCAGATGTTTAGACAAGACCGGTGGAACCCTTTTATACTCACCAGCAAAGGTTTGCGGCATTATTAATGCATGTTGTGTGTTGCACAACATTTGCGTCGCAAACCGTTTGCCGGTGACTGTAGATGCCGAGGTTTTCCGGCATGGGGACCTTTCTACAGATTTGCACACCGGTATGAATGAACGAGACACAGCGAGAGCTCGACTCATCCGAACATATTTTTCTACTTGTGAGTATTATATTTCCCTCTAAATAAATTCATATTTTTATATATGTCAATTTCCAAACTCATCTTTTGATTGTTGTATGTTTTGCAGAGTTAAGATGGCGTGTTGGTTATCGTTATATTTGTTATCGGTTATTTGTTGGTTCGTTTGATGGTGTGTTCCCCAAAGTGATGCTGTCACAGGACTGGATGCAGAGGACAGGATGCACTTATCTGGTGAGTGGCACAGCACTTGGGGCAGGTGGGATGGAAATGGGACCCTGTTTAAAGTTTATTAACACCTTCTTTTTTTCTTCTAGCTAATCACCTGCTTGGAACATCAGTTACCTCTGGAGAATGATGCTGAGAGGCCGAGTACCAGATGTGGTGTGTTCCCCAAAGTGATGCTGTCACAGGACTGGATGCAGAGGACAGGATGCACTTATCTGGTGAGTGGCACAGCACTTGGGGCAGGTGGGATGGAAATGGGACCCTGTTTAAAGTTAATTAACACCTTCTTTTTTTTCTTCTAGCTAATCACCTGCTTGGAACATAAGTTACCTCTAGGGAATGATGCTGAGAGCCCCTTGGTACAGATGTGGTGTGTTCCCCAAAGTGATGCTGTCACAGGACTGGATGCAGAGGACAGGATGCACTTATCTGGTGAGTGGCACAGCACTTGGGGAAGGTGGGATGGAAATGGGACCCTGTTTAAAGTTTATTAACACCTTCTTTTTTTCTTCTAGCTAATCACCTGCTTGGGACATCAGTTACCTCTGGAGAATGATGCTGAGAGGCCGAGTACACTGGCGTAACCACCGTGTGGCAACCCCCGCCACTGCTTGGAGGAGCAGCGTCAGCGTAGTCTGTGGTGGGCGCCAGGCAGCGTCTGTCAGGGACAGGCAGTGTCATTGCGCTGCGCTGAGCGCTCTGCTCGGGTTCCCTGAGATTGACAGCCGCTGGAACCATATAGAAGTAGAGGACAGCCGAGCGACGGCTCAGCTGTCCAATCGTGTTTGATATAGCAGCCTGCGGCTCAGTGACTGGCTGAGCACGCAGGCTGCAGGGATAGCAGTAACCAGCTCTGGAGGTCAGTCAGTGCACTGTGTGGCATTCCGTGCGCTGCTCGCACGCTGAATTAGACTACAGCATGCAGAAACACAGAACACTCCAGGCTGTGCACACATCCCCAGCTCTGCTCTTTCTATTCTCCTCCTCCGTGTACTTGCTTCCTCCAACCCTCCTCATAGCGATGCGGCCGGCCAGCTGTCAGTCTGTTCAGGTCAGCGGCAGGGATCTTCAGATAGATATGGTGGTCCTGGTCCTCAGTAATTGATTTACAACCATGGTCATCGCCCTCAGGCCGCAGGCATGAAAGCCTCCTTAAGCCGACAGGAGGTAAGCAGATAGTAAAGTGGTTTCTGCTGTAGCAGAATCACACTCTCAAATTACACTTGCTAGTGACCATTAAAAATCCCACAGTTACATTTCAATTGGTGTACAGTGTTCTCCCCAGTGCTGTTTTTCGCGCGTTCCACCCGGCATCCCAGCCGGCACTCAGGTCACGGCTATTTCAAAACGCATGCTGGCTCAGTCACAACTTAGCCAATCAAGAGATGCAGTGGTGGCTCCGGATTGGCTGTCATACCGTGAGTTCTGATTGGCTCGTGAGCATGCGCAAGTTTTGAAATAGCTGCTGACCAGCCAGGTGGGTTGTGCACTGCACTACCTGGCTCCTTCACCGTTGCAGTGAGGGGGAGGGGTAATCCCCCTGGCATCAGGCGTGCAACCCCTGGCATCAAGTATTCAATCCGTAGAAATGAGCATGTAGGTAAGCAGCCCTTATGTGGCATATTGTGTAATGAGCATTGCATATGTAATGGGCATTGTGGTGTCTGGCATATTGTGTAATGGGCATTGCGGTGTGTGGCATAATGTTTAATAGGCATTACGGTTTGTCACATATTGGGCCTTATTCTAGTTCACTCTTAGAGGCAAATTCCTTCTTAGCTGGACAAAACCATGTGCACTGCAGGGGGGCAGATGTAACATGTGCAGAGAGAATTAGATTTGGGTGAGTTATTTTGTTTCTGTGCAGGGTAAATACTGACTGCTTTATTTCTACGCTGCAATATAGATTTCAATTTGAAGAAAAACCCCACCCAAATCTAATTCTCTCTGCACAAGTTACATCTGCCCCACCTGCAGTGCACATGGTTTTGTCCAGCTAAGACGCAATTTGCCTCTAAGAGTGAACTAGAATAAGGTCCATTGTGTAATGGTCATTGCGATGTGTGGCATGTGCAATGGACATTACGGTGTGTGGCATAATGCTTAAGGGACATTACGATGGGTGACCTATTGTTAATGGGCATTGCAGTGTGCGGCATTTTTGTAAAGGGCATTAACCCTTGAAGCGAGGCTGCACATACTTTATTGAAATGTGCGCATTCTTTACTTTGAAAATATCTAATGGTGGGGCACATTTTTACTGTTAAAACTGGGAGCCATATTGTCAAGAAACAAGAATGCTATGGGGGGGGGGGGGGCGCAGGAAACTTTTTTGGCTTGGGGGAGCAAATTTTATAGTTACGCCACTGGCCGAGTACCAGATGTGATGTGTTCCCCAAAGTGATGCTGTCACAGGACTGGATGCAGAGGACAGGATGCACTTATCTGGTGAGTGGCACAGCACTTGGGGCAGGTGGGATGGAAATGGGACCCTGTTTAAAGTTTATTAACACCTTCTTTTTTTCTTCTAGCTAATCACCTGCTTGGAACATCAGTTACCTCTGGAGAATGATGCTGAGAGGCCGAGTACCAGATGTGGTGTGTTCCCCAAAGTGATGCTGTCACAGGACTGGATGCAGAGGACAGGATGCACTTATCTGGTGAGTGGCACAGCACTTGGGGCAGGTGGGATGGAAATGGGACCCTGTTTAAAGTTTATTAACACCTTCTTTTTTTTCTTCTAGCTAATCACCTGCTTGGAACATAAGTTACCTCTAGGGAATGATGCTGAGAGCCCCTTGGTACAGATGTGGTGTGTTCCCCAAAGTGATGCTGTCACAGGACTGGATGCAGAGGACAGGATGCACTTATCTGGTGAGTGGCACAGCACTTGGGGCAGGTGGGATGGAAATGGGACCCTGTTTAAAGTTTATTAACACCTTCTTTTTTTTCTTCTAGCTAATCACCTGCTTGGAACATAAGTTACCTCTAGGGAAAGATGCTGAGAGCCCCTTGGTACAGATGTGGTGTGTTCCCCAAAGTGATGCTGTCACAGGACTGGATGCAGAGGACAGGATGCACTTATCTGGTGAGTGGCACAGCACTTGGGGAAGGTGGGATGGAAATGGGACCCTGTTTAAAGTTTATTAACACCTTCTTTTTTTCTTCTAGCTAATCACCTGCTTGGGACATCAGTTACCTCTGGAGAATGATGCTGAGAGGCCGAGTACCAGATGTGGTGTGTTCCCCAAAGTGATGCTGTCACAGGACTGGATGCAGAGGACAGGATGCACTTATCTGGTGAGTGGCACAGCACTTGGGGCAGGTGGGATGGAAATGGGACCCTGTTTAAAGTTTATTAACACCTTCTTTTTTTCTTCTAGCTAATCACCTGCTTGGAACATCAGTTACCTCTGGAGAATGATGCTGAGAGGCCGAGTACCAGATGTGGTGTGTTCCCCAAAGTGATGCTGTCACAGGACTGGATGCAGAGGACAGGATGCACTTATCTGGTGAGTGGCACAGCACTTGGGGCAGGTGGGATGGAAATGGGACCCTGTTTAAAGTTAATTAACACCTTTTTTTTCTTCTAACTAATTACCTGCTTGGAACATAAGTTACCTCTAGGGAATGATGCTGAGAGCCCCTTGGTACAGATGTGGTGTGTTCCCCAAAGTGATGCTGTCACAGGACTGGATGCAGAGGACAGGATGCACTTATCTGGTGAGTGGCACAGCACTTGGGGAAGGTGGGATGGAAATGGGACCCTGTTTAAAGTTTATTAACACCTTCTTTTTTTTCTTCTAGCCAATCACCTGCTTGGAACATAAGTTACCTCTGGAGAATGAAGTTGATGCCCCTTGGTCCAGATGTCGTGTTTGCCAAAGGCATGCTGGCACAGGACTTGATCCACTTACACGGTAAGGGTTACAACATTTATATAACATGTCATTTCTAATTGTAATTAAACATAGCTTCTAACCGAATTTTTTTTTTTTTTACTTGTATTGCAGGAACACATTTCTCAGGGACTTACACTTGCCCTGGATCACTGGACACACTAATTTATGAAAGAAAGAATAATTGCTTTTGAAAATCAAATTTTATTGAATGTATGTTACAAAAAGTGTTTGGCATAAATAAAATTTATGACATGTTTAATATAAAGCTGGTGTTCAGATTTGTCTTCTTCTTTGGATATTTGTTGTACTTACCTATGGAAAGAAAAAACATTATTATTTTAGTTATGTTAATGACTTCACAAAAGTGCAGTTGTGCTAGCACGTAGGCCAGGCGCATTAAGTGAACGCCATGGCCTAAGCGCTAACACAAGTGCAAGGCTGGGTGTGGGCATGGAGGTTGTGTCTTTTTGCTGTGCAGTTGTGCTAGCACGTAGGCCAGGCGCATTAAGTGAACGCCATGGCCTAAGCGCTAACACAAGTGCAAGGCTGGGTGTGGGCATGGAGGTTGTGTTTTTTTGCTGTGCAGTTGTGCTAGCACGTAGGCCAGGCGCATTAAGTGAACGCCATGGCCTAAGCGCTAACACAAGTGCAAGGCTGGGTGTGGGCATGGAGGTTGTGTCTTTTTGCTGTGCAGTTGTGCTAGCACGTAGGCCAGGCGCATTAAGTAAACGCCATGGCCTAAGCGCTAACACAAGTGCAAGGCTGGGTGTGGGCATGGAGGTTGTGTCTTTTTGCTGTGCAGTTGTGCTAGCACGTAGGCCAGGCGCATTAAGTGAACGCCATGGCCTAAGCGCTAACACAAGTGCAAGGCTGGGTGTGGGCATGGAGGTTGTGTCTTTTTGCTGTGCAGTTGTGCTAGCACGTAGGCCAGGCGCATTAAGTGAACGCCATGGCCTAAGCACTAACACAAGTGCAAGGCTGGGTGTGGGCATGGAGGTTGTGTCTTTTTGCTGTGCAGTTGTGCTAGCACGTAGGCCAGGCGCATTAAGTGAACGCCATGGCCTAAGCGCTAACACAAGTGCAAGGCTGGGTGTGGGCATGGAGGTTGTGTCTTTTTGCTGTGCAGTTGTGCTAGCACGTAGGCCAGGCGCATTAAGTGAACGCCATGGCCTAAGCGCTAACACAAGTGCAAGGCTGGGTGTGGGCATGGAGGTTGTGTCTTTTTGCTGTGCAGTTGTGCTAGCACGTAGGCCAGGCGCATTAAGTGAACGCCATGGCCTAAGCGCTAACACAAGTGCAAGGCTGGGTGTGGGCATGGAGGTTGTGTCTTTTTGCTGTGCAGTTGTGCTAGCACGTAGGCCAGGCGCATTAAGTAAACGCCATGGCCTAAGCGCTAACACAAGTGCAAGGCTGGGTGTGGGCATGGAGGTTGTGTCTTTTTGCTGTGCAGTTGTGCTAGCACGTAGGCCAGGCGCATTAAGTAAACGCCATGGCCTAAGCGCTAACATAAGTGCAAGGCTGGGTGTGGGCATGGAGGTTGTGTCTTTTTGCTGTGCAGTTGTGCTAGCACGTAGGCCAGGCGCATTAAGTGAACGCCATGGCCTAAGCGCTAACACAAGTGCAAGGCTGGGTGTGGGCATGGAGGTTGTGTCTTTTTGCTGTGCAGTTGTGCTAGCACGTAGGCCAGGCGCATTAAGTGAACGCCATGGCCTAAGCGCTAACACAAGTGCAAGGCTGGGTGTGGGGATGGAGGTTGTGTTACTCACCAATATTGAAACAAACACCAATCTCTTCTTCACTTCATCGTTTATGACATCAAGATTTCACCTTTATAACTGTAGAAACAAAATAAGTACAAAATGGTGATTCTACTTGAAAGGAATTTTAAAATTACAAAAAAACAAGTACATTTGTTTAAAAAAATAAAAATGTGGGATCAGATTGCTCACTTTTGGCCCATTATGACATCCACCAATGAAAAGGAGCTTTCATCATATCCCAACAATTAACAATGCATGCACGCGCATGCATTGCATAACTGTTACGCCCAACTCCTTTGAGAACACTGCTGCAAATGGGAGGTACAGGGGTTAAATAAAAACATCAAAATAACAAGGTGAAATAAAACACATAGGTATTCAAAGCTGCAGCGAGCGGCTGACTTGGGGGTTAAACAACAAGGATTGCATAAAACCAGCGATCCTTGAAGTTTAACCCCTGTGCCGGCAACTCACTCAAAACAACATGTGGAAATCCTTGCCGTCACAGGACATCAAGAATTTCCTGAAACAGCGAGACCCGCGGCAAGTGCAGTGATATCGCTGTATTTAGCCGTGAGTCGCGCTGGTTCAAGAGCCGAATAAGCCGGTTTCCCTTTGGCAAAAAAATGCACCGAGGGGAAACTGGCGTATGAGAGGCCCGCGTTGAATACTGTCCGGGTGAGTGGGGACAGCGAGCAGGAAGCTGGTCGCTGACACCACTCACCCAGACCGTTGAATACCTGAAATGACAAATAAAATGGAAATATACAACCGTGTTCACATGGCCTGGTCCTCATCTTCGTCTTCTTCGTCTTCTTCCTCCTGTGCTGTTGCTGGAGTGCTTGAGGCTGTTGCTGAAGATGGCCGTCTTGCAGGTGCAGTCATCTCATGGGTGGGTCTTTGTGGAGGTGGATGGCGGTGGAGTCCTGGGTAACCTTGGTAGGACTGAGACATTCCATGCCATGTGGGCGGTTGCACAGGCTGATGTTGCTGTGCTGTTGAAGGGTCCGATCTTCTTGGGCCAGCTCTTTCCTGTTCGTTTCTGGTCCGCAAGCATTCAGCAATAAGCATGCAGCTTGCCGCAATTTGGGTTTGGCAAGCGGAGATGTTTTGCATTGTCTCCCGTTGACACGCCGTATTGTCAACCAATTTGCACATGCCTGTTGCCAAGACGGAAATGCTTTGTTGAAGACCCTTGATATCTTCTTGACGCCTGCGTTCAGATTCCAACCAGTCTTCGTGGCGTCTTCTCTCAATTTCTGCCCAGTCCTCCTGTCGGCATTTTTCGATGTCGGCCATTGATGTTGCCAGTGTCCCAAGGTGTCTCTCCATGGCGAGCATCCGTTGTTCCATCATCACCCGGTACTGGTTTTGGCTGTCTTCAATCTCTGCAGCCAATTGCCTAACTCTCTGTACCCGTGATGGTGTCTGGTGTTCCTGGATGTCTCCAATCAGTTGCAATCCGGCTGGAAAAAGAAAAAAAGAAATTAATGAATTTGATTTGTAATTTTTGAACATCTTAATAAGTGTACACACTAAAATCAAACTTACGGTCCAATGCCGGGGTATTAATGGGATCCACCTCCTCTTCCTCTGTTTCTTCCACGATGAACAGGTTGGAATGATGGTACGCTGTCTGTGGGACGGATGATCCTGTTGCTCCTTCCGGTGGCTGGGAAGTGTGACAGCTGCTGTCTTCGAATCCAGCAAAGGTTTCATCAGTCACATTGGAGCTTTCAAAGTGACTGGCGGGTAGAAGGTTCAGGGTGAACGTCTCCTCCTGTGTTGTGTCAACCGTGGATGGCCTTTCCAGGTTGACTGCTGCCGTTGTTGGTGCAGTGACTTCTGCATGAAAAAAAGTATAAGAGAAATTGTTGTAAAGAATTTTTAATGTAAAGCAAAAACTTACATTTCGAATATATTTACCCTCCAGAGGTCTTGGCGAAGAGGTTCTTGTTGTTGTTGTTTCCTCTCGTCGTCTTCTTTGTTGGGGAGGAATAGCATCTGCCTGTTCGTTGCGTAGTTGAGCTCGGCGAACGTTTGACTCAACCGTTCCGGCAACTCCTCCGACCATGATGGAAGGCATGTGGGACTGGACTACTTGTTCCCAAGGGAGCCACTTCACAGGCAATGGCGCACCTCCTCCAGTCTCAAAAGCATGCTGCCGAATCTTTCCCATCTTCTTTTTGGTTTGCTGCCGGCAGTCATTGAACCTTTTGTGGCATTTTTCCGCATCCTTTGGATTGCCACTAACAGCTGTCACCTATGGTGAAATTGAAATACATTATTATCAAGGAATAATGGGGTGAAAAAGCCTCATTACAGACTATTCAACAGTACCTTCCCAGCAATGTATGTCCATATTTTCTTTCGCTCTTTGAAGCTGGTCTCTTGTCGTCGTTCTCCAAAGAGCTTGTCGTAGTACTTGTAGGCGTACTCGACCAGGACATTGTTCTCGTTGGTGGTGAAGGCCGTATTTTCTTCCTCCGCTCCATCCTCAGTCGTCTTCTTCTTCCGTCCTCTTTTCTTCTTTGGTGCAGACGGTTGTGCACCGGATCCACTGGCCTGTTCTTCATCCTAGGTTCCTGTGGCCTGGTTGATTGGAATGATAGACCGGAAGTGAAAGTGTGCACAAAATTTGATGTCAAGCGGAGAAAAGATTTCATATTTTTAGACTTACCGGAGGTCTTCTTCGTTGTTGACTTTGTAGATCCTGGGTCTCGGAATGATCCGTAACCGGCCGGTTCGGATTCCTCACCAATGTCTGGCGGGTCTCGGTTTCTTCCACCATCGCTTCCGGGCTTGAGTCACCTGTATGGGAAAAAAGAGGGGAAGGGGTGCGGTCTCTTCTCTGCTTCGACATTCCTGTTGTATATATATGAAAAGGAGAAAAAAAATCATGAAAAACCAGGCAATAACCATTTGAAACCCCCAAAAGCAACATGCAAACTACCACACCACCCACAGGAGAGGGGGGCACCCACCCCAACCCCCACAAGCCATGCTGCACCCTTTGCTGCAGAAATGCACTTTGCAAAAAAAAAGTCCCCATTTAAAAAAAAAAAACCTCCCTAGCCAAGGGGGACCCAGGACCACGCCCGAAGCATGGTGGGCACCCCCCTAAACCCCAGGAAAGCATGCAGCATGACTTGAGGGGTGCAGAAAAAATCATGAAAAACCAGGCAATAACCATTTGAAACCCCCAAAAGCAACATGCAAACTACCACACCACCCACAGGAGAGGGGGGCACCCACCCCAACCCCCACAAGCCATGCTGCACCCTTTGCTGCAGAAATGCACTTTGCAAAAAAAAAGTCCCCATTTAAAAAAAAAAAAGCCAAGGGGGACCCAGGACCACGCCCGAAGCATGGTGGGCACCCCCCTAAACCCCAGGAAAGCATGCAGCATGACTTAAAGGGTGCAGGAAAAATCATGAAAAACCAGGCAATAACCATTTGAAACCCCCAAAAGCAACATGCAAACTACCACACCACCCACAGGAGAGGGGGGCACCCACCCCAACCCCCACAAGCCATGCTGCACCCTTTGCTGCAGAAATGCACTTTGCAAAAAAAAAGTCCCCATTTAAAAAAAAAAAACCTCCCTAGCCAAGGGGGACCCAGGACCACGCCCGAAGCATGGTGGGCACCCCCCTAAACCCCAGGAAAGCATGCAGCATGACTTGAGGGGTGCAGAAAAAATCATGAAAAACCAGGCAATAACCATTTGAAACCCCCAAAAGCAACATGCAAACTACCACACCACCCACAGGAGAGGGGGGCACCCACCCCAACCCCCACAAGCCATGCTGCACCCTTTGCTGCAGAAATGCACTTTGCAAAAAAAAAGTCCCCATTTAAAAAAAAAAAACCTCCCTAGCCAAGGGGGACCCAGGACCACGCTCGAAGCATGGTGGGCACCCCCCTAAACCCCAGGAAAGCATGCAGCATGACTTGAGGGGTGCAGAAAAAATCATGAAAAACCAGGCAATAACCATTTGAAACCCCCAAAAGCAACATGCAAACTACCACACCACCCACAGGAGAGGGGGGCACCCACCCCAACCCCCACAAGCCATGCTGCACCCTTTGCTGCAGAAATGCACTTTGCAAAAAAAATGAAAAAAAAAGCCACCATTTTAAAAAAACGACCCTAGGCAAGGGGGAGCAAGGACCACGCACGAGGCAAGAGGTGAGCACCCCCCAAGACCCCACCAGAGACTAGCATGAAATTAACAGCCTAAAGAAACATGAATAAAAAAAGAAATAAATATAAAATAATCCATCGATCCACTACTCCTAACCCCTCTAGAAAGCACCATAGCAGGTGACATACATGACACGGATTTCTCACCTAAAAAAAGAAATAAAGAAGACCAAAATCCTCTCTCCTGGTCCTCTGTCCTCTGTCCTTTCTCCGGGGTCCAAGGGTCCTGAGTTCAGGGTACAAGGGTCCACCAGCAAAAAAGCGCCAAAAAGCCAAGAAATCTGCAGTCTGCTCGCCACCACTACAGTTCTCCAACGGCGAGTGTACGCGCCGCGTAAAACGCTTATAACTGCGTAGGAGAGCGGGAAAACATATCTCCCGCCCTCCTCCCAGTCACCTCATCCGCCGATTGGCTGATTCTCGCCGCGAGGGGCGGCGAGTATAAACCACGTTGAATAGTGGATAAAATCCACTCGCGGAGAGTCTGCAAACATGGCGTATATGCAGAAATCCGCGGCGAGTGCATGGCGAGAGAAAAATTCTCTCTCCATGCACGGAGAATTTTTCTCATTGAATACTGGCCTTAATGTAGTTTAGGTATAGAGTTGCCTGCCCTCTCTATCTGGCTGCCGATATGCGCTCACACAGGAGCGCGCATTGGCAGCACATCGGGCTCGCAAGCCCTAAAAAGCATGTGATTTGTCTTCCGATGTTCCCTATATCGGGAACATCGGAAACCAAATCTAACCATGTGTACACACTATAAGAGATATCTATGTACAAAATATTTTTACTTCAAACATAAATGATCCACTAGTGGGACATTGGGGTCTTGTTATAAAAAATAATTGCAAGATAATTAAAATATTATATAAAATTATAAGTTTTCTTAGTTGGACACAGAAAATGGTTTGCAACTGACAATCAGCAAAGCATAAACTCTATGACCCGCTGACCCTTGTTTTAGACTTCTTTGTATAGATTTTGTACCCCTGCTATGGCCATTTGTTATGGAAAGTAGAGGAAATTAGTAATTCAACTTTTCATAAAAGGTAAAACATGCACCTTTTTTGAGGGACTTTATGTGTAAAAATATGTTTATGGAAAATGTTGGTAAATGTAAATAGCCTATATGAAGGGAAACAGAGCCAGCGGTTCAAAACAGAAATACTGACCATTGACTATTGCCTTTCAACTTTAATAATCAGTTTTTTGTTTATCCCTAAATAACTCTATAGAGCATTATTTTTAGATAAGATTCAACTTTGTCATCCTTACCCGGGTAGAACAGAGCAACAAAATGTAAGACTTAATGAAATCTCCATACTATATACACACACATTACAATTTACTTATCACACAGTACAATGACAACAATATTCTGCATTATCAGTATTTTTCTGCCATCTAGTGGTCTACATTTTTAGTACATCATTGAAGAGCGGGACAGGTGTTTTTTATTTTCACATATCATAAGTTGTAAATGTATAAATATACATGTGTGCCACATAGGTACATGTAAAGAATAGAATTTTAGCTCAAAGCTCACCCTTTGTGCTCTGTGTGCAATTAAACGTTTATTGACGTTTTGCATTCTAAAAACTCTCAAATGTGTAATACTTGAGGCTTGAATTTCATATGTTCCTACTTTCTTAATGTAACAGGTGCACAAAACCCGTATTTGTCATGATTTATCTAATGCAATTCTAAAGGTTCCAAATGTATTCAAAATTGTACAATGCCTGCTGTAATCAGCCAAAAGCACAAATTCAGCTATTCTTACCTTATTGATCCAAAGCTGCATTTTAAAGACCCATTGTAAAGTATTTGGTTGTGTTTGCAGTCACATTGGCCCTTATTCTGGTTGGTGCGGCCAGAGCCGCACACGGGGCTCCGGCCGCACAAACCAATCCCCGCCCACCCTACGGATCGCCACGGCCGTCCGTACACGGACGGCTGGCGATCCGCATAAAAATGGTGGAGGCGTACGCCTCCACCATGGTGGGAGCTGCCCCCTGCATTCGATGGTCGTCGACCATCGAAGGCAGGTCCGCACGCCCCGGCAGCTCCCGCAAGCTGAGACCACACGGACAATCGTCCGTGTGGTAGCTTGTATGGGGGCTGAAAGCTGACATCCGGCGACGTCAGCTTTCCGCCCCCATAAGTTGCGTCATGCCCTCATTAGCATGCGTACGCCCCGCGTTTGCATGGGAACGCCCATGAAACGCGGGGCGTATACATAGGGAAATGAGGGCATGAAGCCCCTCACTCCCCTATACGCCCCCTTTGCGGCGTAGTAACGTTATGTGCGGCGAATTCGCCTGCACATGCGCAGATTGACCTCTGCGCATGTGCAGACGGAAAACATCGGCGGTACGGCCGCACGCGGGCCGTACCGCTCGAATCAGAATAAGGGCCATTGTCACATATCTCTATATAGAACGGTGACACCAAAAGGTCGAATGTTATGTCGGTAGGAATAAAATGTTGGTATCTGCAAAATGTCCACATGGAGAAGGTGTTGGCATATGACGTCAACACAGTGATAATATCAACATTAACATTAATGTTAGGCTCAAAACAACTTGACTACATTATTGTCATGTTCACATTATTTTTATGTCTTCATTGTGCATGTCAACATTCTCCTGATAACATAATGTCGACCGGATGAATGTCAACAAGATACAGGTTGAGTATCCCTTATCCGAAATGCTCGGGACCATGAGCATTTTGGATAATGGATTTTTTCAGATTTTGGAATAAATACTTTTTCCCCCCACTTACCTGGTCCCTGGTGGTGTCCCGATGGTCCCCCAACATCCTCTGTGGTCTTCAGGATCCTCTTCAGCGACATCTCCGGTCCCAGGGGTGCATTGCACACGGGCGTGCCGGTGACATCACCGGCGCGCCTGCGCACTCGCGCAATGCACCCCTGGGACCGGAGATGTCGCTGCAGAGGATTCCGGAGGCCGCCGTGAACATCGGGGGATGAGGGAAGTATGGAAAAAAAGGGGCAATGTTAACTGATCTGAGCAATGTAGATCGCTCAGCACAGCAATGTGTCAGTGCTGTGTGCTGTGCTATCTGTAAGGGCCAGTGTTCTCCAGTGAGAACACTGGGCTGAGCAGCGATTACCTAGATTTATCCTGCATGCTGATAATTAATCATCGCGAGATAGTGACGTGCAGGGCCACGCATCGCTATCTCTATGGCCCCTACACATGGAGTGTCATTTTCTAAGTAATCTAGTTAGATCGCTTACAAAATGCTCTGAAATAGCCCCATGTGTAGGCCCCATAAAACTTCTCTTTCTCTCTTACATTAATATAAAAATGTAGAGAAGGTTGAAAAACAGACTGGAGCATACTGTAGCTTCTATACCATTCAAAAGTATATCTGAAAAAAAAAGACTTGTAAATATACTCTCATACTGTATTATACTTTTAATGCATTTGGTTTACTTATAAGTGTATTTATTTAGCGTAACATACTGGTTAGTTTTGAGGCATGCAGAAAACAGCTAAGGACCATATGCTCCAAAAGAAAATCTAGAGCTCCTAAAACTTATAGAAAAAAAAGTGTACGTTTCTGATAGAAGGCTGCCTTGTCGTCTCCTTTGCATTTGATTAATATTAGTTTTGACAACTGTGGCAGGTACAGCACAGTTTCACAGGAAGTTAATGTGGAACAGCAGGATCAGGATTTAAAGCAGCAGCAGGACTGGCTAGATCCAATCCAGGATTTCCTAAAATCTGATGTGAATCATGGTTTGGGCTAATTAATTTCCTGTTGAATATTTGTTCAGAGCAGAGAGTCAGGGTTCCCAATGCTAGTTAATGGCTGGGTAATAGGCTTGGGGTGTTGGGACTACGCTAGAGTCCTCTGGAGTGTTGTACCCACATTGTGAAGCCTGTGTATTGACTGCTGGAAAACCGGCTATGCTGTGCCTTGTGAATTGCTAAACTGTCAAGCCTGTATGCTGCCTACCTGCTACAAATAAACTTTCTTCATCCAGTGTATGTGATATCTGTCACAGATGATTTTTTTGGTACTTGTGTATTTTGGCATGCGATGCGACGCGATTTTGACCCCCTATACGACCAAAAATCGTATAAGCACCATGTTAAATGCACCCCCACGCCACCCCCCACTATAAACGTGAACCCGAAGCGTGGCGAGCGCAGCGAGCCCGCGAGGGGCGGCGGTACGCGTCCTACGACCTTTTCATACCCCCACTATCCACGTCGGCGTGGAGTTGAGAATAGAATAGTGTGGCGAGCGCAGCGAGCCACCGAGCCCGAAGCGTGGCGAGCGCAGCGTGCCCCGCGAGGGGACGCGGATACCTTCACAGTTATACGCGTCCCCTCGCGGGCTTCACAGGTGTCCGTGGCGACGCGGACACCTGTGAAGCCCGCGAGGGGACGCGTTTACCTGTGAAGGTATCCGCGTCCGCTCGCCACGCTTCGGGCTCGGTGGCTCGCTGCGCTCGCCACACTATTCTATTCTCAACTCCACGCCGACGTGGATAGTGGGGGTATGAAAAGGTCGTAGGACGCGTACCGCCGCCCCTCGCGGGCTCGCTGCGCTCGCCACGCTTCGGGTTCACGTTTATAGTGGGGGGTGGCGTGGGGGTGCATTTAACATTGTAAGCACCCATTTGGGTGCTTAACATTGTATAAGCACCCATTAGGGTGCTTATACAATGTTTAATCGCATCGCATCGTATGCCATGTACAATGGCATACAATTTCAAAATTGTATGCCATCGTGCACTATCGCGTCGCATCGCATACCATCGTATGTGTTATGGTATGCGATGCGATGGGCGCCGCCAAAATACACAAGTACCATTTTTTTTTTTTTAAGTATGAGGGCACATCAGTATCCATAGGTGCAAGACATTTACCTAAAATACAAAAATTTTCTAAAATGATCAAGCCCACAAAAAGGTTAATTACCATGATTAGCATCAGTATACAACTGAGAAAAGCAATTACAGAACACATTTAAATAGCTGTTCCATAGGAAATGCACAGTCAAACAAAAGGTGAATTTATAAAAGATGCAGAGGATTGAACTCCCACTCCTGGTATATCCATTGTGGAATGCTATACTTTCATGGGAATCTAAACTGTAACAAATATAATAAACCGTGGTAGTAATGAAATCCGTAATGTAAAATAAAGTTATTGATAATGTAAAGATTATTAAAGATAATGTCCTTGTGTTCAGGAAGGAGTTGAGTTCTATTAGCCATGTGGCTGGGTATGGGGACAGGGTATTTTTATTTAAATGTTGCTTGTAATATAAAAAAAAGAAAAAATCATCGAAAAAAAAAATCATTAACTATCTCTGTACCTTTGAATGTTATCTGGTAAGGGAAATTAGGTTTGAGGTGGCATTAGGTTTTCTCCATTTTCCATTAACCAGCACCAGGCTGAACCAGTCAAGAGGATAATGCCATAGCAGGGGGACACTCACTCTGGTCAGCACAGGGCTGGAGTTCCTCAGAAAGTAGGGACCAGAAAAAATTAAAAGGGCGACCCCCCCCCCCCTTTCAAAACGACAACCAACCCTGGGCTATGCCCCACACTCCTGGTACTTGTGGGTGAAGGATTTGTTGTACATTAATATTGTTCTTTACAGGAGGTCGTCTCCATGGAGATGCATAGAGCCAGCCATGCTAACTGCTTGTATTGCGCTGTGACAGCACTGTACAAGCTGTCAGTAGCAATGGAGGCAGCCGGTTCACCCTGCAGTCAGTGCAGGGTGAGCTGCTGCAGGGGACACTAACAACGCTGAAGCCTGGAGTTGTAGGTATACTGGTGTAAAATTAATGTGTGTATAATAAACTTCACTGTGTCTGTTTTTATTTTCAACATTCTTTTTACAGGTGGACTACTAGTCCAAGGCGGCCCATTAATGCCCTACATCAGGCTTTCCCAACCACGGTCCTCAAGGCACACCAACAGTGCAGGTTTTGAAAATAATTAACCTGGGTTAATGTTTAGAGCGCTTGTATATGGGTGGTTCTCTTGGGTAGCTGCTGCTTATGGGGGTGGTCAGTTCCCCAAATATATAGAAAAACAGAAAAAAACAAGGTATAAGCAGCGCTTTCACACAATAATTGCAAGTGTATGCATCAATCTAATCATAAAAAGATTTAATAAAACAATACACATAAAATACAATAATGGTAAAAAACGGTAGAATTATTAGGACCACTGATTAGAGTATAGTCACCACCGATGTTGGGAAAACCTGCACTGATCTTGACAGCAAATGTCCAATGGAAAATAGAGGGAGTCCGTCCATATGTTTTTATGTCACCTGTGGATGCTTGGTTGATGGCCCGTTGGCAGAAGTTGGTATAGCCAGCCCGGGAAACCTTATTTGTATAGGCAATCCGCTTTACAGGAATGGTTGGTCGGTCTACAACCTCATTCGTCAGAATTGAGGACAGGAACAGGATCAGATGATTTAGCAGGAGGTCAGAAGATGATTTTGCAAAGGGTGGTGTAGTGGCTCTTCTCAGATGAGTGGTCCAAACGCACCAACGCGTTTCGCTGTGCTAACCCACAGCTTTGTCAAGGTGTATTCTACTGGTGGGAGTCCATGATATTTATACCTGACTTCCTGTATGGTAATTTGCATACATTATTGATGCATACACTTATTTCTTAAGAATAATAAAACTACGCTTGCTCGGAGATGCAGTAACATAATCAACTATATAGATTATATTTAGAAACATCATTTATATATAAAAGAAACAAATATTTATTGCATTAGAGATCTTTAACATCTATAATAATTCCGGGTCATCAGATGATGTCACTTCCTGGTGTGCAGTAAATTTCCGCCCCAATTGGATTAACGTTATACCCTTAATGGTGGTGGGTGTTCTCATTCAATATTACTCGTTCTGATATTGGACTTACTTATCCGGCTTTGGGGGGTGTCTGAATATGGCACAGATCGTTAGATGTACATCGGTATTAATCCCCGTATTGTCACTCCGAAACCGGAAGTGACGTTACGGGTGTGGGAGCCAATAGACACTCGTTTGGCTTGTCTGGTTACTAGGGAGACGTGTCACTAACATTGTCCGGTACCCGGAAGTGACGTTCCGTCCGTCAGACGCTTTTTGTTTAACTCTGTTGTCATAGCGACATCGTTCCCCAAGCCGGCAGTCAGTTCCACTTAGCTGTTAGGTGATATAGATTGTGTTCTATCGCTGGACCTCAGTTTATTAGATGGTCAGCCTCGTATTTGTTGTACTGCAACCGGAAGTGACATTACGAGTGAGGGGCCTGACGGAGCTTTCATTGTAATTGAATAGTTACTATGGAAACATGACGCTTCTGTGTTCTAGTCGCAGGAATGACATTATATATCTCAAGAAAGTGGCAAACAGATTGTACTCAAAAAGTATATATATATATTATTAATACAGAGGGATTCAGACAGTTACATTTATATATCGTTTCATATACAAAGGAAACTATTATATTTGTTAATTTAGAAGAATTTACAAAACATGATTAGAATGGAATTCATATATATTACACAAATCTACATATTATTATTTGTATCAACTAGGTCAATCCTCCTGGTACAGTGATTTCATAGATGAAAAAACTATATAATAATACCCATATATATATGACTGGATCCAAAGATACATAGACAGTTGTTATTTTACTTACAGAATGTCCCTATATATGCATTTATATTTAATATTTTAAGATAGAGAGAAAAGAAATAGATATCTTATTTACAAAGTTCATATAGTTATTTGATTGTTTTGTTCTAATAAAACCAAATTTGAAGGGAAAAAAATGTAAAAGATAAAAAATAATAAATAATAAAAAAAAAAAAAAAATATTGATGACGAATAATTGGCAAAGAAGGAAGGGAGGGGAAAAGATATATGGAACTAGGGAAATCAGGAATATTAAAATAGATAATAATTTTATAAGACCACATTCAATTCTATTTGTTCGTTGAGGCCATTAGGATAGAGGGAATTGTGCTTAAAGATCCAGAAGATTTCTTGGCTGCATAGGGTCTTAAATCTGTTCCCCCCCCGTTTCGTAGTTCTAATATGTTCTAATCCCAATATTCTCAGCTCTTTCGGGTTGCTTTCATGGTGTTCAACAAAGTGTCTTGACACACTGTGGAGCAGATTCTTGTTCAGAACATTCCTACGGTGCTCTAAGAATCTCACTCGAAGAGGTCTTGTAGTGCGGCCCACATACTTGAGCCCACAACTACAAGTCAGAAGATAGATCACATAGGGCCTTATTTTGGTTCATTCTTTCTGACAAAATCCTTCTTAGATGGACAAAACCATGTGCACTGCAGGGGGGCAGATGTAACATGTGCAGAGAGAATTAGATTTGGGTGAGTTATTTTGTTTCTGTGCAGGGTAAATACTGACTGCTTTATTTTTACACTGCAATATAGATCTCACTTTGAAGTAAAACCCCACCCAAATCTAATTCTCTCTGCACAAGTAACACCTGCCCCCCTGCAGTGCACATGGTTTTGTCCATCTAAGAAGGATTTTGTCAGAAAGAATGAACCAAAATAAGGCCCATAATCTGTATTACAGTTTATGAATCCTCTAATGTCCATGGGTTGTTGGTCTGGTTCACACAGTATGGTTTTGGCTCTGTTTTGGATGTGATTGCACGTAATGCATGAATCTCTTCCACATTTAAAACAACCATTCGGTTTGGGTTTTAGCCACATACTAGAAGATGTACTTTCTGGAATTGTTTCGTTGGTTTCTCTCAGCTCACTTGGTGCTAATAGGGTTTTGAGTGATCTGTTCTTTTTAAAGACAAAAGAAGGTTTATCCGGTATTATACTTTTTAATATCTTATCTTGTCTTAGAATGTTATAATTTTTCTGTATTATGTTAATAATTTCTTTATATTGTGTATTGAAGGTAGAAATAAAAGGTAATTTTTTCCCTTCATCTTGTTTTAACAGATTATTCATTTTATTTTTATTTTTGTTAGATTTTAAAAGTGAATCACGATCACATTCTCTCACCTCTTCAAAAGCCCTTTTTACTAGATTGTCTGGATAGCCTCTTGTAATAAAGGCCTTACTAAGATCAAGAGCCTGGGACTCAAAAGTTTTTATTTCGGAACAATTGCGTCTTAATCTAAGCATCTGTCCTTTAGGGATATTTCTTTTCCAAGACGGGTGGTGTCCACTATTATAATGTAGGTACGAGTTAGTATTTACTTCCTTCCTAAAGTTCGCGGTCTGAATTAGGCCTTGTTCCACTGTGAGATTAATATCCAGAAAGTCCATCTTGGTGTGGTGAAAATTATGGGTGAATTTTAAATTAAATGAATTAGAATTTAGGTGTGTGACAAAGGAAAGTGCAGAAGAATAATCCCCATCCCAAATTATAAACAAATCATCGATGTAACGGCCATAGAGAACCAGATTCGCCTCCCAGCCGCCTCCCCACACGAGGTGGTCTTCGACCTCTCCCATGTAGAGGTTGGCATAGCTGGGGGCAAATCTGGTCCCCATGGCCGTTCCCATCGTTTGTAAATAAAAAGTATTCAAAAAAGTGAAGTAATTACGGCCAAGAATAAATTTTATTGAGTCTATAATGAAGTGAATGTGTTCCACACTGAGGTCATCATCCTGCACCAGTCTTTTTTCAATTGATCTTATACCCAAAGAATGGGGTATGTTTGAATATAGGCTCTGTACGTCAAGTGTCATAAATGCGTACGAGTCCTTCCATTCTATCTGGTGAATTAAATTTAGGAAATGAGTAGTGTCTTTGATGTATGACCTCAGTGTGGAAACACGGGGTTGAAGATAGATATCCACATAATGTGATAAATTAGAAGATAATGACCCAACACCAGAAATAATAGGACGGCCCGGGGGTGCAGTGAGGGATTTGTGAATTTTTGGAAGATGGTAGTACACCGGAATAACTGCATGATCCACATATAGAAATTTATATTCATCCTTTGAGATGATGCCAGACAATAGAGCCTGGTCTAATAATGATTTTAATTCTTTAGTGTATTCCAAGGTGGGGTCAATTGACAGTTTCCGGTAGGTACTCTCATCCTCCAACTGTTTAAGTGCTTCTTTGGTATAATCTGATCTATCTTGAATGATTATACCCCCCCCTTTATCTGCCTGTTTTATTGTTATTGAAGAATCCTTCATTAATTTATTGAGTATACTTCTATCGTGTCTAGTTAAATTATCTTTAGTTTTTTTGTGAGTTGTTGCACACAGTGTTTTAAACTCATCTAATGTTATTTTGTAGAAACTTTCCAAGTATGTCCCCTTAGATTTTATCGGGAAAAATTTAGACTTCAACTTTATTGAAGTTTTATCAATATCGAAAATCTTTTTGTTACTATTGTTCATATTGGTTTCAGATGAATTTTCTTCTAATAACGTAACTAACGTCATTAGTGCTTCATCGTCCTGGTTATCCAATAAAATGGGTACAGAATTATCTTCAATTCGATCAAGTTTTTTGTTCGCAAAATATTTTTGTCTACAGAGGGTTCTTACGTACCTGTTCAGTTCAACAAATAAATTGAACAGATTCGCTGGGGTTGACGGGGAGAATTTTAAACCTTTGCTAAGTAGTTTAATTTCCTCTGGGCTCAGGTTTTTTGAAGATAAATTATAGATAATCTTCTCATCATTTGTTTCATTGTTATTTTTCATTTTTATTCTTCTTAGTTGAACCTTCTTGCCCCCCCTTCTCCCTCTACACTTGAGAACCTCCTTCTTTTGGGGGTCCCTTCTTGTTCGTTCTTTCTCATGTATGTGTTCCGTTTGTCTAAAAAAACCTGTTCTCTTGTTTCATTTTGAGTATTGGTTCTTTTAAAGGTCTGATCTTTGGGCCTAGCACCCAGGTCTTTTTCTGATCTATCCCTTCCAGATCTTTCATTCGAATGGTCTCTTCGTTCATAATCCCTTTTTTGTCTATATGAATTCTTTCTATATCAATTTTTTCTATGGAAAAAATTCTTGGTGTCTCTGCTCTCTCTGTCTGTGTCGTACACTTTCAGATTTCGAACCTTTTCAAATTGTTTCCTATTTGGCTGTTCCCTATTATAGGTCCTTGGATTGTTCTTCTTATTATTTCTATAGGCTCTAATGTTACCTGATTTGTAGTCCTCTAAATCTCTTAAAAATTTGTTACATTTATTATCTATTATGTTTTGTTCAAAGATGGTAACTTTTTCCATTGTACTGGAATCTCTCTCTTTATATTCTCTGCTATTATTCTGTGGTTCTAATTTCTTTTTTAGTGAATCAATCTGTGATTCCAAGTTTTTAGTCTTCTGTATCCTATATTCGATTACTATCGCTAAAAGTGCAAAAGAACATTTGTCTAATGTGGAATCCCACTTCTCCTGAAATGATGTGTCATCTCCAAAAATAGATGGTTTAAATAGCCTCAGGCCCCTGGGGATCATTTTTTTATCCAAATACTTTTGGAGATTGGTTGCATCCAACCAGTTCTTGGTTTCAGATTTTAATAAATCCTCCAGGAGATTAAAGTCATCCTTTAAATTGTCCCCTACTTGTGGATTACTAGTACCCTGAGGTTGATCCCATTTAGAAATAATATTTTGTCTCCGAGCAAGTCTATCATTATAATTAAGAAAACAACTCATATTAGCAGCTCTATAAGACCGAAAAAGTTGTGCAAATAATTAACCTGGGTTAATGTTTAGAGCGCTTGTATATGGGTGGTTCTCTTGGGTAGCTGCTGCTTATGGGGGTGGTCAGTTCCCCAAATATATAGAAAAACAGAAAAAAACAAGGTATAAGCAGCGCTTTCACACAATAATTGCAAGTGTATGCATCAATCTAATCATAAAAAGATTTAATAAAACAATACACATAAAATACAATAATGGTAAAAAACAGTAGAATTATTAGGACCACTGATTAGAGTATAGTCACCACCGATGTTGGGAAAACCTGCACTGATCTTGACAGCAAATGTCCAATGGAAAATAGAGGGAGTCCGTCCATATGTTTTTATGTCACCTGTGGATGCTTGGTTGATGGCCCGTTGGCAGAAGTTGGTATAGCCAGCCCGGGAAACCTTATTTGTATAGGCAATCCGCTTTACAGGAATGGTTGGTCGGTCTACAACCTCATTCGTCAGAATTGAGGACAGGAACAGGATCAGATGATTTAGCAGGAGGTCAGAAGATGATTTTGCAAAGGGTGGTGTAGTGGCTCTTCTCAGATGAGTGGTCCAAACGCACCAACGCGTTTCGCTGTGCTAACCCACAGCTTTGTCAAGGTGTATTCTACTGGTGGGAGTCCATGATATTTATACCTGACTTCCTGTATGGTAATTTGCATACATTATTGATGCATACACTTATTTCTTAAGAATAATAAAACTACGCTTGCTCGGAGATGCAGTAACATAATCAACTATATAGATTATATTTAGAAACATCATTTATATATAAAAGAAACATATATTTATTGCATTAGAGATCTTTAACATCTATAATAATTCCGGGTCATCAGATGATGTCACTTCCTGGTGTGCAGTAAATTTCCGCCCCAATTGGATTAACGTTATACCCTTAATGGTGGTGGGTGTTCTCATTCAATATTACTCGTTCTGATATTGGACTTACTTATCCGGCTTTGGGGGGTGTCTGAATATGGCACAGATCGTTAGATGTACATCGGTATTAATCCCCGTATTGTCACTCCGAAACCGGAAGTGACGTTACGGGTGTGGGAGCCAATAGACACTCGTTTGGCTTGTCTGGTTACTAGGGAGACGTGTCACTAACATTGTCCGGTACCCGGAAGTGACGTTCCGTCCGTCAGACGCTTTTTGTTTAACTCTGTTGTCATAGCGACATCGTTCCCCAAGCCGGCAGTCAGTTCCACTTAGCTGTTAGGCGATATAGATTGTGTTCTATCGCTGGACCTCAGTTTATTAGATGGTCAGCCTCGTATTTGTTGTACTGCAACCGGAAGTGACATTACGAGTGAGGGGACTGACGGAGCTTTCATTGTAATTGAATAGTTACTATGGAAACATGACGCTTCTGTGTTCTAGTCGCAGGAATGACATTATATATCTCAAGAAAGTGGCAAACAGATTGTACTCAAAAAGTATATATATATATATTATTAATACAGAGGGATTCAGACAGTTAAATTTATATATCGTTTCATATACAAAGGAAGCTATTATATTTGTTAATTTAGAAGAATTTACAAAACATGATTAGAATGGAATTCATATATATTACACAAATCTACATATTATTATTTGTATCAACTAGGTCAATCCTCCTGGTACAGTGATTTCATAGATGAAAAAACTATATAATAATACCCATATATATATGACTGGATCCAAAGATACATAGACAGTTGTTATTCTACTTACAGAATGTCCTTATATATGCATTTATATTTAATATTTTAAGATAGAGAGAAAAGAAATAGATATCTTATTTACAAAGTTCATATAGTTATTTGATTGTTTTGTTCTAATAAAACCAAATTTGAAGGGAAAAAAATGTAAAAGATAAAAAATAATAAATAATCAAAAAAAAAAAAAAAAATTGATGACGAATGATTGGCAAAGAAGGAAGGGAGGGGAAAAGATATATGGAACTAGGGAAATCAGGAATATTAAAAATAGATAATAATTTTATAAGACCACATTCAATTCTATTTGTTCGTTGAGGCCATTAGGATAGAGGGAATTGTGCTTAAAGATCCAGAAGATTTCTTGGCTGCATAGGGTCTTAAATCTGTTCCCCCCCGTTTCGTAGTTCTAATATGTTCTAATCCCAATATTCTCAGCTCTTTCGGGTTGCTTTCATGGTGTTCAACAAAGTGTCTAGACACACTGTGGAGCAGATTCTTGTTCAGAACATTCCTACGGTGCTCTAAGAATCTCACTCGAAGAGGTCTTGTAGTGCGGCCCACATACTTGAGCCCACAACTACAAGTCAGAAGATAGATCACATAATCTGTATTACAGTTTATGAATCCTCTAATGTCCATGGGTTGTTGGTCTGGTTCACACAGTATGGTTTTGGCTCTGTTTTGGATGTGATTGCACGTAATGCATGAATCTCTTCCACATTTAAAACAACCATTCGGTTTGGGTTTTAGCCACATACTAGAAGATGTACTTTCTGGAATTGTTTCGTTGGTTTCTCTCAGCTCACTTGGTGCTAATAGGGTTTTGAGTGATCTGTTCTTTTTAAAGACAAAAGAAGGTTTATCCGGTATTATACTTTTTAATATCTTATCTTGTCTTAGAATGTTATAATTTTTCTGTATTATGTTAATAATTTCTTTATATTGTGTATTGAAGGTAGAAATAAAAGGTAATTTTTTCCCTTCATCTTGTTTTAACAGATTATTCATTTTATTTTTGTTAGATTTTAAAAGTGAATCACGATCACATTCTCTCACCTCTTCAAAAGCCCTTTTTACTAGATTGTCTGGATAGCCTCTTGTAATAAAGGCCTTACTAAGATCAAGAGCCTGGGACTCAAAAGTTTTTATTTCGGAACAATTGCGTCTTAATCTAAGCATCTGTCCTTTAGGGATATTTCTTTTCCAAGACGGGTGGTGTCCACTATTATAATGTAGGTACGAGTTAGTATTTACTTCCTTCCTAAAGTTCGCGGTCTGAATTAGGCCTTGTTCCACTGTGAGATTAATATCCAGAAAGTCCATCTTGGTGTGGTGAAAATTATGGGTGAATTTTAAATTAAATGAATTAGAATTTAGGTGTGTGACAAAGGAAAGTGCAGAAGAATAATCCCCATCCCAAATTATAAACAAATCATCGATGTAATGGCCATAGAGAACCAGATTCGCCTCCCAGCCGCCTCCCCACACGAGGTGGTCTTCGACCTCTCCCATGTAGAGGTTGGCATAGCTGGGGGCAAATCTGGTCCCCATGGCCGTTCCCATCGTTTGTAAATAAAAAGTATTCAAAAAAGTGAAGTAATTACGGCCAAGAATAAATTTTATTGAGTCTATAATGAAGTGAATGTGTTCCACACTGAGGTCATCATCCTGCACCAGTCTTTTTTCAATTGATCTTATACCCAAAGAACGGGGTATGTTTGAATATAGGCTCTGTACGTCAAGTGTCATAAATGCGTACGAGTCCTTCCATTCTATCTGGTGAATTAAATTTAGGAAATGAGTAGTGTCTTTGATGTATGACCTCAGTGTGGAAACACGGGGTTGAAGATAGATATCCACATAATGTGATAAATTAGAAGATAATGACCCAACACCAGAAATAATAGGACGGCCCGGGGGTGCAGTGAGGGATTTGTGAATTTTTGGAAGATGGTAGTACACCGGAATAACTGCATGATCCACATATAGAAATTTATATTCATCCTTTGAGATGATGCCAGACAATAGAGCCTGGTCTAATAATGATTTTAATTCTTTAGTGTATTCCAAGGTGGGGTCAATTGACAGTTTCCGGTAGGTACTCTCATCCTCCAACTGTTTAAGTGCTTCTTTGGTATAATCTGATCTATCTTGAATGATTATACCCCCCCCTTTATCTGCCTGTTTTATTGTTATTGAAGAATCCTTCATTAATTTATTGAGTATACTTCTATCGTGTCTAGTTAAATTATCTTTAGTTTTTTTGTGAGTTGTTGCACACAGTGTTTTAAACTCATCTAATGTTATTTTGTAGAAACTTTCCAAGTATGTCCCCTTAGATTTTATCGGGAAAAATTTAGACTTCAACTTTATTGAAGTTTTATCAATATCGAAAATCTTTTTGTTACTATTGTTCATATTGGTTTCAGATGAATTTTCTTCTAATAACGTAACTAACGTCATTAGTGCTTCATCGTCCTGGTTATCCAATAAAATGGGTACAGAATTATCTTCAATTCGATCAAGTTTTTTGTTCGCAGTTTTTTGGTTTTGAAGCCTGGATATCACTAAAACCTGCAGTTGGTGTGCCTTGAGGACCGTGGTTGGGAAAGCCTGCCCTACATGCTGGGACTTATGGTTTGTCAAGTCCCAGCATGCGGGGGAGGCCTGCTGAGACTTGTAGTTCACCTGTAAAAAGCAATGTTTTTAAAAACTTTTATGCGTATCAACCCAGAGTCCACCGCCCACGGACAGTCCCGGGCTTCAGTACTGGACGGGTCAAGCCTGGGGGGGAACCCCTTTATTGGGTAGGTCCGTCCAGGGCTGACCAGCCACGGTGAGCATGATACGCCCGGGGGTCCTTATGCAAAAAGTGTCCTCCGACAGCGGCATGACACCGCGGGCTGTTGGAGCCCCGTGCTGGTTCCAAAATATTGAATAAGGAAATACCCCCAGTTTTTGTCCCCTGTATTTTTGGAACCAGGACCGTCCAAAAGTCCAGGGCTGGTTTCAGAAATACGGGGGAACCCCTACACTTTTGGCCCCTGTACTTTTAGGAACCAGGTCTGGCTCAATGAGCCCGGGGCTGGTTATGCTCAGGAGCCATTTTTTCTTAACTTTTACACAAGTCAGAACCATGAACAGATCTCAATGAACCGTGCATGGTTCTGTCAAATTGGCCTGTCAGAACCTGGTCTATTTCTTTGGCGATTTTTAGTAACGTCTACCAAAAATCACACCCCATTAAATTTGCGAGTTGTATACTTTATAATGGGAAAACATCTGGATGCGAATTGAAGTGTTACTAAAACTCGCCAAGTCAGATTGTGCGAATTCGCAGCAAAAAGTGCGATTTTTTTGCCGTAAATCACATCCTATAAAATGTGCAGTTTTCAGAAAAAGTTAAATTTCCGCCATTTTTGAAAAAAAAAAAAAAAATCGCATCCTATTAAATGTCAACCCTGAAAGTGGGAGGTGTAATAAAGCTTCTGCTCATAGAATAGCTCTGATTTATTGTAAAAACAAAATGAGAACAGAATAGAATTAGTACACAGTAGACAGCCACTGGGCTGGAGATTATGATCTGGTCAGGAAAAACAGTGAGTGGCCAGCATTGCAACATAGTGGTATATAGGATGCAGTGGAAGGTTAACAGGATGGATGCGTCTTTGGGTCAGTGCTCTGAAACCCCAGAGAGATACTGGTGCGGAAGAGATGATATTTAACAGGTGTAATGTCTCTGCATAAAATGCAGTCTGTGATGGGATCAGCAGAATATACTGGCTGTTGCCAAAGTAATGGTTTCCCAGATGGCTGAATGGTCGGGGATTGAAATAAGAGTATAGCCCTGTACACGGGGCAATTTAAGCCATTATCGCAGGTGGTTTTTTTTTGTGTTTGTGGGCGATAAAGTTCTAGGAACGCGCTCCCGTAGCCAGACCATAATGGTCGCTGGTCACAGGAGCATGCTCCTGTGATTAGGCTAAAAATTGCTGGTTCACAATGCACCAGTGATTTCTAGCCAAAATGAGGAAGAGATAGAATGAAACAGAATAGTTTACAATTTTCAGACAAAAACACGATACACCGAGCCATATATTGCTGAGAGATATTGAACCAAAATTGCTCAGCAATCATATTGCACTGTGTGTACAGACCTTATAACAGAGGTGGCCATTACATCAATTGCAGACCTTCCACTGGTAGATCGTGATCATTTCCCTAGGTATTCACCTGCTGAAGCCTCTTCTGGCCAGTAATGCATTGTACGGGTGATGTCACCGCGCACTGCAAGGGCTGAGAAGATTAAGCAGTGTGACGGGCAGATGCGGGGACAATGGCGGTGGTGGGCAGCATACAGTGGCTGCGGTGAGCACAGTATACAGTGTTTATCTGGGGGGGGGATGGGCAGCAGTCCTAAGGTGCACTTCAGTGAGTCATAATGGGATTTTTGGCCAGTACCATGTGTCATAATGTGCATTTTGGGCCATACCGTGTGTCATATTGTGACTTTTGGCTCATACCAACCATGTGGCATAATGTGTAAGGGACGTTTTGCACTGGGAGGGCAATTTTTGGCCCAGGAAGAAATGCCGGTTGATCACCGGAACCTTAGTGTACAAAAATTAAATCCCGGGTTTCCAAAGTCCGGCCACCCCTTCCTTATAACATACAGTAATAACCAAATGGTGCTAGAAGAAAATCTGACAATTAAGCAGCAAAGAATCAGAGTTGATAATACACACCTGAACATAGTTCAGCACACTGGAAGTTCCAATACTCACAGTGTGAGTATTGGAACAGCTGAACTGAATAAGTACAAATGGTCCAGGAGTAGCACTTTGCAGGAATATATGTATTTGACTCATGGGTCCTGAATTCTTATATGTCCTGAAAGAAATATAGCAGGTCTTGGCAGGAACTTGGATCATTCAATGATGCACAGGAGACCCAAGATAGTGCTCAGCAATACTGACTAGCACTGGAGAAGATCAGAAGCATGGTGGAACTCACTGGACTTTGGAACGAACTCTGAGCACTTTTAGTCTTGAAAATGCATTTCTCACTCATTCGGTTTAATACAAAATCAGAGAAATATGCCAGTGCCTGAATGTATCAAACCTTGGACACCAATTGGTTGGTACTTTATCTCGCTAAAGGTTTAATACTTCTCCCCCATAGTAATAACTTCCATTGTTGGCTATCACCTCTCATTGTCCAAATGAGTGTACCGCTTTAGAAAAAAATAAAATGTATGAAACAAAAACAAAAAAGGGCCTCGGGTCAATTCAGGCGTCCTTGCTTCTGGCCTTTGATGGGTCAATAAGCACTCACAATAATTGTTTTGGGTACTTCTGTACTAGCATGGCGCCGCGCGTCAGAGTCCCCTTGCGGGGCTCGCTTCGCTCGCCCACGCTGCGGGCTCGGTGGCTCGCTACGCTCTCCACGCTAATTAAAATCAACTCCATGCCAACATGGATAGTGGAGGTATGAACTATCCATGTTGGCATGGCGTTAACTTAGTTTATTTTACTTAGTTAGTGGCGAGCGTAACCCGGAAGTACGCGCGGCGCCATGCTGGCGCCGTGAAAGTAAAGAAGTACCTTGTTTTGTTTCAATAATTTTAACAAAAATCAACAAGAAATGTGAGCTTACTAGCATCAAGACTGTTCCTTAACCCATTCTGACCCCTTACCCACTTAAATGGACACTATTAAAAATGTACTGCTCACACTATTGTGATTATGGTTGCCATCCAATCAGAATGTCCATTTAAATGTACAAAAATACTGTGAAAAATAACAAATGTAGAACAAAATGTTTTGGTGTACAAGCTACAATGCTTTATGTAAAAAAATAAAATTATTCTACTTCATAAATACCAAAGAATTTTATTGCAGTATATTTACAAATATCAACATGTGACAATTGCCATGTCTGAATGTCAGTATATTTAAACTGCATTGCATGTACTGCAGGCTAGAATTAAATAAGCAGTCAAAGTTTTCCATGGTTGTGTTTGTCAAATAATGAAAACATATTAAAACTCTGTAAAGACGCAAGGTTTTGCAGAACTGTGCACACAAATATAATTAGGGTCGACTGGGCAGGTTAACCTTGCTCATTTTTGCTCACACCCCATTTGAGATGTGAACAAACTTGCACAAGGTTTTCCCTGCCATAACTCCCAGCACTTGTTAATTGAAACTGACCATTAACTTTGAAATGTATTTATCCTCCATTATCCTTACATGTGAAATGCTGGTCTTGAAAAACATATTACTTAATTCAAAGCTTACTTACACAATTAAACAAAAAGAAACCACAACAACATACATCAAAATACAAAAAAAGTAAACAAAAAATTGTCACAATTTCAAATTTCACTTTAGAATACAAATCAACATCTATATGGTTCAAATACACTAGAAAAAAAATGTCACGCTTGATCGAATGGAGGTAACTCCACAAGTGCTGCTGCAGAATCTTTTCTTTGACTAAAATTAACTTGCCATGTTTTCCGATGCCTGTAAAGAATATAGAAAATTAAAAGTGATCAGCTGAAAAATAATAATAATTAAAACTAAATGGAACAGATTTCATAAAATAATTAAGGTTATAGGACATGACCATTAGGGTTTCGTGTGTATAATAAATATATATGTGTATATATATTAACAGTTTCTTATATAGCGCATACATATTCCGCAGCGCTTTACAGAGAATATTTGAACATTTACATCAGTCCCTGCCCCAGTGGAGCTTACAATCTATATTTCCTACCACATGTGCACGCACACAGACATTCTAGGGTTAATTTTGGTGGGAGCCAATTAGCCTACCAGTATATATTTTTGGATTGTGGGACGAAACTGGAGTACCCGGAGGAAACCCACGCAAGTACGTGGGGAGAATATACAAACTCTGCACAGTTAGAGCCATGGTGGGAATGGAACCCATGACCTCAGCACTGTGAGGCAGTAATGCTAACCATTACACCAGGCATGTCCAAACTACGGCCCTCCAGCTGTTGTGAAACTACGAGTCCCATCATGCCTTGCCACAGTTTTGCTATTAGTGAATGCTAAAAATATGGCAAGGCATGCCGGGATGTGTAGTTCACAACAGCTGGAGGGCCACAGTTTTGACATGCCTGCATTACACCATCCGTACTGCCATATGACAAAATCTCCAAAATTGCTCTATGTATAAATGGCGGTCGCTGCTGACACTTCATTCCCTACCAGTTGGAACTAACAATTTCTTCAAATACCTACAATACGGTCACTAGCGCCCTAGATACAATATGTAATGTCCATAAAACAATTCAATAAAATATGAATAAAAGAAGAATACGCTTGTAACTTCTTATTTTCAGGAATGATACTATTTTTATTTTCAAAGATAGTGATCAATACCCAACGCGTTTCATTCCTTCATCAGGGGTTTTTGTGATCTATAAAATATGAAAGTTTCATATAAAAAACGTATATTGACATTACATACAAGAATTAAAAATGTATATTCATAGTAAAATTTGGTTCAATTGAATTAGATTAAGTTGTTGGAGGAAACAGACTCGCATGGAGGGAACCAAGGGATAAACATAGTTGTATATGAGACAATGGGGGAAATTTACTAAAGAAAATTTGTAAAAAAACAGGTGTATTTGTATCCAGAAATACACTTATTTTTGACATTTTCTATCCCGAAAATACGTCAAAAATAAGTGTATTTCTGGATACAAATACACCTATTTTTTACAAATTTTCTTTAGTAAATTTCCACCAATATGTCTATTTTAATTACATTTTCTTAGTTTTTATATATTAATGAATAAGACCCCTTTTAGATGCGGTCCACTTTAGAAATATATGGAATGCAAAAAATCCAGTTCCTCCTAGATGATCATCAGGTGGGAAACATAATTAAGCCCCATAATATGGAGATGCGCTCCACAATACATAGTGTGGAACGCATGAGCTCCACTGTAAACAGTGTGGAAGGCATACCTCATACAATAGTAGGAGATAGGAAGTACTGCGCAGAACACCCTGTCCATTTGAAATTTGAATGATCTAATACATCAGATTATGATTTTCCCTGGCCTATGATAGGCAGTAATAACTCGAAGGTACGTTACTATAAAAAATAAGAAAATGTAATTAAAAAAATAGACATATAGGGGGATATTTACAAAGATGTGTATTCTACTTCACATGTGATGTTGCTATGGGCAACCAATCATATCCTGTCTTTTTTCTAGAGGGTGCTAAATAAATAAGAAGTAGATTCTGATTGGTTGCCCATAGCAACATCACATGTGAAGTAGAATTCACATCTTAGTAAATTTCCCCCATTGTCTCATATACAACTATGTTTATCCCTTGGTTCCATCCATGTGAGTCTTTGTTCCCTCCAACAACTTCAGCTGTTCAATTGAACCAAAATTTTACTATGACTAATTTTTTAATTGTTGTATGTAATGTCAACATATGTTTTTTTTATATGAATTATGAATCTATATCTATTGTGGATATATATATATATATATATATATATAGATATATATATATATATATATATATATATATATATATACCGTATATATATATATATATATATATATATATATAGATATATATATATATATATCTATATATATATATATATATATATATACACATACACTGCCGGCCGGCACTCTGTCACATAGCCCAGTACTGGGGTCCGGAGCTCAGTCTTCCCTTGCAGGGATACATATGCACACACCCGACGGCTGCAACGGACTCACTTGTAATAAAACTCTCAACACACGGCTTTACTGTCAGCAACGTTTCAATGTGAGATACATTGTCATCAGGCTGATGACAATGTATCTCACATTGAAACGTTGCTGACAGTAAAGCCGTGTGTTGAGAGTTTTATTACAAGTGAGTCCGTTGCAGCCGTCGGGTGTGTATATATATATATATATATATATATATATATATATATATATATATATATATATATATATATATATATATATATATATATATATATATATCCAATAAACATTGCTTGGTACAACAAAGCGCACTCACCAGACTTCATCCACTGTTAAAAAAGTATTTCTTTAATCCATTTCAATTAAAATCATCCAGCATAGTCGACGTTTCGAGTCATAAAACGACCCTTTGTTAAGACAGCTTCAAGGTGTCATTACTCCATTTGAGCAGCAGCTAACAAAACTGATCACAGGTGCCCTAAAATACCATTTCACTCCGCCCAAAAGGATGGGACAAATACATTCATAGCCAATCATAAAACAATGTCACACTTAAAGTGTCAATAGGGCAGGTGTAATCAATCCAACTTACCCCTCCAGGTTGTGTGGCTCCTGCACGCTGCCGCGATCATCTATCACCAGCGTGCGTTCCACTCGTCTAGGGCACTTCCGGTATGCGCTTCACTAGCGCATCATCACTCAGCCGGAGGGCTAGCAGCGTCATCACCCATGTGATGCGCTGATCTTCCTGCTATCTGAGCCCAGCGTGCGTTCCACCCGATTAGGGCACTTCCGGTATGCGTCTCACTTGCGCATCATCACTAAACCGGAAGATTAGCAGCGTCATCACCCATGTGATGTGCTGAGCTTCTCAATGCGTTCCACCTCATAAAGTATGCTTCCTGGAACCGCCATTTTGCGTTCCACGCATACAAACATTATAGCTCTGAACCCTAATGAAATATCAATTAGATTATGGCTTTAACAGGGCACCTGGTCACCGCTCAGTCAGCTGTTGCTCAGCAAAAAACAAACAACCATTTATCACACAATAAAAAATGTCAAAATCAATTCCGACGGTAAGGACAATCGGTCATCACCATCGATGTTGATATCGACATAAATTCTCTCCAGTGTTTGATATTAACCTCTGATCTTTTTAAATAATATGTAATGCAAACTAAGGCAAGGAAAAAATGAACAAGAACCAGAATAATAAAAAATTGCAAAATAACCATACCACAAATAATAGAAGCCAGACTAAAAAACATTTCGATAACCTCAGTCCAAGTGAGAGACATGCATTGACCTCCTTAAAAAACAACAATAATCTTATAATAAGAAATGCTGACAAAGGAGGGGCGGTGGTCTTACAGGACTTTGTTGCATATAATAATGAAGTCTTAAGACAGTTATCAGACCACATGACATATAAAAATGTTTTAACAAATCCTATGCATTCAGTGAAAAACAAGGCTGATGCCTTGATCAAATTAGGTGGTGACCAGGGATGGCTTGATGAGGATGAAGTTGATTTTTTGACAGTGGCACATCCAATCTGCCCGGTTATGTACACCTTGCCGAAGGTCCACAAGACCCTTGTGGACCCTCCGGGACGTCCCATCATTTCGGCCAGGGGATCTGTTTTACAGCCCCTGGCGAAATTTCTTGACTACCATTTACAACCTCTGGTCAGAGACACCCAGACCTATCTTAAGGATACTGGTCATTTACTGAAGGATTTAGACCTTATTGGGGTTTTACCAGAAGATGTGGTTTTGGGCACACTGGATGTGTGCTCATTGTACACAATTATACCCCATATAGATGGTCTTTTTGCAGTAGGGGAGGCCTTGCAAATACGTAAAAACAAGGGCCCACCAGTAGAATTTTTAGTGTCACTCCTTGAACTGGTTCTGACAGAAAATCACTTCATGTACGAAGGCGACCATTTTGTCCAGCTAGCAGGTACAGCTATGGGGTCCAATGTGGCCCCCAGCTACGCAAACCTGTATATGGACCTGTATGAGAGAACTTACATAACACCACAATACAGTAATCGTCTATTGTACTTCAAACGGTTTATTGATGACGTGATAATTATCTGGCAGGGTGATGTTGATTCATTTAACAATATGGTGACATATTTAAATGGCATTGAGAGTCCGGTACGATTCACGGCTACTTGTAGTACTGTTGAAATAAACTTCCTAGATGTTACCATCTCGAAGAAGGATGGAATGCTACAATATACACTCTTCAGGAAGGATACGGACCGCAATACATTGTTGTGGGCCACGAGTCACCATCCTCCAAAATTGAAATCAAATCTCCCTGTATCCCAGTTCCTTCGAGTACTACGTAACAACTCTGATGGTGATACTGCAGAGGGGCAACTGACGGAGTGCTTTGAGAGGTTTTTATCCAGAGGCTACAACAAAAAGGATATCGAGAGGTGTCTCAAAAAGGCAAGAGCCACTCACCAGCTGAAGCAAAGTACCACTAAAAACATCCAGCAAGAACGCCTGATACTAAACATCCATTGTGATACTAATTTGAGCACAACACAGAACTCAATTCGTAAAAACTGGCATTTGGTTAACACAGATCCGGCTTTTAAGAAGCTAAAAGACACCAAGCCACTATTAAGTATCACAAGAGGTCGAAATTTGAAGGACACTCTGTATCGTACAAGCATGAAACACTTGGATGTACCAGACAGTAACTGGTTGAGTAAAAAGAAAGGATGCTACAAGTGTCTTGGTTGTTCGACCTGTCAGGGACTGATGGTGGGGACTTTCTTTTGCCATCCCCATAGTGGGAAAAAGATCTTTTTGCGACATAGGCTTCATTGCCTACTAGACCACATAGTCTATTACCTGATCTGTCCCTGCGGGTTGGGATATGTGGGAAAGACGATTAGAACGCTGCGGGAGAGGATAAGTCAGCACAAATCCACTATCCGATCCGCTCTGGCCACTGGCACCACAGACAAACCTGTAGCAATGCATTTTTTGAGAGCAAAGCATCAGATCTCAAATCTGCGCTACATGGTGATAGACTGGATACCCCCGTCATCAAGAGGAGGGGATCGTGGACTGACACTCCTAAAAAAGGAAGCATTTTGGATACATCATCTTGATACGGTAGCCCCTAAGGGGCTAAATGAAAAAAACACTCTGACAATGTTCCTAGAAGAACAGTAATGTTGTGAATAAACATACAGTTGCTATAATGAGTTTTCTATTATTTGTGGTATGGTTATTTTGCAATTTTTTATTATTCTGGTTCTTGTTCATTTTTTCCTTGCCTTAGTTTGCATTACATATTATTTAAAAAGATCAGAGGTTAATATCAAACACTGGAGAGAATTTATGTCGATATCAACATCGATGGTGATGACCGATTGTCCTTACCGTCGGAATTGATTTTGACATTTTTTATTGTGTGATAAATGGTTGTTTGTTTTTTGCTGAGCAACAGCTGACTGAGCGGTGACCAGGTGCCCTGTTAAAGCCATAATCTAATTGATATTTCATTAGGGTTCAGAGCTATAATGTTTGTATGCGTGGAACGCAAAATGGCGGTTCCAGGAAGCATACTTTATGAGGTGGAACGCATTGAGAAGCTCAGCACATCACATGGGTGATGACGCTGCTAATCTTCCGGTTTAGTGATGATGCGCAAGTGAGACGCATACCGGAAGTGCCCTAATCGGGTGGAACGCACGCTGGGCTCAGATAGCAGGAAGATCAGCGCATCACATGGGTGATGACGCTGCTAGCCCTCCGGCTGAGTGATGATGCGCTAGTGAAGCGCATACCGGAAGTGCCCTAGACGAGTGGAACGCACGCTGGTGATAGATGATCGCGGCAGCGTGCAGGAGCCACACAACCTGGAGGGGTAAGTTGGATTGATTACACCTGCCCTATTGACACTTTAAGTGTGACATTGTTTTATGATTGGCTATGAATGTATTTGTCCCATCCTTTTGGGCGGAGTGAAATGGTATTTTAGGGCACCTGTGATCAGTTTTGTTAGCTGCTGCTCAAATGGAGTAATGACACCTTGAAGCTGTCTTGACAAAGGGTCGTTTTATGACTCGAAACGTCGACTATGCTGGATGATTTTAATTGAAATGGATTAAAGAAATACTTTTTTAACAGTGGATGAAGTCTGGTGAGTGCGCTTTGTTGTACCAAGCAACGTTTATTGGATACATATGGCATGCATTGGAGAACTCTTGCTATGACCTAAAGCTTTATGGACACCCCAGCAGTTGTCACTTATGAGTTTTGCGAGTGCTGCTTGATACACAGGATATATATATATATATATATATATATATATATATATATATATATATATATATATATATATATATATATATATATATATATATATATATATATATATATATATATATATATATATATATAACCACTTTCCTATATGTGACTATTTCAGGTGTGCACTACATACTGTAAGCTTATTCAATAACATGTTGAATCTGTTATAAAACCACCTTCAGTTATTTTATTACAATAAATGAATGGTAGCAAGTATTAGATATGGTTACTGTAGATACAGGTTGAGTATCCATTATCCTGTTATCTATTGAATTATTCTGAATACCGGAATGTACTTTGTTTATTTTTTCTAAAACTCCCCTGCTCCGCTGCCCACCCCACATACCTTCCTTCAATCCCACTGCCCGCCTGGCTGTTTATCAATACTGGTTCCAATGAAGTATTGCATGGGTGAGCCCGAGACGTCATAACATCACCCGCACAATGCATTATTGGGATCATGGATGCATCTGAAGCCAGAACACTCTCAACCAATTAAGTATAAAACTGTCAAATATAAAAAAAATCCGGAATTCGCTCTTATCCAAAATGGTCCTGTCCTGAGCATTTCGGATAAGGGATACTCAACCTGTATTATAATTTTATTATAATTCATATAAAATGTAACAATTACTAACAAACTGCTAAAATAACATATGGGAAAAGCAAAATGTACAGTACTTTAACTTCTTGGCAGTATTGGTAAGTAATGCAAATTACTATTTGACCTTTATGGTAATGGTCCAGTGTCTTTTAGACATACAGAATAACATACTTTCACTATGTCAGTTAAACTCCTGTAATAAATGACACTTCCACATTTATCCTGCAAACACATTATATAAACACAAATATAAAAAAAAAAAGTTCATTTAGATTTTTATTGTAGGTGCACTGGATGTGTTTCAATTAACCCGGATAGTGAGTGCAATGTGAATAGTAATTCCCAAGTAGTAATTGGAATTAACAATCAGACACCCCTTTCAGAAATGAGAGCATGGAATTTGCTAGTCTAAAAGCTGTCAAATTCCCTGGTCTCAGTGTGTACCCGACAAAGATCAGGGTTGGGGATGTAGGATTTTGCATTCACACACACCAAAATCTGGGTTAATGAACGTTTAAGAACAGACACAGGATTTTTAAGAATGTGTGAAAGGGGTATTACTAAATATTTTCAAGAGAACCAAGGCCATCAGTGTCAGATAATAATACAGTATTCAAATGAATTCCTAAATCAGTGCAGGTGGTGACAGATGGAAACCAGCTGCGGTGCTGAATAACTATAGATGTTAAGCAGCCCATACACTCTGCGATGCCGGGCTGTCCGTTCTGTGCTTTGAGGTGCGCGCTCCCGCGGCACCTCATCGCACAGTACAAAAAGTATGTGCTTGCACATACTTTTTGTACTTAGGTTTCATCAAATTGCATCGCATTGCATGCACAACGGATGCACACGCAATGCAATGCAATGTGATCCGTGCTATTGAAGCCCACAACGCACACCCGCATCGGGACGTGTATGGGCTGCTTTAGAGTGGAGGTATAATAGCACCTTTTCTCCTTCACTTGATATTCAGTATTTGAAGGAATAAATGATTAGGCATCATGTGCAGTTTGCTGAAGTGCTACTTATAAGCAACACTTCAGTGAACTGCCCTCTTCACACTCCGCTATACTAAAACACTTGGCATTGCTTTGTGCTTGCTGCCACCTCTTCAACCGACCACTATCAGCTGACGGGATCCCATCTAGTAGCCCCAGTCATCCGCACACATGCCATGATGTATGGGTGGGCAAATACACATAGCTAGATACAGCTTTCTAAACATCTAATAATCTGCCCACTAGCGGCGTATATGTTTTAGGGAAATGTTCCTGTATACAAATAATGACAGAACCAGAAAGTGAAAGGATTCCTTCTTTCTATATATTTACAGTTTTATACACAGCTTGGTAAAGGTTACAAAATATTTATATTTTTGAAATAAAATTGAATAAATAAGGACTGCACATGAATGCACATTTTAAGCATATCATGGTTTTCATACAGCTAAGCTAACTGACTGGTCTGTTATGTCTGAGCCTGTTTAGGACAAACAGTGATATCCTAAAACCAATGAGTGTTAGCCAGGTCAGAGAGAAACAGTTTGTAGAGACTACAGACTTAGGGGGGTATTCAATCTTTGTCGTGCACCCGCAGCCATCTCCCGACGGGGGGAGATGGCTGCGGGGCCCTATTCAATGCTGTCTTCCCCAACAGCATTGAACAGGGTTTTGCGCAGAACGAGCCCGACAGCACAAGCTGTCGGGCTCGTTTTGCCGAGAAAAGCTGGAAATAGGCGAGCTCCTGGCCAGAGCTCTTCTATTTTCATCATCAACTCGCGGCCACGCCCCCTTCTCGCCACTCGGCAGCCGGGACATTGAATACAGACTGCCGAGCTCCAGGCGAGCAAAACGAGAACGGGACTGGGGCACGGCTGTCGAGCTTGCTCGACAGCCTTTCCCCTGACATTAAGTACCCCCCTAATGGGGGTATGCAATCCCGGGTCACGACTGTCGATCCCTCCCGCCAGCCGTGATCCTGGCCCGTTTGCATTTTGCCCAACAGCAAAAGAAGGCAAAATGGGGGCATGTCCACGTAAACAGCCCTGGATTGTCGAGATACGGGCGGGATTGCGACAATCCACGGCCAATATCGGCAGACCGGGCCCAACAGCTTTTAAAGTTGGGCTTGTTCTGCCGTGATTCCTCTTCAATGTTGTCGGTAAAGACAGCACTGAATAGGGCCCCGCCGCTATTTCCGAGGATTGCTTACCCCCCTAAACCTGGCCATACATCTACAGACTACAGAATGATTGTCAGATTGGGCTGGTTGGGACAAAAACCTGGAAGTAACTGAATGAGCGTTTTGGGCAGTTTTCCAGCATTTCAAAGCAAATGGTCAACTGCAATTTGCGGTCACCATTACTAGGTTTTTGTTCCAACCAATCAGATCTTAAAATAAATCTGTAGATGTATGGCCAGCTCCAGGAACATTTTACGCAACACAAAGCATTATTTACACATAGGATTTTTTTACTTTCTATCTAGCTACCTAATGCTTGGTCCACGAAGGACAATATATGGTCCGTTCCATTAAACGGATGAAAGATGATTGTTTAATGATCGCCAGGTGTGTACCAACAATAGGTTTGAATGACATCACTAACAGACATAACACCAGCTGTGCTGCACAGCAGATGGGCAATATATGTGTAGATATATGTAGATGAGTATGTGCTGGGTGGAAAGGTGCGTACACACGTACAGATTTTCTGTCTGATCTATCTGGTGGGAACAAAAACCTGGAAATGTATGGGAGCATATGACAATCAAAAATGTCCACCCAAATGCAGGAAAACAGAAAAAAAATATATGCTTTTATAAATTTGTTCTATCAGAACAATTAAACAATTTGTCTGACTGATCACTGTCTGTTTTCAAGTGTTTGGGAACAATTTTTTGATTGTCATATGCTCCCATACATTTCCAGGCTTTTGTTCCCACCAGATAGATCAAACAGAAAATCTGTACTTGATTACGCACCTTAAGACCCGCCAATCATGTGATAGGTCGGTTGTTCATCATGTTATCTGGGGTGGTGGAAACACAATTTCAAGCAGCCTTGGTCACACAACCAATAAATTGAAGAACCAATTCAAAAAACATATACGATACCAAAACAGATGTTGGGGGTTCCATGGGTGCTTATTTTTGATGGATTATGGGTAGGTTACTCCGTGTTCGTGATACCAAAAAAAGAAAAAGAAATAATATACAATAGTTAGTGTTCATTCTAGCACCCGCTATATTTAAAAACCCATGCAGTTCCTCTTCCCTGCCTGGGGTGTCGCTGTCTGCTGTAGAGGTTCTAGCACAGTGTGGTCTGTATATCAGCACTGATATGCAAACCAGACCTGTGCTAGAAAAACCACAGCAGACAGCGACACCCCAGGCAGGGAAGAGGAACTGCATGGGTTTTCAAATATGGCGGGTTCTAGAATGAACACTAATAGTGTAATACTGTATTGTTAAAATACTGGTAATTTGATGGACTACAATATTATTGTACCCGTGCCAATAAAATTGTCTACATTTGATAGTAGACAAATGCGCTTGGTTGAGGGACAATCTGTCACCAGTGGACTCCACTTCTCGTCCTCCTTAAGAATGCATTCACTCAAAAGGATGGGAGAAGATATATCATGGTGCAGTAAATTTTAATAACAATTAAAAGCAGTAAAAAACAGCAGATTCAGGTATTGAGGACTCTCACCATATGTGAAGGAGTTCGTGGATCCCCACCGTGTGTCAGCATCCAGGGACGCCTGATTGTGATATTCTTATGCGATATTTGTCTGCATTTGTTTGTAGGCAAACACATATGGTGAGAGTCCTCAATACCTGAATCTGCTGTTTTTTACGGCTTTTAATTGTTATTAAAATTTACTGCACCATGATGTATCTTTTCCCATCCTTTTGAGTGAATGCATTATTAAGGAGGATGAGAAGTGGAGTCCACTGGTGACAGATTGTCCCTCAACCAAGCGTATTTGTCTACTATCAAATGTAGACAATTTTATTGGTACGGGTCAATAATATTGTAGTCCATCAAATTGCCAGTATTTTAACAATACACTATTGTATATTATTTCTTTTTTGGGTATCACAAACACGGAGTAACCTACCCATAATCCATCAAAAATAAGCGCCCAGGGAACCCCCAACATCTGTTTTGGTATCGTAACCGCAGGAGACAGAAGAAGCGGGAAAGACAGCGGAATAGAAATCAGAGAGAAAAACAAAGGCCTCATTTTCTGGTGTGCTTTTTAGAAGTCCAGTCCATTATGTAAATTGCAGGAAGACTTTTCATAATATTATAATCTGACAGCGTATACAAAGGAAAAAAATGAATTGTCCAATGTCCTCACAAAGATGGATTGATAGATGGATAGATAGAAATGATATTTGGGTCAGTGTGTATGAAAAACCATCATATGCAGATACGTCTTTCAGGTATGTACCCAGCCTAACTGTCATGAGTAGCACAAGACAAATAAAGCAATTCCCACAATTCTTGAACTGAGAATTAAAATAAATAAGAGAGTTACAATCTCTTCAGCTCTCTTACCTTTAATGTCTCTGTTGCTCTGCGCAGCTCTTTTATAACGGAAGATAAAGCCTCTGGATTAATTCCTTGCTCACAAAGTCTCACACAGATGGACAGCGTCTCCATATCCAAACCCGTGTTTAAGAGTCTTGAAATTTCAAGCAACACTGCCAGATAATAAATGGCACAACCATATTACTATATAGTAACATTGTTTAAAAGGCTCTATAGAATTAGCTAGAAACCAACATATCAAGTCATTGTTTCACCTAAATAACTTAAGGCCCCCTTACACTGAGACATCCAATCCCCTTTGAGCCGCCCGGAACCTTCCCAGGAGGCATGTGATACATCGTACGCGATACATCGTTCTGCATGTGATTTATCACATGCGATCCCCGTTCCCTGCCCCTGGAAGGGGGTCCGACCCGCAGATCTTATGTGCAGTATGATCTCTGGCTCCAATCTGATGCACATGGGACCATGCATTGGATCGGATGTCTCCCACAAGGTGCCCATACATGGTACAATGTCTGGGTGCGGAGACACGCGCTCCAGCGCACAGCTCAAAAAGTATGTGCTGCACATACTTTTTATACTAGATTGCATTGAAAAACATATGCAATGTGATCTAGTCCAAATCGTATACAATAATTGTTCCAAACAGGACCATAAACATTTGCATTTTATGTGTATTTAATTAGCATTGGGCAGCAGTTCTTTACTATTTTTTTTTTTTTAGTGCAAGCAAGGTCACAATAAACATAAAGAAAGTTTAACCCAGTGATGGCTAACCTTGACACTCCAGCTGTTGTTGAACTACACATCCCAGCATGCCCTGCTAAAGTTTTACTATTTGGCCATGCTAGAACTGTAACAGGGCATGCTGGGATGTTTAGTTCAACAACAGCTGGAGCGTCAAGGTTATCCATCACTGGTTTAACCCTTTGACTGCCAACATCTGAGATGTGCAAAATATTGGCTAAAAATGCCAGCATTGGTTACATTTTTTATATACATTTCATAAAAAAAAAAAAAGTGTAAAAAAAGATTTCCTATATAAAAAAGGTAAACATTACAGGTCATTACGATTAATAAAAATGTTTGCTTGCCAATTTTCACACCAGTTTCGACAAATTCACTTGGCACTCAAAGGGTTAAGAACATACCACCCATATTCTTGAACACACTTGCAAAATAAAAACCACAGGTAAAATGCTTAGCAAATGTATAATTGCAAAGAAAGCCTAGATGCAACAGTTTTATCTGCATTACTGCGGGTGTGGGTTGTTAGGTCTACACCAACAAGGTCGACATGGACACAGTTTCAAGTGCACAAATCCCCTCGCATCGATAGCGATGCTACGCTCGGCACACTATTTTATTCACCAACAACATCCTAGTGGATGGTAAGGCATGAAATACCGCCTGTTGGCTGAAAAAACAGTGAAAAGCCCTATGTCAACTTTGCCCAACAGGCAAGGGGTCAGCTACCTCCACAGCTTTCCAACGCATTTCAATCCACAAGGACCTTTGTCAAGGGATGCTGTTTGTCTCAGGAATGGGCTTTTTATACCTTAAAACCGGAAGTCTACTCACTTCTGGCTTCCGGGTCCCACAATTAAGTGTAAGTCCGTAAAAAACATAATTTATATTGATGCCACACATCACATGAATCATCCTGAACGTAAGATATATGTATATGGATAAAAATAGCCAGGCCTGAGAATTTAACATCTATGTGGACAATCCGGATTTATCCACACCCAGGTCATATTCCATCTTTTGTGTATCTAGCCGCACTTCCAAGGAGTAGAAAGGCCTTGTTTTAATTTTTGTATCACAACTTTTTATCTTTTATGTGTTGGAGTGTTATGAATAAATACCTTTTGGACACAGTATGTGTGTCACAAAGATACCTAGACGAGTCATACTTCATTTCCTACAGTGAGTTGGGGTACGCTCCCCATTGGAATTTCCTTTTAAAGATACCTTTTTAGGAAAGATCTACTTGTCTTTACTGTGAGTGGGGTACAACATTCCCTAACAAAGATACCATTATATGTGGGTTCTGTACCTCACTGATGTGAGTTTTCGGTACAACACTGTTTCATGTACCTGACGGTGGAAGAACACCTATCAAAACACTTTTTCCCTAAGAGTGATTCACTTGTAGGGTCTACCTCTGTGTTGTTATATGTACTCTGACACAAAGTATATTGTTTTTATTTTTTTCATGCTCCTCCAAATGAACATTCTCATGGGAAACTATTGAGACACCTAGGATCATCTACATCATTAGATCCAAACTACAGAAGGAAAGTGACGTATACATTTATTGTTACCATTCATGAGCGCTGTATGTTTCAGAATTGTGTTTTTGGGGGAAGGTGATCCCCAATAAGTATTTGAGTCAGACAGGGCAGCTGCACAATGAGGTGAAGGAGGTGTTCCCCTTTACACTACCTACACAGCTATTTTTATAGTCCTCAAACAGCACTTTAAAAAAGGGAAGAAATGTTAAATATTTGATGCCCAACAATCTAATATACTGTATACCCCCTATATACTATTTGTGCACACCTATGGTATATGCTGTTGCCCACCATGTGTATTCCCCCTATGTTATTGCTGTATACCAAACACAGAGTAATGTGTGCCACCCAACACTGCTGCCCACCTGCATATGGTACAGAAAACTGCAAAGTAAAAAACACTTTCAAATTTTTTTTTTTTTTTATTAAGACATAGATTGATTAATTCAGTCTGGCTTTAGAGTTTTAAGAATATATCAGGCCAATAAGTTCCTCTAGAGCAAATATTATGCCAACAAAGTATAGAAAAACTAGACACTTCAACAAGTGATCATGTACAATAGAGAGCGGAACACTGATGCCGATATAACTAGGGTCAGGTAGAACATACAGAATTTGAGAAATGTATTTTTGAAAGAACACAAAAACATCTGGAGTTGCAGCAAATGACGGTCATAGACCATCTATGACTAATTCCTATTCACACTTCAGCAGGCTCCCCCAGAACAGTTCTGGAACAATTTTTAGAACATTACAAAATAAATTCTACATTAAAAAAAATTGGAGTCTCTGTGCAGACTGGACTGTGCACTTAGCATGGCTGGGTACATTCCGCTTGTGGAGCTGCTGGGACAGGTGGATGCTTGCGGAGGGACAGGCTTGACGCTGGAAGCTGTTGTAGTGGGGTGCTGTCTGCTATCTGGCGACACTATGATGCATTGCTCGGTCAAGTCACCACATAGCCCACGCATCATAGCATCATATACCAGACGCTTGAAATAGACTTGTTGTGATTGTTCCATTTCACGCATCTCACTGGCAATATTCAATGCAAACACATCAAATTTATCCGGAGGTTTATGAAGAAACTCCTCAGCATGTTTAAAAAATTGTTCTGAACTTGAAGGTACAACGCTGGTTTTCTTCCGATGCCTTCTCTTGGGGGGTGGCTGGGATGTGATGTTGTCCACCTCCCTTTCCTCCACTTCTGCATGCACATTGGTGGCAGTGTCTAGATCCAACTCCGGTATGCATACCTGTAAAAGAAAGTAGTTAAAGTCCATGTATTTACTGCTATTCTCACCCCCCCCCCCCTAGTTCCCTACAGGAGGAATGGGAAAGCATTGCGGGAGTTTGATTCACGGTGAAACTTCTCTAACTGTGGAGGAGCCATCAACAGGAAACACGCAAGGATAACCCCAATTGCCAACAGTGAACCCTTGTACTACAAGTACAAGGGATTCTCCAGTATTCCTGTTATTAAAGCCATTATCAATGCTAAATATGTTTTTATTTTGTGGATGTTGGCAAGAATGGATGTTCATCAATTGGTGGATCCTTCAGGGACACTTTTCTTAATGAGAGGCTCATCTCTAAAAGGCAAAAATGTACCCACTTAGTATGGACTCAATTTTCTTTATTGATGAGACCTTTGAACTGCATGAGTGCATCACAAAGCCATATGCGCAAAGGGGGCTGAACAAAGAAAGGCATCTACAACTACCATCTTTCTAGGGCATATCGTATTGTGGGGAACACAATTGACATCCTTCGCTTCAGGATATTCAGAGTGGGTTTTACTTTTTCCTAGTCTGTTCTGCATAATTTCCTGAGACAGAAGAACAAATGCCAACGAGTACAACTGTACCAGATGACACCACATTGGGGACTTATGTGGCTGGAGCAGGGGTAACTCTAGTGGCCTCTGCACACGCAAAAAAACTCAGGGAGGATCACCTTACCTATTTTACTGAGGAGGGGGCAGTGAGGTAGACTCCATAAAAGAGTAATATGCTGTACTAACTGTGAACTTGAAATAATATTTTTTTTTTTAGCAGAGTGTGTTTGGACTATGTTACTACTTACCAAATCTAGATCCTCCCTTTCCTCCTCTTCTAACTCCTCTGCTGAATATGGCTCAGGTGAGCTCCTTAAAGATTCTTTGGGTTTTTGCTCCAGGGTGAATAGGAGGTGGTTATAGTACCATAATGATGGTTTATGAACCTTATCTGCCCCCACACCAGAATGTTGAGACTCCATCAACTTTTTGTGTTCTTTCAAGAAGACAGTTCTCATATTGTGTATTTTCTTCTTCACCCAGGTTATGTCTGCAGCACTGTTTTGGCCTCTACTGTAGACGACCAATAGTTGAAGTGCCCGATTTTTCTTGATCTTGTTGGCATAATCTTTGCTCTTTACTTTCCATAGGCACTCGTTGGCCTGATATAAATTGATGAATCCAGTCCAGAATTCACGGTTCTTTTCTATTGCCATGTCTGTGAACAGATATTGAAGAAAAAGAAAATGAAAATGTCACTACAAATATAAAGCCACATACCATGATCGCATACCACTTTTTGATTTTATTTGGGGGGAGGGGCATGCTGAAACTGATGTAGACATGGTTGGTGTGAGAACCATCATGCCTGAACTATCTCAGGGATTGATTTGCTGTCCGTGGGAAGGGGGTAGCCAGTGCATTATATAGTATGACCCTCAATCAAAAGGAGCCTTTAAAAAAAATAAAAAAAAAATAAGTGAATTTATTTGAAATACATTTTTCACTAGATTTTATTTTTATCGTGTTTTAAGGTTTTTTATTTTGGTTAAGATTTGTAAGTGTTTTTTCTGTGTTTGAATGTTGTTTTTAAAAGAAAGCATAAACTTTTTTTTATGGTATTAGTGTCCACATAATATAAAATAAATAAATAGGACATTGGTGGACAGTGGTGTGAGTAATATACATGGGTGGCATGCAGAACACATTGGTGGCCAGTGGTGCTTGTGCATGAATATACATAGGGGGCAGCACTGTACTTACCAAATCAACTGTGATCACCTCCAAAAGTAGCAAATGCGATGCCGCCAATAATCCACATATGCAGTCAGAAAATGTAGGTTGGGAGTGTCCAGGGAGTGGCTGTGATGACGTTCATGTCGTACGTCGTTGGTAGCAATGAACGGTACGCACCTTGTCGTCAACAACATTGGCGAAATTGAGCTGCATATGCAGCCGACATCGCTAACAACCCGGTGGGAGCGTGCATTTTTTAACGGTATAATGCATACACACTAGACGAGTTTGTCATGTTCGGTATTATCGTTTAAAACATTGTTTAGTGCATACCCAGCAGTTTTTTCCAGAGAGAGAATTGAAACATTCATAAGACCATGTGGGTCCCACTCACACAGGCAGGGGGAAGGGAAGACTTTTCTAAGTATGCGATTAGGGCCATGGGGGGGGGGGGGGGGGGGTTTATGAATTATAATAGGGTTTATGGGCTCTCCTATGGCAGTCTCAAAAGCCAGGTCACAGGTGTGGCCGGATGGTGTTGCAAAGAGGTGAACCAGTGTACAGTTGGTCCTTGGAAACCATCACTGTGCTGGTAGAGTGCAGGTGGGCCAATTGTTGGTGGTGGGGCTATATCTTGGAGTCAAAGCTCCTGCAAATCAGATGGCACAGCTCTATACCCATGGTACATGGACAGAAATTGCATGGGGTTATTAATTAGATGAATCCACTGGTGTCATTTAATTGGGAGTATGCCAGTTTCAGTATAATGTGGCAGTCAGATTGTAGCGGCAGTAGGGAACAGGTAAATATTGTCTATACCTGAATTTGCAGCATATGGGAGAGAGAAGCATCTACAGTATTTGAATAGCAGACATTTGTTTACTTTTGTATTGTTGTCCTTGGCAATATTTTATACAGGAGGGCGGACATAGGAGCCACGAGCAAGTGGCACAGGCAGTTCACATTAGATCTAGTGTGTACATAGGTTATGGACTCATTTTTATCAAGGCTATTTTATTATTTAGATGACTTTGGTATAACCAACCACTGTAATGGTATACAGCAAGAGCACTAGGATAGGGGCATTATAATATGGGACACACAATCTAGGGCCCTTCCCGGAGGAACATATTACATATTGTGGGGTAAAGCTCTGTGTTTGTTTTCCATCTACTAAAAGTGTATCTTATCTCGCTTGAGTTGTTATTGTATTTACAGCAGTGGTGTTAGGTGCTGGTTGTCATCGCGCCGACCACAGACGCAGGGCCTGTGTTATTATAATGGCAAGTGGAGGACCTTATACTAGTAATACCTTATACTACTAGCGGGCCGGCACATCGCACTGAAAGGTGCATGTGACACGAAGATAACAGGAAACAGAATGCACTCACCGTCCATTGTCTCCCGCATAGCGCTCACACTGACCGGTGCGCCGCTGGCCATGGTGACGGTCACACAGATCCGGAAGTGTAGCGGCGGCAGTCGAACGCGCAACGACTCTGGTAGAAGACGTTGGGGAGGAGATTGTGGAACGTCCTGTAGGAAAAGAATGCGTGAGGGGCGGAGATAGCACTAAGGACACGCCCATTTTTAAACGTCCAGGGTGTAGACACGGCCTAAGTTATACTGTTTCTATGGCGACATAGGAGGAGTCGTATTTGAATTTGTGCGGCGGCTGCCTCCTCATTGGTCACCGCTAGTGTTTCGGTTGCTCCGCCCCTTGCACGCTTTGTGATTTGCTGGTAGCGTAGGCCTGACAAGCTGATTGGTCCTATACAGGGAACTACTGGGGTAGCAGGCAGTACAGTACTACTAAGCAACATTCGAGGAGGCGAGGCGGTAGAGTTGCGGGAGTGGACTCGTCTCAGCCGGTCCCAATCTGTTGTATCAGCGGGGTGCTGAAGCCTGGCCGCCGCCGTCGTCGTTTCCGCTTCTGTACAAAGCGATATGCGCGTCACTTTCCACAGCCCCTGTCACGTATAGCAGTAGCAGCAGTACGCCTGTGTGGCGTTTACAGAGCGCAGCAAGGTAATACACTGCCCCGGCAGCCGCCGGTATCACATTGCTAGGTTGTACCTAGTGTCCGTTCCAAGCAGCCTGCGTGACTCTAGCTGCTGTGGAACTACAAGTCTCAGCTTAAACCCACTAGTTTTGTATATTTTCATTGCAGCTGGATGCAACCCATTCTATCCTATATTTTTTTTTTTGTGCTAGAGTTAAAAATACTACAGCAGTTAATGGGGCAGATATATTAAGCCTTAACAAGAGATAATTGCAAGGGTGATAAAGAGAGATAAATGTCCAGCCAATCACATACTGCCATTTTACAGGCTGTGTTTGAAAAAAGTCAGTAAGGAGATGATTGGCTGGACGTTTATCTCTCTATCAACCTTGCTTGTTATCAACCTCTCTTGTTGGCTTAATACATCTTCCCCAATGTCTTTTGATAAGGAGGGAAGTGGATGACATCACTGCATTTAAAAATGGACATGAGGGCATACCATGTGTGTTTTTTATATTTAAAAAAATTGCCCCTTTAAATCAAGCAGCAGAAACCATTGGTGACCATGTAGCATTGTAAAAAACGTACCCCCCTGTGTTAGTGGAGCAATGTCACCAATAGCGTGTTGTAATGTGTGGCGTTTATTAAGTGCACAGGCTCTCAATTTCTGTCACCAGGACCACAAACATTTCACGTCTTCCTGGTTACCTGTAGATTTTTAAAATGTGACAGTTGGTGACACCGTACTCCTGCTGGGTCACCTGGAAAATATGACCTGTGTGGGATCCTGAGGTCTGAGTTCAAGAACCACTGCGCTGATGCCTGTACATTGTGGTGTTGAGCGTAGCTCTATATGGAAAAAGCACCTGCATTCATGTCTAATTCCTTGTAGAAATATTCACATATCGAGGCCCACTTATTAATGTGTTTTAGCTATTTAAAGCTGCTTGTGTATTAAAGTGATGCTCCAGCCAATCTGCTCCCAATGTATTTGAAAAATGACACCTGGGAGCTGGTTGGTTGGAGCACTATCATACGCAATGAGGTTTAAAATGGCTAAAACTCATTGATATGTGGGTTTCATTGTTTGGTATTTCATTTGTAAGTATTAACTTGTACTGTACTCAATTTACAGTTGCCCTCCATTTGTCATGGGGGATGCTCGTGCCCACCTAACACCAGAGGCTCCAGGCCGCTCTGCAGTTCTGAATCCTTTTGAGAGTCCAAATGACTACTGCAGCTTACATGAGCCGTTTGTTTCCAGTCCAACTGTGTTCAAGCCAGCAAAGTCTTCAGTGGTAAATATATAAAAAAATGGGGTTGGCGATGGATGCCTTGTTGTTGAGCAGAATATAAACTTTTGTAGAAAAAGGGGGTGGTGTCCTGGACAGTAGGGATGGCCATCGTTGCAATTGCCATTGATGGCAATTCTGCAACTGGCCATCGATAGTGCTAAACTATGCAATGGCTGGCCATCAATATTTTTACATATCAATGGTCAGCCATTGTGTTTGATTGGCCTGTGGGCCAATCAAAACACTGGTGCGGGGGTCGGGGGCGGGCTATGCTCCGTGTCCCGGCACTTAAAAAAAGAAAAGCAAAACATCGTTTTGCTGTTCCATCGATGGAGGGAAACCATCTGGTTATCCCCCATCAATGGCCAAAGTATTTGACATAGGCCATGAACCATCGATTTCGAATCATCGTTGGTCGATGGCCATCGCTAGTGGACAGTCATTAGGTCAATATGCACACGAGAAGGTCAACATGAGTCTTTGACACACATATATACAAATAATAATGTGAATGTGGCCAACTAAGCACCTGGTTCCTTAATTAGTGTACTGCATCATACTTTGGGCCACTTTACCATTCCCGATCGCAATCCATGTGGATGGTAAAGTAGACAAAAAATTGTGGAAAAACTCATGTCGACCTGGACACTGTCAGCCATCCAGATACCATAAAAAGGGTAGGAACTCACTACACATGACTAACATTCATTATTGAGTCATGTAGTAATATTACTATTCTGTAAATTAAAAATATATATTTGAATTACATTGCCCCAAACCCTTCCTTATATATACACACACACACACACACACACACACACACACACACACGAAGAGACCGCAATCGCACTTAAGATGTCACAATAGTGGGGTGCCCTACAAGGGTATATATATTTTTGGTATGGTAAAATTGCATATTAATTGAAAAATGTTTTTTAATTGTTTGAATGGCATGTTGGCAGTATAACAACTGCATATACATATAAACTACAGTATTTCATAGTGTTCATTCTAACACCTTTCCTGCCTGGGATGTCGCTGTCTGCTGTGGTGTCTTTATCACATTGTGGCCTGTAATTCAATACAGATCAGACTGTCCTAGAAGCACCAAAGCAGATGGCGACTCCCCAGGAAAGTGGAACTGCATGGGTTTTGAAAGTTGCAGGGTGCGAGATAAAGTTAGCCATGAAACACTAGTGTTCGTTCTGTTTTCCAGACTCCGATGCAATTTAGGTGGTCGATTGATCAGCTTGCTGCAATAAACCCTGTTGACATTGACCCTGAAGATATTCACCGCCAAGCTTTATATTTAAGTCATGCCAAGTAAGTTGTAAACCCATATGATAGACTGTATAAAGTGGACACCGGCTGACATTCAAAAGGAAACCTTAGGTGTTGATTAGTGGTGAGTGGCGTCGATCTATGACTTGTCCAGCCATCTCGGTGTTGTGGTGCAGAGGGAGGGTTATTGGGGGAACTCTTATGGTGTTTTTAAAAACAAAGTGTTCAATGGTAACATACACCACTGCAGGGCTGGAGATGTAAAGTGTTGGCTTTTTGCTACTGCAGACCACGCAGCCCTAATTATATGGTAAGAATTGTCTTGCCAAAAATCAGAATGCATGAAACCGTTTTACAAAAAATGCTGGGGCGGCATTCACCTGCTTGCTAGGCTGTAAAAGTTTTGGGATGAGTCCATGACCCCCATAGAGGGAGAATAGTGGCAAGCTTACAAGGGGCTTCGTTGCGCTCCCCCCTGCTGTCTGAGTCTGGGCAGTCGGGATTCTGACGTCTGGCTAATGACTGTCGGAATCCCATACCACACCCCAAACCTGGACCATTGGGGTGCCTTGAGGACCGCATTAGGGATTCTTTGGGCTGCTGCATTCCCATCTCAACTTTTGTTTTAGCGGTTTCTAAGAGATGGCAGCTAGTTATGCTTTTTGGTAATCTTCTGGCAGCAAAGGACCTAAGTTTAGTTTCACGGCGGCAGCGCTAGGACGTTGAAGCTATGAATATTGACAGCTTGCCAAACTGCCTTAAACCACGCTGCCAGCTGCGTACTTGTTTATAGTTTCAGGGCGGCAGCATCCGCACCCGCTCTTTATACAGTAGAGGCATGCGCTGCTCAGATGCAGGAGTCTCATTGCTGGAGCGTCTGAGACGCTCCTACGTATCACAAAGATGGGGTGCCTCTCCGCCGGCGCCCGCATGATCATCTCTCCACAGGATATCATGCGGGCACAAGCGCTGTGTGAGGCGCTCACTTCACAGGAGGTTAGGAGTAGCAGCACTATGCTGCCTTGGAGGAGTCATCGTAACACGCTGATAACGTATATGACAGAAGTAAGGCGGAACACGCTGCCGCGCCAGATGCACTAAGCTTTAAAGGGTGGAGACTGATAATCAGCCAGCCAATCAGCTCCTACCTGTCATGTAGTTTGAAATATGGCTGTGTTTGAAATATGACAGGTAGGAGCTGATAGACTGGTTGTTTATCACTTTATGGAGTTGAAAGCATCTGGCCCCTATGCAGTAGCAGGTTTTAAACTTGTTTGAAGTGGTTGTATCATTAGTAGCAGTGTTGGAGAACCACATACCATGGAATAATGTTGCTCTCATTGTTTATTATAATGCTACTTCTGGTCATTGAACACTGCTTATTCCTAAGAAAACCTCATCAACTATTTTAAACTTTACACAAGGAAATTAAACCATTTTGTCACTTTAGAACAATATTTGTAGGATGATCTTCTAGATTGTGGTGTTTTATTTATTTATTTTTTTAACCTTATGCCAAATCCAGTTCTGTCCAACTACCTTTCCTCATAATTGTATCTCTTCTAAAGTGTAAATTATAAGTTTATAGTTGCCACAATAATGTATTCACTAACTATTTTATTCTTGTTCAGATTTGATAAAGAAATAGAAGACCGGAGACAAAAGGCTATTGAAGAGGTAAGTTGTTGCATTATATTAAACTTTAACTAAAAAGACACACACACGAGTTCAGCATCCCCGGTGGTCAGGATGGTGGAGTTTACTGTACAGGCATTGGCATCCTGACTACAGCGGAGGACGAACCTCAATTAGGATTCTGGCATCGGTATCCTGAATGCTTGGATTCCAACCGTAGGGTGGGGGTTAGGTTAAGGCATTAAGGGGTGGCTTAGGGTTAGGCTGCGAGGCATGGGTGTTTGGTTTAGGGGGTTAGGCACTAGTGGCAGGGAGGGTAAGAGTAATGCTGTGGGGGGAATTGGGAAGGAGGGGTAAGTATACTTACCTGAGGCCTGTCATGCATTACCTCGTGTGGGATGCCGGTGTCTTTATTCTGAATGCCGACATCCCAAACGCTGTTCTATCTATGTATAACCTTAGGAGTTACTTAAATGTCAGCTATAGATCTCCTTTAAGAAGGCATTTTATTGGTGAGGTTCTCAGATTTGTTTATTCACTCGCTGCTTGGTGGTGGTGGTGGGGGGGGGGGGGGGGGGGGGGAATGGAGTTTGCAGTACTTCTGTTATGGTTTATATTTAATGGAAGCAGCTGTTGCTTACCTGAAATGTGTGAGCATTTTAGGAATCTATCAGAATGAAGAACATTTATGATTTGAACAGATAGGATCACGCATTGGATGTCAAACACATCTGATTTGGCCACTTTTCACCCGATTTCTTGGCCCGTTCTGTCAGAACCGGGTGAAAAAAGGCCAAACCGGACAAGTGTATGGGGGCTTTAACAATATAATATGACTTCCATCCTAAATGTAACTAACTAACAATCCCCCCGATATAGCCACAATACTCTTTTGGGTGCCCAGAAGGCTGTCATTTTAAAGACCACTTAATCTCCCTAGCTTCCAGTTCTGAAAGAGCCAGACTGGCTATGGAGAAACTATTGGACTCTCTAATGTAAATTGGACTTGAGCTGAACTTCCTCTTAATTACACAAGGCTGTAAACAAGTTGAAATAATTATGACTTTGGAAGAGGGAACTTCTTAAGCTGTGTACACACGGGGGGGCGATAGGGGCTGAAATCGCTGGGAATATGGTCGCTGGTGACCATATTGCCAGTGATGGGAGTGTGCCCCGGTGATAAATCGTTGGGTGTGCGCTCCCGTTTTCAGCCCCATTCTAATCGCTGGTCGCAGGAGCTTGCTACTGCGACCAGCTGATTACCTCTGCGGCTCCCCTGGCAGAGGTTCCCTTTCATTAGCGACCATCTCTGGTCGCTGATGAAAAGGAGACACTGAGCAATATATTGCTGAGCAATATTACCTCCCCGGTGTGTACACAGCTTTAGCCACAAATTTATTTGCTAAACTTCTTCCTATAACGTCTTGGAAATTTGTGACTTGGATGCTGTCTGAATTTTTAAGGCTTCTTCAGTATAATCTGCAATCATCACCTACATAGTCAAATGGAAATTCAATCCTTTTTTTTTTTTTTTTTTTTTTTTAGTTTTTCACAAAAAGGACCATTGTTCCATCACCTTGGACACAGCATGAAGGGAAGCAAGCTGCCCAGTTTCATTCAACGAAATGTAAGTGCCTGACATTGTACACATACATGCATTTGCTTTTAATCCCTTGGAGGCGTACTGGACTATGGTTTATAGAATCTCACTTAGAAGTTGGGAAGTTGCATTATGTGATTAATTGGGAAATGGTCATCTGTCAGATCAGACTTAGGTCGACAGGGTTAAAGGTTGACAGTCATTAGGTCGACATGAGTTTTTCACTGTTTTTTGTGCCGACGGGCGGTATTTCATGCCCTACCATCCACTAGGGCGTGGTGGGAGAATAAAATAGTGTGCCGAGAGTAGCAAAACACCGTGCCCGAAGAATTGCGAGGGGCTGCGGTTCAACTCCAATTGTGTCGACATTCTGGTAAAAAAAAACTGTGAAAAACTAATGTTGACCTAATGACTGTCAACCTTGGGGCCAGTCGACCTTCCGGGGTCGACCTAGTGACTGTAGACCTAAGTCTGTTCTGACAGATGTACCGCTTCCGATTAATTACATGTAATAATGTGAAATGGAGGTATACAGTCACTGAGTCAACATGCCCCACCCTGAAAAAAAGAAATTCTTCTTCATGCAGGCCACCTCACTGGGCTATCTAGAATTATAGTGGGCTGAGGGGCATCTGTTTTTGGTGCCACCACCTAGAGGTAGGGGAATAGTGGTCCTGTGTTACCGTAACAACAGGGAGGTGTAGCTTAGCCAGGAAATTTAGTCTTTACCCACTGCCATCCAGAGGGTTGCTTCATTAAGCCTTTAAGTACCTGCCCCGTGGCCAGTCTGACACCTTGGGCCTGGTTTTGAGTTTTATGTGATATTGATGGTGATATTCGTGAAGGTGAACAATTTTCTTTGGAACTGTGATTGTGCAAAAATGTAAGAAACCCTGTGGTGCATGAGTTACCTTGCGTGTATGTACAATGGTCTGTATCTGAAACGAAGTGCCACAGTGATGGGTGTGGTATGAGTGAGCGACAGTTGGGATTCCGATGGTCAGTTACTGACACTGGAATCTCGACCGCAGATACTATGACCCCTTGCAGGCGGCTCTTGGCGTTAACTGTTGGGCCATCATCCAGTACCTGTCAGTGACTGGGAGGTAGCTTGAAGTTAAATGCAAAAAGTCTTATGGGCATGTTTAGGAAGTTTCATGAGCATGTCTGAAGAGGCTGCATTCTCAGATGCCCAAATGCTTTTACAGAGCTTGTGTATGGTAGGAGAAACTGTACCGGTCATAGGGCAGCTGTAAGTGTTACATAGTAGGTGAGGCTGAATAAAGACTCCATCTAGTTCAACCTATGTTTATAGTAGCTAATCCCTTGTTGTACAGTATGTTATGATATTTTAAAGACAGATTTTGTTACTTATTCATACCCATGGATGTTTTTAACCAATAAATGTTTATCCAACCTTATTTTAAACATATTTATAGTGTCTGCCGACACCACTTCTTCAGGAAGAGAGTTCCAAAGTTTGACTGCTCTGACTGTAAAGAAATGTTTTCTTATAGATGAACAAAATATTTTTTCTTCTAATCTAAACTCGTGCCCTGCGTCCTAGATTCCTTTCTAGTAGAAAAAAGGGTGTTTGACAGTTCCTTATATTGGCCCCTAATCTATTTATACATGTTGAGCATATACCCTCTTAAACGTCTTTTCTCTAGTGTAAATAGTCCCAAATTGTTTAATCTTTCCTCATCGTTTAAATTCTCCATTCCCCTAATAAGCTTTGTTGCTCTTCTCTGGATTTTTTTCTAATTCTATGATGTCCTTTTTATAGTGCGGGGCCCAGAACTGCACTGCGTATTCGAGGTGCGGTCTAACCAATGATTTGTACAGTGGCATAATTACTTTTGAGTCCCTAGTTTCCATGCCCCTTTTAATACATGCGAGAATTTTATTGGCCTTTTTTGTTGCTATATTACATTGAGCACTACACCCTAGTGTGTTGTCTATTTGGACTCCTAGATCCTTTTCCAGTTCTGATTTACCCAATTCATCCCCACTTAGGTTATAACTAGCACACTGGTTATGTCTCCCAAGGTGCATGACCTTGCATTTGTTCACACTGAACCTCATCTTCCACTTTTTTGCCCACTCATCTAGATTGTCATAATCATTTTGAAGCGTGGTGACATCTTCTGATGATTTAATAACTCTGCTCAGTTTTGTATCGTCCGCAAAGATGGATACATTGCTGAGTAACCCCATCCCAATATCGTTAATAAAAATGTTAAATAAAATGGGCCCAAGAACCAAACCCGAATGTTGATGGTGGCTTGTAAAGATCACCATCAGTTAGAATCTGTTTCTTCTCAAACTTCCTGGTGTGGTCTGCAGGTGCATTACAACAGAACCCTTGGTTGGATAGTCCTAAATTATGGTACAATATCCCCCAATGGACCATTGTGTATTAATTAATTTATTATTTTTGCTATATAATAGATGTTCCAAAACGCTGTTCTCAAGGCACCCCAACGGCCCAGGTTTTGGGGGATGCAGTTGAAATCCCGACCGCCGGAATCCCGGCACTTTGTCCCTCTGTGGGTGTCCACGACACCCATAGAGGGAGAATAAATGAGTGTGCCGAGCGTAGCGAGGTACCGGGCCCGCTGCGTGGCGAGCGCAGCGATCCACGCCCCCCCCCCCTTGCCGGGATTTTGACCGCCGGGATTTTCAACCAATCCTGGTTTGGGGTATATCCATGACTCCGCACAGATGATGGGGGGAAAAAAAACTGACTAATTGAGGCACCTGTGGCCAAGCATGGATATACTACCGCTTGGGTGCCTTGGGACTGTGTTTGGGAACCTCTGCTATATATACACAATGTAGCTGCTTGTAGCAGAAATGGTGACGGCAGACTCATTGGGTGGGAGGGAGGCCGGAGGGAGGAAGCAGACTGCATTGGTGTATATGGTGGAAGTATGTAATAAATTGCTTGTTAATATTTTGAAAGTTGGATACTGCCCAAAACTATTGAACTTTTTGTAGGTGCTGACCTTATTGATGTATCACCTCTTGGCAGAGAACCGGCCATAAATCTTGGAAAGAGCACAGGTAGGCATCGCTGTTTATAACTTCTTCAAATATTAGTCTTTTTATTCACATCACAATGTATGAACCTGCCCATTACAAATTGGTGATGGGGTGAATTATTATTATTATTACAATTTTTTTTTTTTTCAACTTATTAAATAATTTTTGCTTCAATTACCAATTGTTACTTTGTTTGGATGGTTCTTATGTGATGAAACGTAATGGAGTATAAATATTTACTTACAGTAAATTCATTTCTTTGGAATTCATAATAGTCCTTTTCTTACATATTTCATATTATAAAAACTACCAGAGGTCGTGTTCATTCCAGGACTCGCCATCTTTTAAAACCCATGCAGTTCCTCTTCCCTGCCTTGCGTGTCGCTGTCTGCTGTAGTGCTTCTAGCACAGTGTGGTCTGTAAATCAGCACTGCTATGCAAACCAAACCTGTGCTAGAAACACCACAGCAGACAGCGACACCCCAGGCAGGGAACAGGAACTGCATGGGTTTTCAAAGATGGCGAGTGCTAGAATGAACACTAAGAGAGGACAACTAAAGTACACATCTTGCCTTCTTTTTTTTTTTTTTTTTATTCTACATTTCGAAGTTTCTCTACCTTTCGATAAGTTAATTATTTTTCTTTTTTTTTTTTTGCAGTTGCATGCCAAACTCAATTGTCCTTACCAATTGACTTCAATTTAGAGAAAGTACTAGGTAGGTGACTCAGTAATATTCACTTATGTAAAATATATCTATACTCAAGTATTTCAAAATAGGTGAGGTGAATTTACAAATTTGGGAGTTCGGTACTTGTGTAGTTTCACAGTTGCAGCTCTACGCTAAGTTTGAATCCCGGCAGCTGTACGTCAACGCTGCCTTGGCAGCAGCACTACGCTAAGTTTGTTTGAAGCTAAGTTATCAGCTTAGTCCAACAGCTGCCTCACTTCTGTAGTTAATTTGAAGCTACGTTATCAGCGTAAGCTCTTAGGCTGCCTTACTTGTGTAGTTTCACGGCGGCAACTTGAAATATGTTGTCAGCATAGTGACTCTGCGGCAGCCCAGCGGTGACAGGTCATTGTGGCACTTGTAGTTCCACAAAGAAATAGGCACACCGCTAACAAAGGGAGCCGTCAAAATTTAGAAGCTGTAGTGTCTTAATTTAGACGCTTACAACGGGTGCATCTAAATTTAGACGCTCTGCCAACCGCTAACAAGGATGCATCTAAATGTAGACGCTCTAGCATCTTAATTTAGTCTAGGTATAGGGGTGCAGCGTGAAAAACACTATTAAACATGTCGACAATGACACTGGTCCACATAACAGCTGTCGACCTTGTTTATTCCACCATCCACGCCAGCCCGAAGCGTGGCGAACGCACGCGTTACGTGTGCTCCTGACCTTTTCATACCCCCCACTATCCACGTCGGCGTTGAGTTGATTTTATAAAGTGTGGCGAGCGGACGCGGATTACTTCACATGTATTTTGCATCCCCGTGCGGGGCTCGCCACGCTTCGGGCTCGGTGGCTCACCACACTTTATAAAATCAACTCGGCCAAAGAGAGGGGACCATGCTGGCGCGGCGGTGTGAAAGGCGCTGACTAGCGGGGACAGATGCAGTTCCCGGCAACAGTACGGTAGTTACTTGTGTCTTTTCACGGCGGCAGCCTATGCTGATAATGTAGCTTACGCTGCTGCCGTGAAACTACACAAGTAAGGCAGCCAGGGATGCTACGCTATTTCTGACTGACTACGCTGGTCGCAGGAACACTACGCCGATTCTGACAGGGACGCTATGCTAACTACGTACTGTCTACGCTGACTATGCTGGTCACAAGAACACGGCACGCTACTTCTGACTGACTACGCTGGTCGCGGGAACACTACCCTGATTCTGAAAGAGACGCTACTATGTAGCTGACGCCGTGAAACTACACAAGTACCGGGAGCTCTATTGTAGATGACATGTTACCCATAGCAACCAATCAGAATCTATGTATTTATTTTGCACCTTCTAGAGATTTAAGGGGTATTGTATCTTGGATCCCAACAGTCGGAATCCTGGCCCGTTTTTGCTCTACTTGACAGGCGGAATTCAATGTTCTGCTTGTGAAGTGGCGAAAAAGTGGGCGTATTGGCAAAAATGGACGATGATTGTCGTAAAACGGCAGTGATTTGGACAATCCACGGCCGTTTCTGACAAAACAAATCTGACTTGTTTGGAAGTTGGATCTGTTTTGTCAAAATCTGCCTTCAATGCTGTTGTGAAAGGCAGCATTGGATAGCCGGAGGGCGCTATTTCCCAATACCCCCCTTAATTTGGTTGCAACATCCCATACTCAATAGAACTCCCATTTTGGTAAATAAACCTCAATGTTTCTTTCATTTCATACAGTCTGATTGCAGTTTCTTTATTAATATGGTGGACATTTTAATTCCTGTTTCATTCATCAAGAGCTGATATCAAAGCTAGCAGGATGTCAGAATTTCTAAGCAAATACAAACTTTTGTAGTAATTGGTGTCTTGTTCATTTTGGCCCAAAGGTGAATATTTTAGGGCAGAAGAAAATGCTGATCAGTCTCAGGAAAACTTGAGCTCTTTATCGCTACGAAGAAAGCTATTTCTGGATGGACAAGCCAGTGGATCAGAGTGTTCATCACCAAGCTCTCCCCCAGCAGGACCATGTGATGCTCCACCGGCCTCTCTTGGTGTCCTTTGCTCAATTGATCTTTCTCCTGTTCGCTGCAGAAGTCCTATGCACACTCCCAGTTCGGTAATGATCTCTACATACTAATCTAAATTATTATTATTTTTTTGTTAAATATTTAGATATCTTCTCCAGTGGCGTAACTATAAATTTTGCTCCCCCCTGCCAAAAAAATTGTTGCGCCCCCACCCCCATCAGGCCAGTCAATCAATATCCAGATGCTGTAAAAAGGTATGAGCTACTTGAGTCATTATTTTAAATAAGCTGCATACCCTTGGGGTGCATTGGGGAGTCTAACTGGTGCAGCTTCAATTAAATCTGAAGGCTGCTCAGCACATTAATGAGGTAATCGGGTCTTGCACTGTGAGGTGTATTGATTTTTTTTTCCTTTTCATCCTCCCTACCTTAAAGGAGTTCATCCTCCCTACCTTAAAGGAGTTGCAGTATCAGGTGAGGCACAAGAGAGCACTCTCGTCTGGGCTATGCAGTGCTGTGTTCTATAATACTAGGTAATGTCAGAGATGGGCTCCAATCCCCTAACTCAGGCTAATTGGTTCTTCTTATAAGCACAGGAACCTGTCAGCAACAGGGACTGTGTATCAGTAAATTGCCAGTGACTGTGTCCAGGGTCTGAAGGGGGTCCTTATATAAATATTAGAGGGCAGAATAGTAGTTGAAAAAATAAAAAATAAACTTACAGTAGGAGCTGCAAAGGGCTGTAACAGGGATCATTCTATGACTCTGCGGTCCAATTGGGGTCTGTGCAGATCTAAGGTACTCAAACCAGTGAAGCAGGGCGTCTAGTGAAGGCCCCCAAAGATTCACCAGCCCCTGAAGACAGCCGCAGCTCCGTCCGGAGATATTGCCACCGCGGCGTGGTGAGGGCAGAGCTGTACAGTGTGCGGGAGCCAGAGGCAAGATGTCCGGGCGAGTCTCTCACGTAGCCAGGCTTCCCTGACACAGTGGCAGCGCCAGTCAGCGGGCGCTTGGTGGCATCAGCTGTCCTCCGCAAGTGCAGGGAGGGAGCAGGGGGAGCTTGATGTGCTTCAAGAGTCCCAGGGAGTCCAGGCGGTCCGGCCGGAAGCGCGAGGTCCCGGCTGAAGGAGGAGAACAGGCAGGAGACAGAGAGTCTTTGTAACTCAGTGCGCCGGGCGTGTGCCGGCGCCCACACAGCCCCCGCTCCCCCAAGCAGTGGCGGGGGCTGCCTTACGCTAGTTACACCACTGATCTTCTCAGGAGGATAGTTTCACTTTTCAATGCATTTTGGACATTAAAAGCCTTAGTGTGAGGGCATGTATGGTTAATGATTAATGAATAACTAGATCTACATCTACATTATAAGGGTTGAGTATCCCTTATCCAAATATCAGTTATCCAAATTATTCCGAAAACCATACATTCCAAAATTTACTTTTATTTTTTGCTAAAAACCTACTGGGTACATCTGTAACTGGCACTACTGGGGATGATTGCTTGGCATTCAAATTCAGTGTCTGAGATTGTACACAAACTTTGTTTCATGCACAAATAAAATATATTTGTGTATTCAATGTGTCATAAATGCCAGATACATCATTCAAAGATAAAAAATTATTCCAAAATACAAAATAATCAGTTATCCAAAATTCTTCTGGTCTCAAGCATTTTGGATAAGGGATTCACAACCTGTATGTACATTTATGCTTAGTGCATCCCAATGGCTTTGCTTGTTACAGTCTGGACATAATATTATTTATCTTATGATTGCTACTTTATGAAAATCTTACAAAGGACACCTTGCTGCTCCTGTGAATGTTTTGAGTTATCACACCCTTACCATGGAAAGGTAAAATAGTAATTTTTGTACTTGTTAGTAAATCCCTCTCTCCAAGGCTGAAGTGGACTACCCGACCCATTGTGTGCTTAACTTTGCTCCTTTTATCTCATTGCTGGACGAAATGAACCTGGGTTTTGCGTTCAGTTGTTCCATGTTTTTTATGGGTGTACATTGACCCCCACAGGTCTCACAATAGCTTTTGAGCAATGAATTTAGCAGAAATTACCATATTTTTGTTAATGCAGTGCTTTTTTTATAGAGGTCCAGGCTCTGCAGATTATGTGCGTTACACTGTAAACAAATAAAGTTGTGTCAAATGGGGCGTATATCTGATCAGATAAGTAACTGAACATTTTATAGCCATGATTTTTTGCTCTGTCATGCATGCATTGTTATCTAGCATGTCCAAAAGAGCTGATAATTGGTTAAGCTGCATCTGGCAGTGTTTTCGTTGCTGCAACTGACCGCCTGTCATTTTTGCCTGTTCCTTTAAAGCTGGGGAAGAGGGAAATGTTTCCTCTGCTGTGGACAAACCAAAATGCTATGTGGCCATATACTGAGATGAGTTTATGGATACAATACCTAATGGGTTTTACCTTGTCAGTTACGATGTCTGTCTGACAATGTATCTCTGTGTATACCCAATGGAAGAGTTTATTTCATCCATCCTGGTGACACAGCTCAACCATGGGATGTAGGAGGTTCCAAAGGAGCCAGGCACCTATGCTAAAGCTTTTCAGAGGCAGGCTCCTCCCATTCTGCATCCCAGCATTCCTCAGTTCGTTTTAGGTGCCCACCGGTACTATGCTGAAGGGATGCTAAAGCAGCCATGTGTTAGAGTAGCTAGGGTGTGTGTGTGTTTTTTTTTTTTTATTAATATTTCCTCTTGGTTAGTGCAGGTTACAGTGTGAGGCTTCCAAGGGAAGTTTTCTCACACTGACAGCACAGTGACCGAAGCGTGTGCTGAGAGACGCTGTCTGGTCTCTCAGCACAGCACTTAAACCTCATTACAGTGAGGTTTCCTGGGGGACTCGAGCCGGCTCCCTGCATAGGGGGGGGGGGGGGATCATGTGTGACGGACACCCCGCAATGGTGGCCGCCATCTTGAATGGGTTTGCAGGCTGAACTCTAAGGAGATCGCAGCCTGTTACAGGAGCTCAGCTGGGCGATTCCAAGTGGTCCCCATTGAAGGGGAAACACTGGAAACTAGAGGAAACATTCAGTACAAGCGACTTACAGGGGGAAAAGGCATCAAAGAGCCTTCCACCCCGCTGTAGCAGGGACTTGGTCTCTTCCTTCACTCTGCCCTTTCTTCCCACACTGCGGAGCTGGAAGGAGATTTTATTACTGCAGACCGTTTCTTCTGAGGCAGTGCTTTCCTTGGTGACCACAGCGGCAGATAGATAAGTACACTGATATATATTGGCTTTGTACAAACGCCTGACATAGTGCACTGTGTTAAATCATGACAGAAAGGTGTAATGCTGCTGTACTTGGGGAGGGAGCATCTGCCATGTTATTTAACTGCATGTTTTGTGGGCTTAAATTAACTGCTGAACCGATGGACCATGGGGATATATGCCCTACATGTGATTGTCCCCAGTGGGGTGCAAGCCCAGAGAGTTGAGCAACCTGAGCCTGCGTAGGCAGCTGCTCAAGGTAGGTCTGTGTCTGCCATAGTACAGGCTTTAAACAGACAGAGAGATGAGTTGGTTAGATCTCCCAGGCCATTGTCATCCTCATAACCTTCGGTTGGCTCAATTCCTCCTTCACAAGGGGACCCTGCATTTATACAGGCAATGCAGGACACTGCTCAGAGTGTACAGATTAATGCTTTTATGGAGCAGTTTACTAAGGAGTCTGAGGTGTCTCCCAGACACCCTTTATCCACTCCACCTCTCCCTAATATAGACTCTGAGGAGGATGGAGAGTGTGTGGAAGACATGGCATGGGATCAGAGGGAATAGATTGAATCCGCTCTCCCTGGTGTTGATTTAATTTTGGTTGTTAAGCAGGCATTGAATTTATCTGAGGTGGATAAGGCTCCCCAACAGGGAGTGTTCAAGGGACAGCGCAGGGACGCAGTCACTTTTCCTTCCGATGAAGGCAAGAATTGCTGGGAGGGGCGTGGAAAACCCCTGATAAGAGACTCCATATGCCCAAAAGGTTATTAAGCCTGGGTACTCTTTACCTAGAACGGCGCCCATCGCGGTGATCGCGACATCGCGGGCAGCACATAAACGGCCGCGACGCGATGCCCGCGATCACCGCGATTTTCCCATAGGGAACAATGTTAAAAAGCCTAATTGACCGCGATTTTGCATTCAATGCCTCAATGCCCGCGATTTTCCCATAGGAATCAATGTTAAATGGGCTAGAGAGCCCAAATAGCCCCAATTAACCCTTAAATGTCCCCCAAATTTTTGTACGCCACCCCACGATCCACGCCAACCCGAAGCGTGGCGAGCGCAGCGAGCCCGCGAGGGGCGGCGGTACGCGTCCTCCGACCTTTTCATGCCCTACTATCCACGTCGGCGTGGAGTTGAGAATAGAATAGTGTGGCGAGCGCAGCGAGCCACCGAGCCCGAAGCGTGGCGAGCGCAGCGAGCCCCGCGAGGGGACGCGGATACCTTCACAGTTATACGCGTCCCCTCGCGGACTTCACAGGTGTCCGTGGCGACGCGGACACCTGTGAAGCCCGCGAAGGGACGCGTTTACCTGTGAAGGTATCCGCGTCCCCTCGCGGGGCTCGCTGCGCTCGCCACGCTTCGGGCTCGGTGGCTCGCTGCGCTCGCCACACTATTCTATTCTCAACTCCACGCCGACGTGGATAGTAGGGCATGAAAAGGTCGGAGGACGCGTACCGCCGCCCCTCGCGGGCTCGCTGCGCTCGCCACGCTTCGGGTTGGCGTGGATCGTGGGGTGGCGTACAAAAATTGGGGGGACATTTAAGGGTTAATTGGGGCTATTTGGGCTCTCTAGCCCATTTAACATTGATTCCTATGGGAAAATCGCGGGCATTGAGGCATTTTACAGTAAAATCGCGGTCAATCAGGCTTTTTAACATTGTTCCCTATGGGAAAATCGCGGTAATCGCGGGTACCCGATTTTGATGTACCCGCGATTTACCCGCGATGCCCGCGATTACCGCGATTTTTTACCCCCGACGCCCGCGATTCTGATCGCGGGCGCCGTTCTAGGTAAAGAGTACCTAAGCCTGTACCCCATGCCTGAGGGGCATGTCAAATTGTGGGGAAAAAGTCCCAGATGCCCCGGTTGCTAGGCTGTCTAAAGCTACGGCTCTGCCTGTGCAAGGGGGTGCTGCATTCAAGGACTCTGTGGATACAAAGTTAGAGGGTTGTTTAAAAGCAGTTTTTGAAGGTGTTAGAATTACTCTTAGACCTATTATTGCTTCTGCCTGGGTCTCCAAGGCAATGATGGCGTGGGCAAATCTGTGTGCATCACTACAGTCAGATTCAGAAGCTTTTGCCTTGGCAGACAAGTTAAAGGCGGCGGCTGCATACACCAGTGAGGCTGGAGAAGAGTGAGTCAAAATGGCCTCTAAGGTGTCAGTCATTTCCGTGATGGCCAGGAGGGCCTTTTGGCTTAAGGCATGAGAGGCCGACCCTGAATCCAAGAAGTCTCTGGAAGCATTGGCTTGTAAAGGGGAGTTGCTTTTTGGTTCTGAATTGGAATTGTTTCTTCCCACAGCAGTGGGTTTGCTGCTTTTCGTCCCTCCTTTAGAGGGGTGCTTCATCCAGAGGTCAGTTTGGTAGAGGAAGATTTGTTGCTGCGAAAGGAAAAGCTCCCAAATCCTGTTTGGGGTTTTTTTTTTTTTTTGTGCCTTTGCAAAAAAAGCAGGCTTCCAAGGGTGAGGAGAAGCCCTCCGCATGACGGGCCGGAGGCTCCCCGGTCTGGAATCGGAGTGGGGGGCCGCCTCTTGTTGTACCGGGAAGCTTGCACTCTCTCCGCTCAGGATCCTTGGGTTCTCAATGTGGTTTCCCAAGGATACAAGATCAACCTGAGGGGCGATCCTCCAAAGAGGTTTTTGCCTACTCCTTTACCCAGGGAGGCTTGCTTAAGAAAGGCCCTTTTGGGGGCGGCGAGGTCTCTCCTGGAGAAGGGTGTGGTGATTCCAGTACCACGTGTTAATGTCGCTTTAATATCAAACCTATGGATAAGTGAAGTGCGCAGTTTACGTACTGTGTCCGTAAACTTACAACCTTTATTCCTAACTACGGGCGAACTAAAGCGTAGCAAACCTTATTCGTGTATCACACACTCTAACCGATACCCTGATGGCGGTAACCTTTTGCAGTACTTAGTTATAAGTAAATACACCAGGTATAAATTACTGTAAACCTTTCTGCTTATTGCGAATAAACACGAGACAGTATAAATTCCGGAATAAGGGTACAAAGTCCTTAACCGTATATTTGAGTCCCTAGCGGACAACAGGGGATTACAGAAATAAGAATGTAATAACAGATTATACAAATCACCTTACAATACAAACAATATATAATGAAAAGGGGAAAAACAGATCGGCTCATATACAAATACAAAGAAAAAGAACCGGTACCGTCTCATAATGCGGGCGCTACTCGGTTCCAGTTATCTGTATTCTATCCAGAGCACAGTCCAATATAGAAGATAAGAAGAGAAAGTTCTTATGCTGTGCTCAACATTATATAGGGTCAAAACAAAAGGGGGACAGTAAAGTTCTCCATTGGCCAAGAGGTCAGGTTTCACTTCTCCTTGATTGGTACCGATCCTGAAGTCTCTAAAGGTGCGTACACACGTAAAGATTTTTCTGTCTAATCTATCTGGTGGGGGAAAAAACTGGAAATGTATGGGATTATATGACATCAAAAATTCCCACCCAAATGCAGGAAAACAGAAAAAAATGTATGCTGATAAATTTGTTATATCAGAATGATTTAACCAATTTGACTGATCACGGTCTGTTTTCAAGCATTTGGGAACAATTTTTTTGATTTGACATTTGCTCCCATACAATTCCAGGTTTTTGTTCCCACCAGATAGATCGGTCAGAAAAATCTGTGGGTGGATCACTTCAGAATGGAATCTTTGAGAACAGTTCTTCTGAGCTTGTAGCCGGGAGAATCCCTAGTCTCTGGATATTCACGACGCCTATTTGCACATACCTATATGCGAAGAACATCAGTCTTTGCTACGTTTCGCGATAGGCGAATTGCATCTGCAATTTCGGGCTGTTCTCTTTGTGAACACCCTTGGAGCTGTTGCCAGCCCAAAGAGTATGGCAGTCATGGCAGCAGCACTCAGACTCTGGGGAATTGTAATCATCCCGTATTTGGACGACCTTTTGTTCAAAGCAGAGTCTGCAGAGAAGTTGCAGGAAAATTTGTCAGCGGCAATTCAGTTTCTGCGGAGCCACGGGTGGATTTTAAATCTGCCAAAGTCACAGCTGTGCCCCACTCGAGGCTTCAGTTTTTGGGAATTATTCTGGATACACATCTTCATCGTGTATTTCTTCCAGAATCAAAGGCCAGAGACATTTGACAGTTGGTTTTGACCATTCTACAGTCGTCCAGTCCATCCGTATGGCATTGCTTGAAGTTACTGGGCAAGATGGTGGCAACCTTCGAGACCCTTCAGTATGCAAGGTTTCATTCGAGACCGTTCCAATAGAACATCCTTGCATGTTGGTCTTGAAAAAGCTCCTTGGCGAAGCATACGCCGACCGTTACACTTCGTCTGTGTCCCCCTTCCCTTCCCTGATATAAATGCATTTTAAACTGTTTTAGCTTAAAGTATTTTTCCTCTGCAGCACGCTCTGGCGATCTGATACCTGGCATATCTCACCAGGGCAAGACACGGTGTGTTGCGCACTAACACCGTGTTGTATCAGAACTGGCAAGTGGGAACGTCTGCGGCATCAAACATAGCCGCATTCGGTACTTCCCACCGGGCGCAGTTACCTACACCGCTACCCGACGCCATCGCCCGGCTCATACCCGCATCCCACACAGCGGGTCAGACTAGCGTTGCTGCAGAGCACCACTACCTTTCCTAGACCCACACTTTTTACAGGGGGCAGGACTGGTGTTATAATTGTGGTAATTCAGAGTGCATTCGAGATTAACCAGCACTCAAACTGTAAAAATTGTGTGAGTTGATCCATATACTATCACTCGCACAACAGCCGTGAGTACCTATCAGACCGGGTATCATACCCGTCAATTCTCCACTAATTAAGGAGAACGTCCTAGGTACTAAGTTACTGCTAAAACATCAAAGCATTTTATGTGTACACAAATAAAAGCATTCTCATAAATTTCATTGGGATTGGGGGCCCAGCGTCGTGAGGGTATCAGTACCCTTTTTAAAACACCTGTCTGTGTCATATATGTTTTTGTGTATTGTGTGTCCATTATTTCGCTACCAATTTTAGAGTTATCCAATTAAAAGTTACGTATTATTGTGTCAATTCTTAGGTGCACCACACAGTGACATTTCTTTTTTTGTCTCTGTACAAACCCTGTTGCTTGGTTTGGGAATCCCAAGACCATGAAGCAAGAAAGAGTTCTCTTGACTCAAAAATCTGAGTTCATTACTGTGGTGGACGGATGTGGAATCCCTCCAATTAGGGTGCTCCCTTCGGTCATTGTCAGGTATCCAGGTTCTGTGCGAGGACCAGGGATCCGTTGGCATGGACAGTGAATTCCATGACCGTACCCTGGAATTTCAAAATGGCATATGTCTTCCCACCATTTTCCATGCTGGCGCGGGTCCTCCAGAGAGTGAGGACGTGAGGAGCAACCATCATTCTAATCGCTCCGGATTGACCAAGGAGATCTTGTTATTCCAACATTCTGAACTTGTCAACAGCGTTGTGGCATCCTCTTCTTCGCCCAGACCTTCAGGCAAGGGCCCTTCCTTCATCAGGACTTTGATAGCCTGGCTCTTGAAACCCCATCTTAAAGAAGAAGGGTTTCTCAGACGCAGTTATCCGAACCATGATTAGTGCAAGGAACCCGATTTCTGCAGCAAATTATTATTATAGAGTGTGGGAAAACGTACATTTAGATGGTGTGAAAGTCAAAAAGTTCACACAGCTAGTTTTAAAGTCTCTAGACTTCTGGAGTTTCTCCAGGATGGATTTTCCTTGGGCTTATGCCTTCACTCTTTGAAGGTGCAGTTGTCGGCATTGTCTATTTTCTTTCAAAAGAAGGTGGCCTTGTTACCGGAGGTGCAAACTTTCCTCCAAGGGGTTACCCGTCTTAAGCCTCCTTATAGACAACCAGTGGCTCCTTGGGATTTATCTCTGGTGTTATCGGTTTTGCAGAAACCACCTTTTGAACCGTTAAGGTTTGCTGACCATAAGTTTCTTACTTGGAAACTGACTTTTTTGTTGGCGGTTGCCTCTGCAAGGCGTGTATTTGAATTAGGGGCCTTGTCTTGCAAGTCTCTGTTTTTGGTGATGATGATGATGATAGGGCTGTGTTGAGAACCGTTCCTAAGTTTTTGCGTAAGGTAGTTTCCACCTTTCATTTAAACCAAGAAATTGTGATTCCGGTGTTTAGTCCTCCAGAGGAGGTCAGGAATAGGGACAAACTAAAGAAATTGGATGTTAGCGCTTTGCACATTGATGTGCAGTTACATAAAACGGACTTGTTTATTGTTTTTGTATGATGTACATAAGCAGACCATTGCTATGTGGTTATGGTCGGTTATTGCTTTTGCCTACACTAAAGTAGGCAGCCCAATGCCCTCCAGAATTAATGCTCATACCACCAGGTAGGTTGGTTGCCTCTTGGGCTGTGCGCCACGGGGCTACGGCAGAACAAGTATGCAGGGATGCCACTTGGTCCTCTGTTCACACTTTAACCAAATTCTACAGGTCCCATGAGTTTGCGTCGGAGGATGCTTCATTTTGGCGAGCAGTGATGAGAACTGCGGGCCTGAGCGTACCCTCCCAAAGGACTGGCTCTTGAATGTCCCATGGTCGAGCTGTGTCACCAGGATGGATGAAAGATTAAAGGGGATTTTTGTAAGAAGTTACCGTTCCAATCCCGTTCTCTGAATCCATCCTGTTGACACAGCGATCCCTCCCTTTACGCTCAGTAAGTAATGCTGTTTCATGTGTTGTTATGTTGTGAAGGTTATAATTACTTGATTGTGCATATTAATATGTTCAGGCGTTGTACTGCGTTAATGTATTCTAGAGTGCTCTGGCAGTTGTGAGGAATGCTGGGATGCAGAAGGGAGGAGCCTGCCTCTCAAAAGCTTTAGCATAGGTGCCTGGCTCCTTTTGGACCCTCCTACATCCCATGGTTGAGCTGTGTCTCTAGGATGGAATTAGAGAAAGGGATTCGAACGGTAAGTTCTTACAAAAATCCCCCTTTTTTTTGCCTCACATGGGCATTATGATAACTAATCTACATTAATTCCTAAGATACCGGTGTTATAACTTTTGACTAATTCGAAACAAGCGGTTATTATAGTGAATATATATATATTTTCATATATTCTCTTTCTTCCTAAAGGGTCAGTTTTCTTCAAGTCCCATTCAGGGTGGACGAAGGGCATATAGTCTTGGTAGTATAGCAAGTCCTACGTTCTTTGAACAGTCTCCTCTCAGAACCACGTCTCCAGCATTTTCCCCCATATCTTCTTTAATAGGAAAAACACCAATAACAGGTGAGTAGTTCTGTTTATCTAAAAAAATCTCTTCCCACAGGTTCTCCTTTCTGTGACAAATGTGAGAGATGCACTGATCTTTCAAATGCTTTGTAGGATACAAATGGGTTTAGTGCTCAATTACTGTAAGTTTGCAGAGGAGAGACCCACAGTGTCGGGGAGGGACAAAAATCATTCACTTTTCTCCAGTTGGCCATATCTTTATTGGAGAGTCCTGGTAGCAGCCAAGCAGAATGCGGAAGTTACTTCCATGTTTGAACTGGGGGAACCCTTGGCAGTGGGGGATTACACGATTATGCAGGCTCTTTGGGAGTTTTGTTTAAACTTGTTTCTCCTCTTGTGGTAGCCTACATAAGAGTATTGATATACAAAGAAAAAGATAGAAACCAAGCGCTGATCCTATTCACAATTGGTGGGAGTAGGTTCAGGTAGGACCTTGTCTCGAACCGCCCCCAGAGTGTATTTCTTCAGCTGTAACGACCTAATGGACCACACTGACCTTAGTGATGGTCCCTATGTACACATAGCGTTTTCTTTTATTCTTTTCATTCAGAGGTCATCTACTGCTTCAGAGGTTAAGGGTGGATGTACTGACCTGGATATTGGTCCCTATGTTCACATAAGGGTTTCTTTTCGGAGCTCAGGTTCCCCCAGATCACAACACCAGTACTGATAGACAAGGTCCTACCTGAACCTACTCCCACCAATTGTGAATAGGATCAGCGCTTGGTTTCTATATTTTTCTTTGTATATCTGTATTGTGGAGGAGTGGTGCTCCTGCGATAGAAACCGAGCTGCAGATTTGGAGGCGCGGTGTTGTCGGGAAGCCCTTGTTTTTTACATAAGAGTATTGATGGAGTATTTGTGGTAATGCAAAATAATCCCCTAGTGCCTATTGTGTTGAACATTTGTTTATGATTAAAGTCTTGGTGGTCTGAATTGCCAGAGAAATCCGTTCTTTCTCAGATGTAACTTTGTGTTATGAGTTCCTGTGAAGTTATTTATTGGCAACACCTAATTAGCTCACCTAATCAGGTGAAGTCCAACGAAGATGAAGAGGCTTTGCCAAATTCTTCCCAATGTGTTGCCCTGTGCATTATTATGGATGCTTATTGCTTTCAGTTTGCTGGCATAGAAATTTCCTTCACTTTAGTACTCTATTGAAAACCTATTTGACGTGTTCAGACCGTCTTAATTAATTACAAATTTCTCACACTACTTTTAATGCAGAGGTGCCTAAACATGGTCATCCAAGCACACAACGGTCCAAGTTTTTGTGTATTTATGGCTAAGCACAGTGCTGTGATGCTAAATAAATAATACTGCTTTCACATTGCCTAAACCAGGCATGTCAAAACTGCGGCCCTCCAGCTGTTGTGAAACTACACATCACAGCATGCCTTGCAATAGTTTTAGCATTCTCTAATATCAAAACTGTGGCAAGGCATGATGGGACTTGTAGTTTCACAGCAGCTGAAGGGCCGTAGTTTGGACAGGCCTGGCCTGAACGTTTAAGACCCAGTATTTCAAACCGGCATTAAAATGGGTCTGAGCCACTAAACCCCTTTCAAATTGCAGGTGAAAACCGTTTTAACTAGCATGTAATACCATTCACACATTCAACCAGTTTATTCCCCAAGGAACACGTTTCAAGCCATAGAAATAGACCTCTCTCACTGCCCAAAAACGGCTCTGAAACGGTTAGGTCACTGCTTTTTAACAGTTTAACAAATACTGGTATTAAACTGTTAAAGCACCCTGGAGCACTGCACACTGCATTTAAAAAGGCAAAAAAAAAACAGCAATGTACTGTTTAAGAGCTGCAGTGTGAAAGGGGTATAAGTCCTCAGTGGATAAGCATGGATAAACTTAAAAACCTGGACTATTGACTGCTTTTCAGAGCCCTCCGTTTAATATATTTTGTCTGCTAGTCTGACAATAAAGCTTTCACAAAGTCAACAAAATAAGATGAAAATATTGCCAACCATTTGTCCCTGGCAAAACACAAACCAAAAATAATCTTCCATTAAAGACTGTATACATATTTAACAATTAAGCATGCTTTTTTTTCCAGCGCAACTTTTTAATGGTATTTATTTAAACAGTGTAGCACCTGCTTTGAATTTGTATTATACCGCTTTTAGGCACACGCATGCTCGATATCTGTAAACCTAATGAACTCCATTTTGTTTACAGAACAGAAGAAGCTATGCTTCCTTTCACCCGAGACCCTTTCTGCTACAAATTCCATGGATAACTCCTGTGCCAAAAGTCCTTTAATTGAAGGCTGTTCTCCAATCAAAAGTATTTTTGAAATTAAATCAAAATCCTGCAGAGAAACGGCACAGTATCGGACTTCACTTTTCCAAATACCATTCCCCATTGATCACTTGGAGGAAGTGGAGAAAGAATATCCTCCACCTGCACCCAGTTTGTCCCCTGAAATGCAGCTCCATAACATGGATACTTTTTCACCTGATGGCCACATGGCGGACTCAATGGGCACACTGGCATCTAAAGTATACACAAAGCAAAGAACTATAGATACTACCGATATCCGTAAGGACAATGACACTGTAGAAATGGTGGATCCTGGAGAAAATGAGGATGATCACATCTGGGTTAAGGATGCAGTAGTGTCTGATAATACGCCATCTAGTTTCATGACCTGCAATACATTTAATGTGGAGACTTCCCACATGTGCATGTCTCCACTAGCAGAGAGCAGTGTCATTCCTTATGACAACAGCAGCATCCAGGTAATATTTTCTATACTCTGTATCTTCAAATATTACTGGTAATGGAGTATGCTTAGGTTTTCCTCCTTCGTAGTGGATCCTGCTACCAATGGCAGTGCTGTGGTGGTAGCAGGGGACTTTAGTAGTTTTGTTTTGAAGGGTTGAATTGTCTAGCAAGGGAATACATCTGAGTGCCCAGCGGACAGATTATGTACTTACCCTCCCTTCCTACAGCCTAACCCTCCCGGCTAGTCCAAAACCCTACTATGCCTCCTAAATATAGAGACACACTCCCCTGCCGCAGCCTAATCCAAAGTCCCTCACAAGTACTTAAACCTAACCCTCTCACGAACACCTGCCTACCACTAACCCGTCCAGCATACTTGTGATCAGGATCCCGGCATAGGCATCCTCTTCAATGTCTGCATTCTGGAGCCGTCTTTTAGGCTGCTAGTCTAGATGGTAGTGTCCGTATACTACTTGGACTGCCGGCCACCTGGGTTAATTTTCATTCTTTCCTGTTCTGTATATAGGTGGACAGTGGCTACACTACACAGACATGTGGGTCCAGTATAATGGATGGAATTGGCACAGATGTGGTTTACAAAGACAATGATTCACAGATGTGTGAAAGTCAGAATGGGTCTCAAAATTTCAAGGCAAAGGTATGTATATTTTTATTTATTTTTTAAATTGCACTGTTAACTTGCAGATTTGATGCATCCATGCTAATGAATGCACAGCTCTAGAGTTAGATTAGTTTATACTAATATATTTGGTGTGTTGGCTTTTATTTTCTTCCTATTTCTGCCACCGTATTACTTTCACACCATACGTAAATGTATCCCAGGAATGTGTATGATGCCTATGTGTAGATAAATGACATTTAGGGGGGTATTCAATCTTGGGTTACAGCTGTCGAGCTGGCCGACAGCCGTGACCCTGTCCTGTTCTGTTCTCGGTCTGCTCGACTGAGAATTTGCAGGTGGTATTCAGTGTCCCGACTGCAGCGGGATGCAAAGGGGGTGTGGCCGCAAGCTGCAGCCAGGAGCTTGTCACTTCCCAGCTGTTCTCAGCAGAACAAGCCCGTTCTCAGCAGAACAAGCCCGTTCTCAGCAGAACAAGCCCGTTCTCAGCAGAACAAGCCCGACTGCTTGAAGACTCACCTCTTCAGGCAAGCCTATCATATTTAAGTTCTACATGCATAACCCTCCGAGGCACTTATGTATTATATAGCTTCCCTTCTGGACTTGTAACTGCTATGCTATTACTGGTGCCTGTCCTTGTGTTTCCCCCTATATCCCTATAGATTGTAAGTTTGCAGCAGGGCCCTCCTACCTCCAAGTCTGTCTGTTGTTGCCCAGTTTGTCTTATCACTGTCTACTATTGTAAAGCGCAACGGAATCTGCTGCGCTATATAAGAAACTGTATATAAATAAGCCTGGCTTGTTCTGCCAAGATCCCCCGTTCAAGACGGCATTGAATAGGGTCCTGCAGCCATCTCCTCCGTCGGGAGATGGCTGCGGGAGATTTAATACCCCCCGTAATCTTTGTTTAATATTTATTAAAACTAGTGATTTAGAATAGTGGGGGTATGAAAAGGTCGGAAGGCGCGTACCGCCGCCCCTCGCGGGCTCGCTACGCTCGCCACGCTTTGGGTTGTCGTTGATAGTGGGGGTCGCGTTGACAATGGGGTTGCATTTAACATTGTATGCACCCATCAGGGTGCTTGTACAATTAAAAATTGTATGCGATCGCCGTGATAATACACAAGTACCTTTTTTTTTTTTTTCTTTTTTTTTTTTCTATGAATTTTGGAATCGGGAGAGCTGCAGATAGATACATGAATTTAATGGCAACAAAATTCTTCATTTATAAACTTTGCCTCACTTCCTTATAGGGAAGTTTTTGGTGGTTGCCGCGCTTGTAGATATAAAGAGCAGCTCCAATAGATATTAAAAGGAATTGGGTATTTTTAAGGAGCGCTAGAAACTAAAAAAATGGGTAATGGAAATGGAATAAAAATATGGCAAAGTAGGTTTATTTAGAATTGAGGTATATCGAAACTAAAAAATGATTAAATGGTACCTGTAAGGATAAAAGAGTTAGTTTGTAATGTTTACACCCTTTTTTGAAAAGGTTGGTTGTATGTAAGGGAGTGAAGATCGTTCCGGTGCGTCTGACCCTGGCTTACCCTACTTTTGCTGATATTTCCTTCTCTGAGTTTGTCAGGCTTCCTTTGGGATGGTGTTGAGTTAGAGGGCTTCCAAGCGCAGAGACCGGCTGAACCACACTGATGTGCGGCAGCCGCTACGCGGATGCTCCGTCTGTCCCGATGAAGCCGGAAGTGGCCGGAAGTTGTACGGCGGCCGCAGAGAGAGCTGAAGGCGGGTGCAGGGGGACGTCTTGCCGGGAGATCTTCTTGTCTTCTGTCGGGTCCAACGCGTTTCATGCGGCATGCGCACTTTGTCAAGGATAGTTTACTATGCCAACATTGAGGCTATTTATTGGGAAAAAACTTTATTGAAAAACGGAAGTGACAATCCGGAAATTGGGTAAAAAAAGGTTGGAAACGCATGTCTTGCTGAATCCACTCCCTTGCTCAAAGTAAAAGGGGGACTTAAAAATATTTAAAAATATTACTTGATGTTTTTATAATAGGTGCAACTTACATAATAAAAAGATTATTATAATATAAATAAGCAAGTAAATAGAGAGCAGGTACCATTTATAAAAAGGCATTTAATTCTATTTCGATATTTAAGCCTAATGGGTCTAAGGTTTTCATATTAAAAATCCATTTGGTTTCGGCTTTTCTCAATTCTTTTATAAAATCGCCTCCTCTCCAGTTGTGGTTGATTTTTTGAATGGCTACGCACTTTAAGCCAGTAGGATCTCTATTGTGTTTTTCTAAAAAATGATTGGAGACACTATGGGTTGTTAGTCCCTTTAGAATATTATAGATGTGCTCCGCAAATCTAATTTTCACTTTTCTTTTTGTTTGACCAATGTATTGGAGTCCACATTGGCACTCCAGCAGGTATATAACTCCTTCGGAATTGCATGATAGATGTTCTTGGATTTTGAAAGTTTTGTTTGTTTGATTTGATTTGAATTCAGTTACTGGCTTCGTGGATCTTTTATTGTTTTTGCATGACTTGCAAGTTAAACAGCTGAAAAAACCTTTACTGGTCACATTCGTAGGTTCAGTGTCTGTTTTTGTGAAGCTTGAAACAAGTTGTTGCTTGATGTTTTTTGCCTTACGGTAAATTATTTTCGGTTTTTGTGGTAGCACTGGTAATAGAATCTGGTCCAATCTAAGTACGTGCCAGTGTTTTTGGACGAGTTTTTCCACAATTTTAAAATTACTAGTATATTGAGTGAAGAAAGTGAAGTTGTGATCTGGGTTGGTTTTTTTTTGTTTTTGTATGTGAGTAAATCTTTTCTTTCAATTTTTTTCACATTCTCTAATTGTTTTTGTAGGAGTTTTTCTTTATATCCTTTGGTTATGAACTGGGTTTTCATGTTTTCGCTTTGGATTTGGAATGTCTGATCCTCAGTGCAGTTCCTCTTTAGTCTTCGGAATTGACCTATGGGAATATTCTCAATCCACTTGTTATGGTGGTTGCTTGTTGAGGGTAGGATGTTGTTTCCACTTCTTTCACATGGGTTCTTGTCTTCAATAGGTGGTCTTCTATGAAGATTTCCAAGTCCAAATAGATTACTTGTTTTTTGCTATGTGTTATAGTGAATTCCAAATTTAATTGGTTTGAATTGATATGGGTGATGAATGACTGGAGTTGTTCTTCTGTACCCTGCCAGAGGAAGAACACATCGTCGATGTAACGATGCCATTGTGCGAGATGTTCATTGTGTGGATTTGAGGTCCAAATGTTATCATCTTCCCATTTTGCTACAAATAAATTAGCATAACTTGGCGCTAGTGGCGTCCCCATTGCGGTCCCTCTCTTTTGAAGATAAAAGGTTTCATCATGCCAAAAATAATTTCTTGTAAGAATGAAATTAATATTTTCCATAATAAAGTTTATTTGTGCATTTTTGAGGTTTGAATTTGTGGAGAGATAATGTCTGGTGTGTTCACATCCTTTCTCATGTTCAATGCAGGTGTAAAGTGATTTTACATCAGCTGTACACAGTGTATATTCTTCCTTCCATTCAATTTGGTTTAGTATTTGTAGGCAAAAAAAGGGGTAGACAACCGAGTTATCTGGTGGAGGCGCAGAAGCTAGAGAGGTTCTGTCAAGCTGCAGTACAGTATTGTGGGGGTGTCACTCCCCAAAAGGTAAACAGAAAAAGAAAAGGGTGACTGCGCTAAGTAGGTGAATGAAGTTGAATAAGATTAAACTATGTTGCCAATCAACATGTGAAAAATATTTAATAATGACAGATAAAACAAGGATTAAAACACAATTAAATAGGACAATAAGAATTAGTTATCTTGTAATGAACCCAGTAAAATGGCTAAAAAAAAAATTTTTTTATAGCAAGATAAAAATCTGAAAAACCAGGGGGTGTAAAAGGACTGATATAATAGTCCATACGGTACCGTATTAAATGAACCGGCCGGTTAGTGATGAAGTCCTGTTTCGATTGTATCTCTCCTCATTGACATATAGCTGAATCGGTATTTCTCCTCATAAATATATGGCTGTATGGATGGGTATGGGTAACCCCACGGGCAATCTTGATGGAGGATGCAGAACCCCCTGTAGTTTTTTTGGCCCAGTAAATGTTGTGGGGTGCCTCTAAATGGGCGGAGATCCCAGTAATGATGGTCCAGCAGAAAAGAGGTTTTGCAGGGATTTTAAACAGGCACTCAGCAGAAAATTAGTAGGTCCAATTGAATAGGTCAGTCAGCCCCAAATGGTTTCACCAACGCGTTTCGCTCCTCTTGGGAGCTTTTTTCAAGGTGTGTAGTATTTGTAGTATGCTGGTAGTATCCTTAAGATAGCTTCTCTGCTGAGTGACCAGTTCTTGTAAGAAGAAGTCTGTAGGTCGAAAGATTTGAACTTATTGAATTTATACCCGAAATTATCGGCCTTCCCGGAGGATTGGTTATGCTTTTATGCATTTTCGGCAGAAAATAAAATGTCGGAATTTTTGGATGTTGTTGGAAATAGAATTAAATGCCTTTTTATAAATGGTACCTGCTCTCTATTAACTTGCTTATTTATATTATAATAATCTTTTTATTATGTAAGTTGCACCTATTATAAAAACATCAAGTAATATTTTTAAGTCCCCCTTTTACTTTGAACAAGGGAGTGGATTCAGCAAGACATGCGTTTCCCACCTTTTTTTACCCAATTTCCGGATTGTCACTTCCGTTTTTCAATAAAGTTTTTTCCCAATAAATAGCCTCAATGTTGGCATAGTAAACTATCCTTGACAAAGTGCGCATGCCGCATGAAACGCGTTGGACCCGACAGAAGACAAGAAGATCTCCCGGCAAGACGTCCCCCTGCACCCGCCTTCAGCTCTCTCTGCGGCCGCCGTACAACTTCCGGCCACTTCCGGCTTCATCGGGACAGACGGAGCATCAGCGTAGCGGCTGCCGCACATCAGTGTGGTTCAGCCGGTCTCTGCGCTTGGAAGCCCTCTAACTCAACACCATTCCAAAGGAAGCCTGACAAACTCGGAGAAGGAAATATCAGCAAAAGTAGGGTAAGCCAGGGTCAGACGCACCGGAACGATCTTCACTCCCTTACATACAACCAACCTTTTCAAAAAAGGGTGTAAACATTACAAACTAACTCTTTTATCCTTACAGGTACCATTTAATCATTTTTTAGTTTCGATATACCTCAATTCTAAATAAACCTACTTTGCCATATTTTTATTCCATTTCCATTACCCATTTTTTTCACTTCCTTATACACTTAGTAATTGGAGATGCAGATAGATTCTCTCAACCTGTGATTGACTCTGAATTCATTGTCATTATGCTGGGTACATACCTATAGATTAATTGGTCTGGTGTGAACAAAATCTGGTGATGCATGAAAGCAGATGACAATTTTGTCTGAATGACAATTGTCTGGTTTCAAGTAGAGATGGGTTTTGGGTTCTGATTTTTTTTGTTAAAAAAGCATAAAAACTGCTAAAATCGCAGATTTTTTTTTATTTGTTTTGCTCCTACGCTATATTAACCTCAATAACATTCATTTCCACTCATTTACAGTCTATTCTGAACAGCTCACACCTTACAATATTGTTTTTAGGGCAAAAGGTTGCACCGAGGTAGCTGGATAACTATGATAAGCATACAGATAGTGGTAGATGCTCAATTAGTTCAGTAGCATTTCCCAGGTGCATGAGGGAGGGGTTAAATACTGGGTAAGTAAAACAAGACATTTTTTCCCTCAGCACACTGAGCAATGCTAGTAACCAATCTAGAACACTACATGATAATAGAATTCAGAGATATTGGTTACATATACCTGCGCAGGTGTATGCTATGCCCCCAAGCCGCGTCAAGGCTTCTCTGTATATTGGGGGTCCCTAGCGATATATCTAGGTGCAGGGTGCGGCACCCCAAAAAACCATCATAAGCTGGGAAGCCCAGTGCGGCATGCCAGTGATATACTAAGTGTTAATAATTAGTGATAGGAAGCCGAAGCTATATAAAAAGAGAAAGATAAATGAATGTAATTAAAATAGGATAGAGATAGTGTTAGTGAGGGAAAAGTGTTAATAGAATGTAAGGGCATGCCGCACTAAAGCCACCCAGCCCATCCAGTCCAGGAGCACCGCACCCCACACCACCGTTACCCTAAATTGGGTCTGCGATTAACCAGCAAGGAGCCACATGATAATGGCTCCTTACTTGATATATCCAAACTAAAAGCTACCTACCTTGGAGCAACCCCAGACTACTCCATGTGGCATATCAGGACCCACATCTCCTCCTAATATGGGCTCCCTTCTGCCTCTAACAACATACATACAGATAGTGGTAGATGCTCAATTAGTTCAGTAGCATTTCCCAGGTGCATGAGGGAGGGGTTAAATACTGGGTAAGTAAAACAAGACATTTTTTCCCTCAGCACACTGAGCAATGCTAGTAACCAATCTAGAACACTACATGATAATAGAATTGTATGCGATCGCCGTGATAATACACAAGTACCTTTTTTTTTTTTTTTTTCTATGAATTTTGGAATCGGGAGAGCTGCAGATAGATACATGAATTTAATGGCAACAAAATTCTTCATTTATAAACTTTGCCTCACTTCCTTATACACTTAGTAATTGGAGATGCAGATAGATTCTCTCAACCTGTGATTGACTCTGAATTCATTGTCATTATGCTGGGTACATACCTATAGATTAATTGGTCTGGTGTGAACAAAATCTGGTGATGCATGAAAGCAGATGACAATTTTGTCTGAATGACAATTGTCTGGTTTCAAGTAGAGATGTGCACCGGCCACTTTTCGGGTTTTGGGTTCTGATTACCTTGAGGTTTTGGGTTCTAATGGGTTTTGCCAAAACACCTCCTAAGTGTTTTGTGTTTGGATTTCTTGGGTTTTGGGTTCTGATTTTTTTGTTAAAGCATAAAAACTGCTAAAATCGCAGAATTTTTTTTTTGTTTTGCTCCTACGCTATATTAACCTCAAAAACATTCATTTCCACTCATTTACAGTCTATTCTGATCAGCTCACACCTTACAATATTGTTTTTAGGGCAAAAGGTTGCACCGAGGTAGCTGGATAACTATGATAAGCCACACAAGTGTGCGGCACAGACACTAGACTGATATGGCACACTTTGCATACCCTCTAGGCTGATACTGCACACCTAGAATTACCCCTGGACTGATATGGCACAGGTAGCATCACCCCTGGACTGATACAGCACATGTAGCATCACCCCTGGACTGATATGGCACACTTAATAGCACCCCTGGACTGATACGGCACATTTAGCATCACCCCTGGACTGATACAGCACATTTAGCATCACCCCTGGACTGATACGGCACACCTAGCATCACCCCTGGACTGATACAGCACATTTAGCATCACCCCTGGACTGATATGGCACACTTAGCATCCCCCCTAGTCTGATACGGCACACCTAGCATCACCCCTGGACTGATACGGCATACCTAGCATCTTCCCTGGACTGATATGGCACGCTTAGCATCACCCCTGGACTAATACAGCACACTTGGCAGCACCCCATGAATTATACGGCAGACTTGGCTTACCCCAGGAATTATACGGCACAGATGGTGGCACCCCTGGACTGTTACGGCACACATGGCGGCAGTCATGGAATTATACGGCAGACAAATTCCTGCAGTAAAAATAAAAATGTGTATTCTTTTATTTATAAAAAGAGCAGCACACCTTACTTAGCAACACCCCATGAATTATACAGCACTCTTGGCTCACCCCTGGACTACAGCGCATTTAACAGCCCTTGCAGTAAAAAAAAAAAAAAAAAACACCTTAAATTTATTTTCATTAAAAAAAAGGGCAGCTCCCCTGGTCTGATATGGGACACATGGGGCACCCCTGGAATTATACGGCACACATGCGGGCACCCCAGGACTGATACAGGACACATGGGGGCACCCCTGGACAGATACAGGACACATGGGGGCACCCCTGGACAAATACAGCACACATGTGGGGACCCCTGGATGGATACAGCACACATGTGGGCACCCTTGGACTAATAGTACTGGTAGCCAGTGGAAACAGCAGATTGGAATTATATACTGCAAGAAATACTGGTAGCCAGTGGCAACAGACTGGAATTATATACTGCGATAAATACTGGTAGCCAGTGGAAACAGCAGACTGGATTTTTATATACTGTGATAAATAATACTGGTAGCCAGCGGCAACAGCAGACTGGAATTATATACTGCGATAAATACTGGTAGCCAGTGGCAACAGCAGACTAGAATTATATACTGCAATAAATAAAATACTGGTAGCCACTGCCAGTGGCAACGGCACACTGGAATTATATACTGTGGTAGGTACTGGTAGCCAAGGGCAACAGCACACTGGAATTATATACTGCAATAGGTACTGGTAGGCACTAGCCAGTGGCAACAGCAGAGAGCAGACTGCAGCAGACACTAGGCAGTGCAGGGCAGGCAGTGGCACTAGCCGCACCAGTTCACTATCACACTGTGACTGACTATACAGGAGCAGACTCAGCAGAGGCAGGCCCCAGCACAAAGGAGAGACAGAACACAGCACCAGTCATCCTTGCAATGGTGATGTCTTGATCACTGAGCAGTACACAGCAGCACGGGCTCCAGCAGAGACCACACACAGCAGCAGCACACCCTTCCCTACCCTTCTCCGAGATTGGAGTGAAGATGACGGCGCGAGGTTGCGGAATTTAAGGGTTCCGTGATCTCGCGAGAATCCGACACCGGGCGATGACGTTTTGCCCGTGCGCCCGGATTCCAGTCAGGCGGGAAGCGCCGAGCGCTGCTCATATCCGGGCCCGGATTGATGACGTCCGTGCTGGCTCGGATCTGGGGAATCCGAGCCCGAACATCTCTAGTTTCAAGCTGTTGAGAGGAAATGATTGTCATTTTTTCCAGTACAACAAGATTGTTGTTGCCACCAGACCGATAAATCTTTAGGTGTGTACACAGCCAGAGTGACTCTTCAAACTTCATGTGGTTTGTGCATGCCCTGGTACTTTAAACCTTATTTCCTGAAGAATTTCTTATTGATTTATCATGTATTTTTTTTTTTTCCTGTGGTTGTTTTTGCTCCCTCCACTTCAAGATTACATATTTACTGTAATTGGTCTCTTATACATAGATCACTGCAAACGAATGCATATCCGTAAAAGAATCAAAAGCAGAGTGCCATAAAAGGCAAAGTTAGCTTTGACTAGGCTCCAAATTCTAGAGTAAAACTGTATATATACTGGACTGATTTCTTATTTGTGTAGTTCTGTTGGCCATACAACTTCTGTCACTTTCAATGACTAGGGTATCTCACATTTTTCTATTTACATAGCTCCTGTCACACATCTCATTGCACAGCTCAAATGTGCTGCACATTCTTTTTGTACTAGATCTCATCTCATTGCATTGCAAAACCTATGCAATGCAATCTAGTCCAAATTGTAAACAATAATTGTACTGTGTATGGGCACCATAAGATCCGGTACTTAATTTTCTGTTTGTTCATGTACAGAATCCAGTATTCATCCATAGTCTTAAGGTGCCCATACACGTTACAATTATTGTATACAATATCACATCTCATCGCATATCGGTTTTGCGATGAGATCTAGTACAAAAAGTATGTGCTGCACATACTGTTTGTACTAGATCTCATCTCATCTTATCGCAAAACCGAGATTCGATGAGATGCGATATTGTATACAATAATTGTAACGTGTATGGGCACCTTTACTCTAAAGATTTTGTCAAGTAATATCTGCTGTAATAGGGTATTTGGCATGTTTCTGCTAAAGTTGTGGAAGTCACAAGGACTACTTCTTCGTCCCTGCTTTGGAGCTTTAAAACGATCAGCTCCATTGTTCTCTCGGACATAAAATTGCTGTAGTACATAGCACATGTAAGAGGAGGGATGGGAAGGTGAAATCTATCCTCATGGAATTCATATCCCTTGTCAGAACACAAATGTGGGGACTTCTGCCCAGTAACTCTTACTTATATTTTGTTTTGAATCGTATGCTCTTTCAATTAAGGAGTTTTCAGCGTTAGACGTTAAAGGTTACAAACTGCAAGAACCAGAGTCTCCAGAATATGACCGTCAGAGTCGTAAAACAAGCCATAAATCGCATCACCCAGCGCTACACTCTGGAACTTGGAAACTCAGCAGTGACCCACTGTTTAACCGCCTTAACAAAAATGGTAGGTTTCCAATTTTGTTTTTATTCAATTGTTCAATTCCTAGCAAGAGTTTCAAAAATGAAAGGGAATGGTGATTCTAGATGCATACATTTAAAATTAGTGTGTTTTTAGTTTAGTTTTAGTTTTTTTTTTAATTAACCTTTTAATCCTCTTTAGCACGGCTTCAGAGCCCAAAACAAGCCATGGATGGAAAACCTGTGTTACATTACTTGCAATAACTGCTGACCTGAAAAAGGCTCGCCTTCCCGACTTCTGTGAACACGGATTCACTTGACGTACATTGAACCAATGAATGTGAAGAGGTGATCTGGTTCCACTATCCTTTACAGCATATTTATTCATTTAGAGACGGTGGATGCCAGCTCCCCAAAAAATTTTTTTAAAGACTATTCAAAGATGCAGAATAAAATGAACAGTCAGAGTAATGTGTTACTGAAATGAGGACTGTTATAATTTTTCTACATTATGATTTTGTAATTTATTGTAAATTCTGATTGTTTTACGTCTTTTCCCCCACTTTTTTTTATTTTTTTTCATACTTTGCTGCTTGGCAAAAATGTATTTTTGCTGGTACCTCCAAGGAGAGCAGTAGACGGTCTAATATTAAGTAAGCACATTGACGAATGATTGTGTACTCGTAGGTAAAAAGAGCGGCCATTATTACTTATATAGAAAATTGTGAAATCCTTGGTCACCACAATACAATGCAGTACAAATGTAAGCCTCTATCAAGGCAACCTTGGTTTGTGCTCAATACAGCTGTCCAGTTTCTGTAAACCCTAACCTTATAAATGCCTTTTTGGGTCTTCTATATCTATATAGAGCAGGCATTCCCATCCACGGTCCTCAAGGCACACCAACAGTGCAGGTTTTAGTGATATCCAGGCTTCAGCACAGATGGTTTAATCAGAATCACTCAGGTACCAATTAAGTCACCTGTGCTCAAGCCTGGATATCACTAAAACCTGCACTGTTGGTGTGCCTTGAGGACCATGGTTGGGAAAGCCTGATATAGAGTGTATACCTGTGTATACATGGAAGTTCAAAGGACAATATATTTTAAATATATGGTATGTCCTGTGGAAGCAAATACTACACATTTTCGAATCAGTGTGACTTAATTTATAACAATAAGTGTGGAGTAATTTACCCTGAATATTGCATGAATGTGGTCAAGTTTTTTTTTTTTTTTTTTGTTTTTTATTGGTTTGCCATATTTTTGGTACCATATAGATTATATCTAGCCTCAATATGCATTTCATTTTTTAGGTGTTTTTATATAAAATGGTAATTTCACCACCCAGTAGCATTCTGGTTTGTAACAGTTGACACAGTGTTATGTAATTGTCCCATCCTTTCTTACATCATACTGCTGTGTTAGAGTCTATCACTAGTAATGGTGTTTTGCCATTTCAATAATTTACAGTGTACTGCAAATGTGAATAGATATAACCTATTTGGGAGCAATGGAGTACAATAGTACATTGACTATTTGACTTTTTTTCCCTGTGTGGTGGTTTTTTTTTTCCCCTTCTTTCTTTTTTTTTTTTTTTTTTTTTTAAACCAAGGGACTTTTTTAGGGTGGCAATTCCTATAACATATTTGTAATTTGGTGTTAATAAATTTGTTCACATCCAAATTATGTTTTATAATCCCATGTTGGCTAGACAGTCCAGCTGATTGCATAATGAAGATGAAGTGACTTGTACATGTTCAACTGCCGATGGGAGAGGGGGTTTGGGTCTTATTATGAATGAATAAATGCTGCTGGAGTATAAAAGGTAACCTCTGTGGTCATCGATGTGAAAATGCTTCACGCTATCTCTAGTGTATACAGAAGGCCCAACATTTTTCATCTAATTTTTGTACAACGGTTACTATTGTGGTTCTAGATTCTTGCTGCTGATCTCAGTTGTTTTTTTGTTTTTTTTTCTTATCTTTTATGTAAACTTGACTAATGGTTTTGGAACAGTGTTTACTAGAATTGTTTTAGGATTTTTTTGTAAAAACCATGTCAAATGATTTATTAGAATAAATGTTATTTTTATTTGAATTGTGTTGTGTGTTTTTTTTTTTTTTTTTTTCATTTTGTTTTCTATTATGTTACCACATTAAGTAAACTAATGAAGAGAAAGTTATGCAAAATGAAAGGTTCTTTTAATTTTATTTATTTATTTTCTCAATAAAATAGCAATTCTAAAATCATAAAGAACAAGCAGTTAATCTGTGCTGCGGATAGAGGTTGCCCTATCAGAGTAAATCTGCAGAGTTTGGGCTAGGCCTTGCGGAGTCCAATCATTCTGAGCCAGGAAAAACTGGTTTAAGGGAAAAGTTAAAACAACGTTCACCTTTTTAAACATAGGAACCTTTCAGAGAACGGCTCTATTTTCATGGAAAGGTAGAAAAGGTGGCCTGCAAGACAAAGCCCCTTACTTGGGAATGGCAATTGCCATAAGGAAGACCATCTTCCAAGTAACTAATTGAAGAATGTAAAGGCTGACAAAGATTAATACTCGCCAAACTACCCCCCAGAATGTGTGTGTGTGTTTGGGGGGGGGGAGAGGAGAAGAGAAACCGGAAATCACATTGTATGATTTTTAAACAATTTTATTTTAATATTCTTGTGGAAAATATTAAGACAATTAAAGTTTAAATTCAATACTTAGTAAAGATATATCTTGGTTGGCAATTACTGAGGTCAAACATTTTCCTGTAGTTCTTGACTAGGTTTGCACACACTGTAGCAGATATTTTTGGCCCACTCTTCCAAGCAGATCTGTCATGTTTTGGGGCTGTTGCTGGGCAACACAGACTTTTTCAACTCCCTCCACATGTTTTCAATTGGGTTGAGGTCCGGAGACTGGCCAGGCCACTCGAAGACCTTTGTAAAATGGTTCTTACTGAGCCACTCCTTACTTGCCCAGCCACGTTCCATCTTCACTGCCCTTACTGTGAGGGAAAAATCTCACAATACATTGCCCCATTCATCCTCTCCTTTAATATGGATCAGTTGTCCTGTCCCCTTTGCAGAAAAGCAGCCCCAAAGCAGGATGTTTCCACCCTCATGCTTCATTGGGTATGGGTTTTTTGGGATGCTACTCATCATTCTTCTCCCTCCAAACACGGAGAGTGGAGTTTATAACAAAAAGTTCTATTTTGCTCTTATCTGACCACATGACATTTTCCCAATCTTCCTTTGGATCATCCAGATTGTCACTGGCAAACATTAGATGGGCTTTACACATTACATGTGCTGGCTTAAGCAGGGCAGCTTTTCGGCACTGCTGTATTTTTATCCATGATGATAATGTCGTGTGTTACTAATGGTAACCTTGGTGACTGTGGTCCCAGCTCTCTTGAGGTCATTGACCAGGTCCCATGTAGTTCTGGGCAGATTCCTCACTGTTCTCAAGATCATTGATACCCCACAAGGTGAATATATGAATAAAAAAAAAAAATATATATATGTGTGTGTGTGTGTGTGTGTGTGTGTGTGTGTGTGTATATATATATGTATGTATGTATGTGTGCAAATAGTTGATCTCCTCTTCTCACCAAGCTGCTTGCATATTGTCGAGTAGCTCATCAAAGCCTTGTACAGATCTACAATTTTGTCCCTGGTGTCCTTAGACAGCTCTCTATTCTTGGCCATGGTGGAGAGGTTACAGTCTGACTGTGTGAGGGTGTGGACAGGTGTCTTTTATTCAGATAACATGTTCAAACAGGTGCCATTAATACAGGTAATGAGTGGAGGAAAGAAGAGCTTAAAGAAGAAGTAAAAGGTCTGTGAGAGCCAGAAGTCTTGCTGGTTGGTAGGTGTCTAAATATTTATGTTCTGCAAGCATATACAAATTGTTTAAAAATCGTATAACGTAATTTCCTGGATTTCCCTCCCCCCCCCCCCCCCCCCTCCTCCACATTGTGTCTCAGTTAATGTGTCCCTATGATACTTTTTTGCCCCACTGTATGTATAAACCATTCCCTATTAACATAACAAGATGTAGAGCAGGGGTGGCCAAACCTGTCCTCAAGATCTACAAACGCTGCATGTTTTCCAGGCAACCTGTGGATCTATAGTAGGAATTAATGCAGCATGTTTTAAAATGTAACAGTTGATGACTACAGTTGTGCACCAGCTAGGTAACCTGGAGAACGTGGACCTTTGGTAGATCTCGAGGACCAGTTTGGTCACCCCTGATGTTGAGTTTACATACTTTGATAATTGTGTGATGAAACTACTTCCGTGCTCCCAACGTAGTATGGACAACTGAAAAATATTTAGCTTTTGATAGTCAGGTCATTAAAGTTATCCAATGAGGTATTTGTTTAAAAACTGACCTTGTTTTAACAGGTCTGGATGAATTTGAAGCAGTCACCCAACCCTTGTTGTCATTTTGAGAAGGTTTGCTTATCCCCACCTGTTACTAGTCTGATTATGATCACCGATTCTTGATGCACTTAAGTAGCCGAGCCCACATTGGTGTTGGACATAAAGGCTAGTTGATAGTACCATGGAACCATCATGACAACCACTGTGGTATTTTGAAGTTGTCAGGTGGCCTTCTGATCCAGCTGCAGAAGACCACTCCTCTGGGAGAAACAGGTTTTTGTTGAGGAAGCCTGCTTGCTAAATTGCCTATGCAAGTTATGAACATAACTGAGTTCTGGAACAAAGGTTTCTGCCCAAGAAGGATTTGGGTTACCTTTGCTTCACTGCCATGCTCATTGTGGTTTTCTGATGATTTATGTCTGCCACTGTCCAACTGAATCTAAACTGGCCATCCAAGGTGGATTAGGCTTACAGGAGAGCCAGCAAGATGGCTTGGAGCGCAAGCACATAGATCAGTAGAGCGGTTTCAGATGGTGTCTAATGGCCTAAGAACTGATAGAGACCCTCTTGGGGTCTGCATAGCCATATGGGGAATAGATAAAAATTCCTTTGTCTCAAAGGTTCCCACAAAGCACATATGAGCTAATAAGTTTTACAATAAGATAAACAATGTGATTTGCAAGATAGTCAGCTGATATTTAGCATTGCAGCATTAGCTAAAAGCAACCATGAAATTAGGAAATATACTCCCGTGTTTGAGGATGTACTGTATGTGCAGACACTAAGTCAACTGTCTCAGAAGAACCACAAAATATGCTAAAACCAGATTTTGAACCATGTAAGGCAGGGGTGGGGAACCTCAGGCCCTGGGGCCGTATGCGGCCCCCAGAGCCGTCTGAGTGGCCCTCCTACCCACCAGGTGGTTTTGCCAGGAGTCAAGTAGAGGGGAATTCTCTCGAGAGGTCGGTAGTTCTCGAAAGATTCCTCTTAATCAACAGCATCTGGAGACTGTCAGTCCTATTCAGCGGCAGCCGCCGGAGCATGGGATGGCTGCAGCAGGACAATTTGTAAGAGACATTTTTACATATGGCCCCCGAAGGATTTTTTCCCCATACAAACGGCCCTTGGCACAAAAAAGGTTCCCCACCCCTGATGTAAGGCATAAGGTACTTTCCAGACAAACAGCATTAGGAATATTGGAGGTCTAGGGTAACCAAAGTTTACTGGAAGTCCCCTCCTTTGTTACAAAATAGAAGTGCAAGCTTGCTACGCAGCTCATGTCCGAACCAATGTTTGGCCTGTAAGCCCTCCCTATTGGGGAGAGTCATATGTGAATATGTATGTCACTCCTTGCAAATCCTTGCCCTGAGGGGAGGGCATTCCTCTTTTCGGTACAAATACATGTGTGTGTGCGCAAATAAACTTTAGAATACTTGTAACTATGATCCAACTTGTGTGGAATCTTATTCTTGTATTCTCCTGATCAGATCAGTAAAGGTAAGGTGTTCCAGAGGTGACTGAATATATCAAAGGTAATTGTTAACGCTAATAAACCAAAGATGTAATGTCATCCCATTCTCAGGGACTCCTGCATATGGTCACAATTCAGAGTGAACAAGAAATATGAAAGAGATGATTGAAAACATAGATACTAATAGATGTCTAACGGCAAACGAAACCTGAGAGGGATGGTAGACATCCTGTCTAATTTTGGAAACTTTCCCACTGGGTTTCCTGAGTGAAATCTGGCACACTAAATAGTCTCAAAATTGGAGACCAAACACTTAATGAACAGCAAGACCAACGGAGATGTCGTTGACAGTGCAGTCGTGATCAAGTTCTGTAAAATCCATTCTGGTGAATGGACTGGGTTTGGGCTTCTCTGAAGCCTTAGCCCCCATGAGTCAGTTGACACAAGGAAAGTTGACCTCTAGAGGGGATATGCTTACCCCTAAAGGAGGATCAAAACGCCCCAGTTTGTAGGGAACGCCACCCGAAGAAAAGTCCTCCCACTGGTAGTATGTACAATAATTTGTAGTTCAGGGACAAAAAGAACATCTCCATCAAACGGATGGAATGTTTTTGTTCTGTATTAAAAATGCAGAGACTGTTGTAGCAGGGACCGTGGCATCATCTTGAATACACACACCCCATACAACTACTTGGAGATCTTGTTTTGCTAAATCCAATAGGGAATTCCCAGACAAACCAAATCATTGTGAAGGTTCTCAATTGTCTGTCCAATTTGCCACAGCTCAAGCCACCCAATGCTAAGGATTAGATACTTACCCTGAAGCTAAATGTAGTTTTGCAATAACCTTTTAATTTTTTCCCTCCTACAGCCAACAGCGGACACAGTAGTCTTCTACCTTGGGGATAGAGTTGTGGTCTGCAGGAGTAAGCACTTTAAAAAAAATTGTGTGGCAGGCTCCTCCCCCATCTACCCCCATCCAGACCCTAGTCTTAGAAAAAAGTGCCCGGAGGAGTCAGATCTCTGGGCTCTTCTTGGAGACTGGACTTTCTTTAATATTTATTTTAATTTTATTTAATGTGTTGGCAGGCCGACCGCACAGCCCTTTGTCTGCCTGCTGCGTGGAAGCCTGGAGAATGCCAGGTTACCACTGCTCACAGTGGGCCTCCTGAACTCAACTACCTAGGAACTACCGCAGCTTGCATTATGGGTCCATGGCATGCGGCCGCAACTCCAGGAGAGGTTTTTAGGTAAGGGCACTTTGCACCAGGTGGCATCTGGTCAGTTTTGCGCACTGACCGGGGACAGGGCCCAGCCGAGTTGCAGCCAAGCCAGAAAGTTGCGTCTGAGGGCTCCCCCCTGGTAATTAGTCAGTTTGAATCATGTGGGTGGGGCCGGAGCTAATTCTGGCCATTATTACATGGAGGCCTAGGAGAGGAAGAGTGGACCTTTCAAGGGGACACTTCCTGGCTACTGGTGTCATAGCTTGAAGAAGCATTTTTTGTGAAACACGTTTTTAGAAAGCAGACTTTTTATGTAAGTGCAGAAGATAAATTGTCCATATTCTTAACAGTATCAACCAGGATATTTAGGTCTCCACATCTATACCAACTAGAAATAATAGGTTGCACTAGATTACTCTCGGCTCCGAACGAGAATTTAAAGGAGCCATTGATGTAGATTACAACCAGTCAAAATATGACTGGTTGTAATAGTAGCTGTGATATGTAGAAAATTGACAGTATACACGCTGTCCTTGTCATATCAGATTCTACCACCAGATGGATCAGATATCTGTTCCGATTGACATATAACAATGGCATTTAATGTGAAATACAATTAAATGACATATAATGCCATTTATTTAGGCCCCCCACTATCCACGCCATCTCGAAGCGCGGAGGAACACGTCTGGCTGACCTTTTCATACCCCCACTAGCCACGTCGGTGTGGAGTTGATTTGGTACTCTTTACGGTACTTATGTATTATCTGGGCTCCCATGTTAAATGCACCCCATTTTTTCATACCCCTACTATCCAACAACGCATGGAGTTGATTTTATATAGTGTGGCGAGCGCAGCGAGCCACCGTGCCCGAAGCGTGGCGAGCGCAGCGAGCCCCGCAAGGGGACGCGGTCTCATAAGGAAAATGGGAGCCCAGATATTACATAAGTACCCTCTTTACTTATCACAGCGGGCATTGAATGCACTAAAAAATCGGGTGCGACGCGACCGACACGATGCCCGCGATTTCCCATAGGGAACAATGTTAAATGTCTCAATTGACCCGATTTTCCTGTTCAATGCCTCAATTGACCCGATTTTTCCATAGGAAACAATGTTAAATGGCCCACAGAGGCCAAATAGGCACCCTGAAGTGTGAAATGGCCCCCACAATTGTTAACGCCACCCCACGATCAACGTGAACCCAAAGCGTGGCGAGCGCAGCGGTACGCGTCCTACGACCTTTTCATACCCCCACTATCCACGTCGGCGTGGAGTTGAGAATAGAATAGTGTGGCGAGCCACCGAGCCCGAAGCGTGGTGAGCGGACGCGGATACCTGTGAAGCCCACGAAGGGACGCGTTTACCTGTGAAGGTATCCGCGTCCCCTCGCCATGCTTCGGGCTTAGTGGCTCGCCACACTATTCTATTCTCAACTCCACGCCGACGTGGATAGTGGGGGTATGAAAAGGTCGTAGGACGCGTACCGCCACCCCTCGTGCGCTCGCCACGCTTCGGGTTCACGTTGATCGTGGGGTGGCGTTAACAATTGTGGGGGCCATTTCACACTTCAGGGTGGCTATTTGGCCTCTGTGGGCCATTTAACATTGTTTCCTATGGAAAAATCGGGTCAATTGAGGCATTGAACATGAAAATCGGGTCAATTGCGACATTTAACATTGTTCCCTATGGGAAATCGCGGGCATCGCGTCGGTCGCGTCGCACCCGATTTTTAGTGCATTCAATGGCCGCGATGCCCACGATCAAAATCGTGGGCGCCGTGCTAGGTAAAGAGTACCGTTGATTTTGTATACTGTGGCGAGCGCACACGTAATACATGTAACACCCTTCGGGCTCGGTGGCTCGCTACACTATATAAAATAAACTCCACGCCGACGTGGATAGTGGGGGTATAAAAAGGTCGGCCGGATGCGTTTCGCCACCACTCGCCAGGCTTCGGGATGATGTGGATACTGGGGGGGGGGGGGGGGGGGGTGGTGGTGCGTAAATAAATGACATTATATGTCATTTAATGGTATAGTACATTAAATGCCATTATAACAGGTAAATTTGCATCGCATGCCATACAATAATGTTATCTGATGAAGCCGCTGACGCCTTACAGGAGGCAGAGAAACGCGTCTTATGACTATGCTACCCTCACCATTTCCTTCTGGAGCTCCAGAATACGATCCCTGACCTGTCTGCAAAAAAGCAAGTACTGTGATATTGCAACCCAGCACTACATGTAATAGTAGCTGGTCAGTCAGCAGCCAGCACAACACTGGGATCCGTCTTCTTTTTGTTCTAAACTGTGTCTGGCCAGACAGCGGACATTCAAAATCTCCCTTTTTTTTTTTGGTTCAGTTTTTTCGTTCTCTGTCCCAAAACCTAAAATGTCGACGCATGGTTGACCGTATTTATGAAACTACACTTGGACCTAAACCATCCTAGGAGATTGCATATTAACAAGCTAAAGGCTGTTTTTATCAAAGAACAAATCCGCTATTATTACTATATGTATATCTGTTTTTAATACTGTTTAGTATCACTGGCCAGTGAAATATATTTGTTTAATAAATTCTTAAACCTATTTATTTATAAATTGTTTCTAGCGCCTGTATCCATCTATATTTCTTACCTTGTCCATACAATAATGGCATGCGTTGCAATTTCATTACGTTTGCGTACGTAGTAAAATCGGGCGCTGTGATAATACACAAGGACCCAAACTCCACTTCGTCAAAGAGTGAGCAAATATAACCACTAATTTCACACAACACTGCGACAAAATATACATTTAACAGGGTCTTTCGTGGAGACTAGATTTCTTTCTTTTTCTGTATTTGTAAGGCCAATATAGGCAATTATTCAAATTAAATAATACAGAACACAAAAGAAAATTGTACCGGAATTAATCAGATACATATACGGTAGCTTTTTTCTTGTATCCTGGAGGGCTAACACCTTTGTTAATCACACACCACATCCCTAAGTCTCATCTGCTTTTAATCTTTAAAACATATCCTTTATCTTTCCTGTCACTATAAGTATGTGTGTCATGTACTGTATGTCTTGATTTTAACCCCTTTATTTCACAACCACACTGGGTTTCTCCATATCAACTAATAAAATAAAGATTATAGGATTCCCCACTTTTTACATATTTTGGATGAATTCTTTTCCATTTCATAAAATATAACCTGTCATTTGAGTGCATCCATTTACAACTTATTTTTGTTCTTCTCTTATTGACTGCTGACCCCAAGTTGGTTAGGATCGCACCTCCGCTAAAGGAACAAATTTATAGTGGTCTCATTACCCGTAAAACAGGGTACCTATTCAGTTGTGTGCAGAATAAAAAATCTCCCTTTTGTCCCTATTGCCGGTCTTATTAAGGTGGTTAAACAAACCTTCAATATGGTGGACCCAGAACCCCCGGCGTCTGTTACCATTTCTGGTAAAACTCCTAGGCAAACTGAGGCTTATGCACAAAGACACAATCAGACGCAAATCATGACCTTAATTAGCTTAATAATAAAATTAATAATCTGATTGAAATGATAGGGAGCAGCCACCATTAACTACATACAATCAGCAAGCTGGAGGTTGCTATATAGAACCCTAGAAACCAACATAAATAAATATGTACAGAGATTTACCTCTGCACATATATCTTAGAGATCACCACACAATTGGATGAGCAATTGTAACAATAAAATGTATTTAATTTATATATGCAATATACATTTTTTAAATAAGTACACATACATTAAAATTTGAAGAAAAAAAAATGTAAACCTACAAATACATACACTCCCTTTGCTTTGGAGATTTTAAGGTTTTTTTTTGTTAAATCTGTTTATTGAGTCTAAATCACAGTATGACAACAGATGTAGATTTCACAAATAGTCTAAAGGTGATATTATCTTAGTTATCATACAATAGCAATATGTCAACTGGTGTAACAAAAAACATTTTTCAATTTTTACGGAGACAGTCTCCGCAATGGTCCAGAATTAGTGAAACTTACAACATTACAGCTGGGGCTTCAAGTAAGCCGTCCTCTAGAAGAAGGGGACTGATACACAGACAAAAAAGAATTGCATACCTTCAGAATAAAACAAATTAGATAAACATGTGTTATGAATTGTGATGCGGGGGGGGGGGGCGGCGCAAGGAAGGAGACATGAGGAAAGAGGTGGGGGGAAGAGAGAAAATAAAAGGGGGGGGGGGGAGATGTTTATAATCAGGCATTTAGCAGACTACGTCAAACCAACATCAATTAGCAGTAGAACCTAAAAGCTGTCTATGTAGGAACCATTCGGTGGTCTCAAACGCAGAGAATATCTTGGATTGTGTAGGTTGGGGCAGAGCATCGATATACAGCCCCCACTTTCTGTAGAATTTGATCACGCCTGATTCTGCTGTAATTATAGCGGATTTTCTGTCGAAGTACATTATTTGTAGCGTTTTGGCTTGCACTTCGGAGAGGGTGGGGGAGGAGGGGGATATCCAGTGGGACAATATAATCTTTTTTGCAATAGTAACAATAACAGTTAGGACTGGTGTCAGAATTAGTCTTCTAGAGTCGAGATCCCAGTTGTCGAAATTGGCACATAAGCAAGCTAATGGATCCGGTGACACCTGGATATGAAATTGGGAAGAAAGGTATGCCAACACTTTGTTCCAAAAACGTCTGATCTTCCTGCAGCCCCAGAAGCAGTGATAAAAGTCTGCCTTGGATACGTGGCATTTAGGGCATTCTCCAGATATTGATGGAACAAAATGAGCTAGGCGTGCTGGAGATATATACGCCCTGTAGATGGTCTTAAAATGGACTTCTTGCAGGTAAGATGAGTTAAGTATTTTCATTGTGGCGTTGAATCTAGCGCTAAGGGTGGAGGGAGATGTTAAGGAGGGAACATCAGATTCCCAGGAGATTTTAAGTTTGTCCCATTGAGCTTGGCTAGGGAGTTCTGTAAGGAGGTAGTAGAGGGGTCTAGTTTTATATGGAGAGGTTTCAGAATTAGTTATGATTCTCTGGATGGGGTCAGCTATCAGCCAATTGGCAATTGGCGCTCTGTGGGGTTGCAGTCCCAACAGGTAGTGCCTGATTTGCAGGTACATGAAGAAATGTTTTTGGGGGAGCCGGTATTCCTGACTGAGCTGCAGGAAAGACTTAATATGACCACCAGGGTCGAATATTTGTGATGCATCTTGGAGGCCTTTTTCTTTCCAGGTATAGAACCATTTGTTGGAGAGTGAAGGCGGGAAGGCAGGGTTGCCCCAAATGGGAACTCTGATTGTGGACAGGGGATTTCTGTGGAGTACACGGTTAACATGGCGCCAAGCATAGTAAACATCCTTAAAGAGAATGTTTGATTTGACATGTCCAGGGATAGATTGTGGTGGGGAATGTAGGAGTCCTGCAGGAGAGAACGGGTGAAATAGGGCACTGTCTATGTTTATATCAGTGTAGGAGGACTGATTAGTCAGCCAATCAGAGACACAACGGAACAGGGTAGCTAGGTTATAGGCCATGAAATCTGGGATACCAATGCCTCCATATTGTCTGGGTTTCGAGATTTTAGCTAATGCCAGCCTAGGCCTAGAGTTTTTCCACAAAAACTTATTCAGAATCTTTTTGATAGCGCCCAAGTCGGCGGGAGTTAATTTCAGGGGAAGCTTCTGCATAAAGTAAAATATCTTTGGGAAAATAATACTTTGTATGACTGCAGTGCGTCCCAATAGTGAGATCGGTAATAGTAGCCATCCCTCTAGCATAGTTACCACTTTGGATATCACAGGCTTGAAGTTAATGGTATAGAGAGAAGAGAGGTTTGAAGGTAACAGGACACCTAGGTACTTTATATGGGACTTGGCAATGGATAGAGGGAGGGTGGAGAGATATTCCAATGTGCAGGCGTCTGGAGGAGTGAGGAGGAGTAGTTCTGATTTGTCTAGGTTAATGCGATAACCTGATTGGGAACCAAATGAGTCTATAAGTCTCAGTATTTCTGGGATAGAAGAGGATGGGTTAGTTGCAAAGAGCAACATGTCGTCTGCAAACAGAGACAATTTAATTTCCATTGCTCCAATGTTAATCCCAGTGAACAGAGAGGAGGTACGAAGGGCCACAGCCAAGGGCTCTAGCGCCACCGCAAAAAGGAGTGGGGATAGAGGACAGCCCTGGCGCGTACCTTTTTCTATGATAAAGGGACTAGACATTAGGCCGTTGCATGCAATTCTGGTTTGTGGAAGATGGTACAGACAGCGGATGATGCGGAGAAAGCCCCCCGGGAAGCCGAAGCTTAGAAGGGTGTTATGCAGATGTTGCCAGTCTACCAGATCAAAGGCCTTCTCCGCATCAAGGGCCACCAGCATTGGGTTGGAGTTCCGGGGTAGGGAGGGGGAGATAGATATTGCGCTTAATGCTTTGCGCACATTGAGCTCTGAGTGCCTACCCCAGATAAATCCTGTCTGATCTGGGTGTATAATACTAGGGAGAAGTGTCTTGAGTCTATCTGCTATGATTTTAGCGTACAGCTTGTAGTCAAGGTTCAGTAGGGATATCGGGCGGTAGGATGAGGGAAGGGTGGGATCCCTGCCCGGTTTTGGGAGAACCCTGAGTGTGGCCGAGTTGAAGTGGGGTGGGGGTTCCTTAAATGTTTGAATAGATTGGAAGCAGGAAGTAAGAATAGGGATAATTCAGTGGACAATATTTTATAATAGTCTCCACTCAGACCATCTGGTCCTGGTGCTTTATCTCTTTTCAATTGGCCTATTGCTTTCTCTACCTCAGATTGTGTAATAGGGGCCATTAAAGTATTAGCGCCAGCTTCTGATATCTGGGGCAGGGGTAAGGAGCTCCAGAAGGATTGTGGAATTGGTGGAAGAGTCGGCGGGGGTGTATGTTGGGGTAAGGGGCCTGTGTAAAGTTTAGTGTAGAAGAGACGTAGAAGTTCAGCGGTTTCTGCATTGTTTGTGGAAAGTTTACCTAGGTGATTCCTCAATGGTTGAACTACCGCGGGCTGCCTAGTGCCGTGTAATAAATTTGTGAGTAGTTTCCCTGTTTTATTTCCCAATTTGTGGAATCTGTAATTCATGGAGAACAGATGTCTGTCCCCCATCGTTTGCAAATAGTCCTCATAGTTAAGTTTAGCCGTTTGATAAGCTAATTTATTTGGGCCTGATGGCTGTCTCTTGTATCTCTGAAAGGCCGACGTCAGTGCCCCCTGGTGTGTCAGGTATGTGGAGGTGTATTGTTTGTTTAGATTGGCTACATAGGAAATAATTTCTCCCCTGATGACTGCTTTGGATGTCATCCAGAATAGGGTCGGATTCTGTTCCAGATGTGCTTGGTTGTCTTGTTTGAAAGACTCCCATTTAGAACGTAGGTGTGTCTGAAATTTGCGAGAATTGGCTAAGTAGGCCGGAAACTTCCAACTGCGAGATTCCGGGGACTTAGGGGAGATACCGATAGTGGCAGAGATCAAAGCATGATCCGATATCACTATCGGGTCTATCGCAACATTGCTAACCATGGGAAGCAGAGAGGGGGATAGTAGGATGTAATCAATTCTCGATAAAGTAGAATGGGCCGCTGACAAACACGTGTACTCCCTTTCTGTAGGGTTGAGGGCCCTCCAAATGTCTATCACTTGTAATGCTTCTGAAAGGGCTGGGATGCCATATCGAGGGGGTTTCGAGGGGGTAGATGCGGTTTTGGACCTGTCCAGGGTAGGTGAAGAGATCATGTTACAGTCCCCGCATATTATTAAAGGTTCAGAAAGTTTGAGGGATAGCTTGGCCTGTATGTTTTGTAAAAATGGTTTAGAATAAGCATTCAGGGCATATATATTGCATAGAACAAAAGATTTGGTTTGAATGTTTACTGTTAGGATTAGATAACGCCCTTCAGGGTCAGTCAAAGACTCCTTAACCTCATGAGGAATACCGGCTCTAATAAGTGTGACTACACCCCTAGCTTTAGAATTATAGGGGCTTGATCCTAGTACCTTCCATCCTAACATATTGAGTTTGGTGATTTCAGAGGGGACTAGATGGGATTCCTGCAAGAAGACCAGTTGGATACCTTTCTTATTCAAGTGGAGTAACACTTTGCGGCGTTTAGCCGGCGAGTTAAAGCCACCGATGTTCCACGAAGCTATCTTCAGGTCGAATATGCAAACAGCTTTGGCATTCTCGGGCGGGACATAATCTGCAACAATACATCATTAATCAAGGGGGAGGCAGGGGAGGGAGAGAGGGGGGGGGAGAGAACACAAACATGGGGGGAACCTGAGAACAATTGCGAAGAAGTCGCTTGGTTTGCAGGTCACTTATTACCATTAAGCTAACATAACATATACAGATGGTAAGAAGGTAAGTGACCAACTTCCGGGAGATAGTTGGTGGCGACCAGCGCCAATACAAAAATATAAAGAATACTAGAAAGGGCATGTTGCAATGGGCCCGGCTATGGGGCTCCGCTAGAACCCGAATAACTAGCCAACTTAATAAGACAAATCTGTAACATTATCAAACAGCCCTAAATCAAGCAGTAATAGGAGCATTTAACTAATGTATATTTGACACTAATATTAGATTAGCATTAGAATAAACGTGAGTAACAACATAAACCATTAGGATCAATACCCATCCCATGAGGGGGAGTGTGTCAGTTGGGACCAAACGCCACTGATGTCAGTTCAGTTTAGTCACGGTGAAAAGATGGCAGGAGGCCGAGTCCATAAGATAGGCGCACTTGTAGTGCTGCATAGGAAAATATGCACGAGGTGTCATTCTTCTAAGAGGTTGATGTCATACGTGACAGACCTGTGGGTTCTATGAGTCTTATGACAATGTCCATATGAGGCACTGCTACAGGTTGCAGTCATTTCTAGAGTGAGGAGGAAATCCAGGTGGGAGTGGGATAGTGGCTGCCCGAGTGCTAAACTTGGAGTTTCTGGAGACGGGAGGTTCCAGATCAAGTGCCCATTGCGGGTGGTGGAGCCTGGTCACTTATATCCTGGTTATTATCAGATCGCATGTTTCGGACATAGGCCTCGGCGTCTCTGGGGACCAGGAAGTCTTTATGGGAGGTACCCTCATAAATGCGTAATCTGGCCGGGTAGAGCAATCCAAATTTGTGGCCCTCGGTAGCGAGTTGGGAGCAAACAGGGGAAAATGCTTTCCGGGCCTTAGTCAGCTCCATAGAAAAGTCCTGAAAAATTAACAGCTTGTTTCCCTCCCATTGGATGTCTTTAATTCTTCTGGAAGCTGTCCAGATCAGTTGTTTATGTAGATAGTTCATGCACCTGAACAAGGTTACCCGTGGCCTCGGCTTATTGGGGGTTGGGACTGGGCCCACTCTGTGTGCTCGCTCTATCACTAGATCTGTGCACTCGGGGGCTATTCCCAGTAGTGTTGGGAGTGTATTCCTCACAAAGTGTGCTAAGGCAGGGCCCTTAATTGATTCAGGGAGACCAACAAGTCTTATATTATTCCTCCTTGATCTGTTCTCTATCTCATCCAGCTTATTCCAAATGTGGTAATTGTCAGAAGTCAGAGATTTTACAGTCTGAGTGATACCAGATACCTCATGTGATACTGCGCCTATCTGGTTTTCAGCTCTGTCCACCCTCTGCGAAAGCGCATGTAATTGTGTGGTGATATCCTGCACAGCCCTGGTTAGCAAAGGCTCCATAGTGCTTTTAATAGCAGAAACGATGTCACCATACGTTACCGGGCTCTCAGGAGAACGGGTGTCCTGCAGCGTGGGGTCCCGCATTTCTGCTGCTGATTTCTTGTGTGCCGGAGTAAGGAGGGGGGAGCCGCTACCAGCCGCCATGTTGGTGTCCGCGCAGCGTTTCTCCTGTCGCGGTGGGAGCGATGTGCCGGGTGAGGTGGATGGCGCTGAGCGATCCATTTCACTCCCTGAATGTCAGGGGATTAGATGTGGGCTGATGTGGAGGCTTAGATAGCCTTTACAAGGGTTTGGCTGATCGGGTTCCACGGAGCTCCGGCGCCAGCTTCCTCACTCCATGAACCCGGAACCGGAAGTCCCCTGGAGATTTTAAGGTTAAAAACTGAAGTCAAATGTTCTGTGTTATTATACGGTGTAGTTGTTCCCAACTGTGCGATTAATGCAATTAATATGAGTGCTTTAATCAGCTCTCCTCATTACAGCCTCAATGGTGGAATAATGCCATAGATCAGGGGTGGGGAACCTTTTTCCATAGAAGGGCCATTTGTAATGTAGGAAAGGTTTTCTGGAGGCCGGACCAACAGTATCTCCCCTCCGGCTGCCGATCAATAACTGCTGCTGCAGTGCTGCTGGTCTGGACGGCTATCGTGCAATCGCACGCCCACCTGCGTCACACTGACACCACCTCACGCGAGACTCCCACTCCATCTCCGGGACTGGTAGGTGGGTGGGCCTCACAAACTGGCTATGGGGGCTGTTTACGGCCCGTGGGTCAGAGGTTCCCCACCCATGCAACTTTTTTGCCTTCTTCTGCGCCAGTCCCTAAAAGACCGTATTTGGGGCCATCTTTTCAAGCTTTTTGAGGACCTTCAGGTTCCAGAGGGAAATCCAGAAGTTCCTTTTCTGCCTTTCGAGGCCGGCACGGACAAGGGGCAGCCGCTGCCATGTCTGCAACATCTACCACTCATCATCAGGAGCCAAAGTCTTCCGAAAAGCCTGTGGCATGACAGGCTTCCGGACCACCTGGGGGATTCCCAGGTGGGGGCATGGCGGGTGGTTTACAAAGATTTGTGGGTTCTGCAGGTGGTATCTCTGGGATACCTGCTGGATTTCGCATTCTCGCCCCTAAGCAAATTTTTCACCACAGGGCTTCCGGTGTTAGAGGCCATGCAGGACGCCCTGTGGTTCTCTAATCAGGGGTCATTGTCCCAGTACTGCTGGATCAAAAAGGTCAGGGTTTTTTACTCAAACCTGTTGGTACCCAAGCCAAATGGCTCTTTTCGGCCTATCCTCAACTTAAGCTTTAATTTATTTAATTGTATATCACAAGTTCTAAATGGAATCTATTCATTCAGTGGTGGCCGGTTTGTAGCCAGGGGAGTTCGTGATGTCAATAGATGTCAGGGATGCTTATCTCTAAGTGCCAATCTGGGAACTGCACCAACGATTTTTCTGATTCCTGATTTGAGACCTCCATATTTCAGGTTTGGGCACTCCTGTTCGGGTTGTCCTCAGCGCCACTAATATTCACAAAAATAATGGCATGCATGGTAGCGGTCCTTTGGCTTCAGGGTGTTACCATAGTTCCGTACCTGGATGACCTTCTCCAAAGCGTCCCCTCCCCAAGGAGAGGCTAACCTCAGATGCGTTCCGGACATACCAGTGCCTCATCCAACATGGGTGGATTGTGAATTTTCAAAAGTTGCAACTGCAGCACTTGCAAAGGCTCCTTTCTTTGGGTTGCTGTTCGACACTGTTCAACAACAAATTTTCCTTCCCGTGGACAAGATCTTGTCTCTCCAGGCTTTGATCAAACATGAAACTGAAAAAGGGTGGATATGGACCAAGACTCAAATAGTAAGTTTGGGCCAGGGGCGCCTGACAGGAGTTGTTTTCACCAAGCTGCTGCTCTAAAATAGGATGGTCAGTCCTGTATGATACCAAAAATAGAAGAAAAAATGAGCAGCGCTGTTAAAAAATAGCCAAATTGATGAATCTATCACAATGATTTATTAGCTAAAAAGGTGGAATTCCAACAGCAGCATTTAAAAATGATCATAAATAATGGTTCTTGTTTAGTTTCACGGCAGCAGCATGGCTGCACGCTACTTTCGGGTTCGGCACACTTTCTAAAATAAAGTCCATGCCAACATGAACAGTTCATACCCCCACTATCCACGTTGGCATGGAGTTGATTTTAGATAGCGTGACGAGCCACCGAGCCCGTAGCATGGGCGATCCAAGCGAGCCCTGCAAGGGGACACAGACGCTGCTGCGACTGAGACGCTGCCACCGTGAAACTAAAGAAGTACCTAAATAATTGATTGATCAATACACAATAACATGCTCACAAATGGAAAGTCACGGATTTATAAGTCCAAGAGGAAAAGCTAATTTCCCAAGCACTAGTCCAGGGGAGAACCAGATTTGCATTTTGGATAGGAGTGGGCCAAAATGGCACAAATAACCAACTCCTTCTGCGGCATTGTTAGGGCAAAGTTATAAAGCTACCAGGTGTAGCGAAACATAAGGAGACCTTTTGCTACACCCTCCCAACCATCTGTCCTGGAACACAAGAGAAAAAACGGTACAACCTTATGATAGGGAAACGTTCCTCTTCTCCATATTTCAGAAATAAATGGATAAACAGATACCACACGTTCCTTCTGGGGAGGTAACGTCTCCTCTTCTCCAGTTAAAGGACGTACAATGTGATGCAATTCCTCTGCACTGATGATGTTTTTAGTGGGAGTTCCACAATGATGTTTCCAAATGGGTACCCAAAACAAATAGAATGCAAATATATGGTGCAACACCACTTTATTTTTTAAAATCACACACAAATAAAACAAGGGACATGAGATAAACCAAATGGCCAATTACCCGGATGGTGGAGAACTGGGATAAAACAGCTCTCAAATGCGCTCAGAAGAAGGAGGTAATACCCGGGATATTCTCCAAAAACAGGCAACAGGTCATAAGTCCATCAGAAGTCCCATTTGAAGTGGAATAGAGGCTCCAAATGCATTTTCAACCGGTGCCCCAGTCTTTTTTAAGGAGAGTGCCTCTAGTTACACTCCCACTGAGTTTTAAGCTGATATAAGCCATTGGTGTAACTACCTTGGATTAGCAGCCTTGGATTCGTAGAATATGTTATGTACCGCCCATCGCATAGGCTTTCCACCTATGGTTGGGTTTTGTGAATGTGTGGATCAGCCCTATTTTTGCGTGTTATTGGTTACTTTGATATTTGTGGTGTACGCTGGGATGTGTAGTTCCACAACAGCTGGAGGGCCATTAATTTGAGACTACTGATGTAAATAAAGGCTTCCATTTCCCAGAGGTTTTTAGCTCAAACTAAAAAAAAAGGCAATGCTTTTAATTTCAATGTGAGACCCCACGTGTTCTATAAAAGAATTGCAGTGTTAAATATCAGGCTTAAACATGCAGAGAAGTGGTGGCATTTACAAACTTCCACTTAGTAAATAAAGCCCTCTTACACCAAATACTGAGAATGAAGCATGGTGGTTCTTTTGCTGCACCTAGTTAGTGACTTGCACATAGTAATTGGCACCCTGAATCAAAAGTACTAGCACAGTGGCATGCAAAACCCTTCAGTCTTCACCTAATTGGGCAAAGATTCTTTCTACAGTAATATTATGAGTCAAAACTTCCAGGAAATGACAGAACACGCCAGTATGCTCTAATCACTTACATGACATGGTTATGTCCAATGTCAACATGACAAGCTGGGCTATACCTGGCACATTTGCAGGCATGTGGACTGGTCAGAACCACGCCCCTCGTGTGCTTTTTCCTCTCTTTGGGGTATATTTACTAAAGTTTAGAAGTTAAAATGTTGCCCATGGGAACCAATCAAATTCTGCGTATTTTTTACCTAGCATCTCTACCCCGAATAACCTGCACTTTAGTTACAATATACCGCCTAGAATATATTCTCTCCCTTTGAAGATCTTTCCTGGGCTACCCAGTGATGAGCCTTCCGTGGTTGCAGCAGCTGAAACAAAAGTTCCTCTGATTGATACTGTACTTACTAGATAAGTGCAGACATAACACACACAACATTTTTGTACTACGATTGCCCTAACTTATCTGGTAAGTGCAGTATCACTCAGAGAACCTGCTGTTCCCTGCAGTGCAGCTTTTCATCTCCTTCTCTATGAAGTAATAACAGGTGACTGAGCAATCCTCATAGGAACACTCACCCCCTGCAGTCTTCTCACAGAACTGTTTACTGAAAAAAATATGGAGTTTGTTATTAAATTAGTGTTAAATAATTGTTAATATCCTTCCAAAATTTTTAAAGTGCTAAATCATTTCAGAAAATTGCCATTTTGGGTTTCTACAGAGGTATCTGCCCACATATTGTACTTCAACTGTAGAAAGGAATCGGCTGTCTCAGTGTTTGTGGATTGTATTATAAAGAGAAATAGAAGATTTAATTGAGAAATTTGAAAAAGGAAACAGTCATTTATTTTGCTTTTCTAGAACATAATTGTTATATATTATATAAGGGTGGGTGTATGTACGTTGGTATTGTTTTGTAGTCTTCAGATTTTTTCTCACCTTGGTGACTCCTAAAAGGTGCTATCCAAAATTGTATAATATAAATAAAGCTATACATTGCAGGCACTTTTTGATTTAGTTACATATATATATATATATATATATATATATATATATATATATATATAAATAAAAATAATAGTAAATTACCCTTCCCCTCCCCTATCTACTTTAAAATTTGGTTAACACCCATAAGGGGTCATTCTGGTCTGTTCACCCCGTTGCGGGACCGATGTTGAGTGCCCTCGAAGGCTTGCACAGTCTCCGAGGTGCTCGCACATGCAAACGACCTGCCTTTCCTGCAAGTACCCTCGAAAACACTGGGCGCACCCAGGAAACCACTGGGCGTCCACTTGTGAGTAGGGGCAGCCACCTGCCTTCCAAGGGTGGGCGGCTGAAGTCAGCAGCCGGCGCTGTTCTCAGTGCATGGCGATGCTAATCTAAGTCAGCAGAGACTGACTTGGGTTGCCCATACACTAGTAAGATTTATCTTCAGATCTGGCTGGTTGGAACAAGAACATGGTTATGGATGAGTGACAGTTTGTCAGGTTTCCAGCATTTTAAAGCAAATGGTCAACGGTCATGTGCTCTCATCCATAACCATGTTTTTGTTCCAACCAGCCAGATCTGAAGATAAATCTGCGTGTGTATGGCCACCTTTAGATTTGCAAGCACTACAGAAATCATTCGCTGGTCGGCGACCATCGAATCATTTGGGGGCCGCATGCAAGCCTGTGAATGGAGGTTTATGAAAAACATCCATTTGCAGCGCTGCGTTGAAATTCACCAAGTAGTGGGGACGGATGTTCGTATGGGCAGCGTTACATGGCTCGCAAAGCAGCAAAGTAACACTGCTTTGTGAGCCAACCAGAATCAGGGCCATAGTTACAAGGGGTGAGATCTAATGCCATGGTCCATGTTAAAACCTTTCTGGAGTATAAGGAGGCTCCCTTAGGTACCTGCCAGCATAACAAAGGTGCCATTTCCAGCTTGCTCCCCCAGCCTGCTATGCAGAAAAGTGCAGCCACAACTGAACACATCTAACTGGGGTTTGGAAACTAACAGGACCAGAAAGAGTGACCTTATTTTTTTTGTCTGGCCAGACACACCAGAACTGGTAACGTTACCACTAATTTTGAACTTATTTTTACCCCCTTTATTTATATGCTTACAGTTACTAACATGCATGCTTTTTTGCAAAGAAATGTTTAATTAACACCTTCTGCAAAGCCACTAACATTAACATGCTAGTTGCAAACTGTCGGGATCCCTACAGTCAGTATCCCGACAGGCCGGACCCAGACAGCATGGCATGAGCAATAAAGCCCCTTGCGGTGAGCCACCTATTCTATTCTCCCTCTATGGGGGTCGTGGACCTCAGCGAGGGAAAATAGAAGACGGCCGTCGGGAACCCGGCTGTCAGTGTTTTGACTGTCGGATCCAGACTGTCGGGACCCTGTCCGGCACCCATTGCCAATATAGGGGCAGATGTATTAAGCCTTAACAAGAGATACATTCAAGATGTATTAAGCCTTAACAAGAGATACATTCAAGTGTGATAAGGAGAGATAAATGTCCAGCCAATCAGCTCCTTACTGACTTTTTTCAAACACAGCCTGTAACATGGCAGTTAATTGGCTAGACGTTTATCTCTCTTTATCACCCTTGCATTTATCTTGTTAAAGGGGTGTACACACGGAGCAAATTTGTGCTATTTTCTAAGCAATCTGACTAGATTGCTTAGAAAGTAAGCACAGATCTCTCTGTGTGTATGCTACGAGAGCTTAAATATCTCTTGCTAACTAAGTCAGTGCATGCAGTCACAATCTAGTCAAATTGCTTAGCAAATGACTGCAAATCTGTCTGTGTGTACAGAATGAGAGATACTGATTGCAATCTCTCATTCTGAACCACTACCCTGCCTTTTTTTGCTTAAGCAAATTTGCTTAGCAAAATCACTTAGCAAAATCACTTAGCACAAATCTCTGCATGTGTATGTGCTCTCCATGGGAGATCTTGACACCAGCAAAATTGCTTAGCAAAATAGCTTAGCAAAATTGCTAAGCACAGATCTCTACGTGTGTATGCCCCTTTAGGCTTAATACATCTGCCCCATTGTTCCATTACCCTCAATACAATATACATACTGCTTATTAAGTATTAAGGGGCACACACACATAGAGATCTGTGCTAAGCAATTTTGCTGGTGTCAAGATCTCCCATGGATAGCACATACACAAGCAGAGATTTGTGCTAAGCAATTTTGCTTAAGCAAAAAAAGGCCGGATAGTGGATCAGAATTAGAGATTGCTATCAATAGCTCTCATTCTGTACACACAGAGAGATTTGCAGTCATTTGCTAAGCAATCTGACTACATTTTGACTGCATGCACTGACTTAGTTAGCAAGAGATATTTAATCTCTTGGGAGCATACACATGGAGAGATCTGTGCTTACTTTCTACACTTCATACAATGAGGGTATAGATCATAGGGCCGGCAGGTGATATGTATAGTCAACACTGAAAAAAGTTACGGTGCCTATACACTGAGCTGATTTAGGCCAATTTCGAGGAATTCTCTCAGCCAATCAACATGTGGCCAGTCATTTCAAAATATTCAGCAGCAGCATCTCCAACCACGCGGCTAAAAGCTGCCAGCTGCTGCTTGGACAGATCCTGCCGCCGCCACCACCTCCAGCTGGCCGGACCCCACTGCCCACCCCCACAGAAGCTCCCCAGGAGTATCGCATGCAATTTATTGCATGTGAAAATGGCACATGAAGTGCCAGATCGCATGTGATCCTCCCGAGGGGCTCTCAAGGGCAAACTGGTCCAACTTGTCCTTAGAACAAATCAGCCCAGTGTATGGGGGCCTTTAGACAGAGAATAGGTCCAATTAGTGTATCGCTTCACGCGCCATGCATCAGGCCAGATGCTTCTCTGTCACCACTGCGCTCGGCCCGCTTTTCCACATGGGTGACATATAGCATGGAAAAGTAAAAAAAAAAATGAAGAAAATAGTGCCATGTAACCCCTTGCATATAAGTGCATACCGATGGCACCTTACATCACTATTATATATTGGGAACCATGCAGCATTATACTTTTCCAATCATGTAGTGCCCAGAGTGTGTGTTCTTTAGCCAGGTGCAACCACACCTAGCGGTTCTTCTCCTCTATGGTTACTGGGGCACGCCTGGTGCCTGGGATATTCAAACATAATGGACACATGCTGTACTTAAAGGCATCTTTATCTACTAAAAAATGCAGTATGGTTGTCATTTTGAAGCCACTTAAAACTACAAGTAGGATGAGATTATTTATGCTCAAATTGACAAAATACCAAAGGAGAGTAGCTAATAAGTGTGCTCAATTTCCCAGAAAAACACATCTGTAGATGAGGACAAAGGTCACATTCAAATGGATTAAAACAACAAAAGGCTATAAAAAGCACAAGAATAAAATGTAGTCAAATGTCCTTGCTCTGTAACAAATACAATGTTTCAACTAAAATAATTAGAATTTTATTTTTCGAGCTTGCTCTTCTTGGAGATCGGTTCCCCATTTGCTTTGCTTTGGTCATTCTCATTTGATGTAACACCCGGTATCTAGAACAAGAAAACAAATACATTATTGCTGTAAGATTTTGTCAGGGTATCACCCTAGGACCTCTGTCCTTCAATGTCTGCTCCATAACTATTGGATCCGGTGAGATGCCAACTGTTCAGTGTGCATTTATTACCCACCTGTCTCTGCATTAACTAGGTTTGCTGTACCTACAGTATATAAAGGCCTGCTGTAACACTAGGGAGTGCTGCTGCATTTGTGACCAGCCTTGTGTTGTATCCTGTGGCGGCCCATACCTTTTGGCAGGAGGGCGGGGTGGGCACGATCCAGACACCCCTCCCCCTTCCTCCTCCTTCTGGTTCCTGCCACACAGATTGTTCCCGGCGCTTGTACTGTGATGACAGATGCCGGGACTGGCGCATGGGCAGTACAAACCTTTGCAAACCTCTGTACTGCGCATGCGGCCAGCTTCTATGGGCTGCTTCAGGCAACAGCTCATAGAAAGGAAATCATGGTCTCGGCGCCTGTATAACACAGATGATGAGCACCAGGATCGGCGCGTGCGCAGTACCAACATAGGTACTGCACATGCGCAATCTCTGGATTTTGCTTGGCAGCCCATAGAGAGGCTTCCTGGAAGGAGGGAACACCTCCCAATGCGACTGCCTTGGTGACTGGCACGTCAGACTTCGAATAGGAAGTCACTGACAGTCTCCGTGAACCCAGTGCAGTCTATATTCAGACTGCATCTAGCTTCACTACTGTGGCGGATTTTACCGCAGGGGGGGGGGGGGGGGGTCTGTTCTGCAGGTCCCTAGGCATCTCTCTCTTAATTCACATTTGTGTAAAGCAGGGATGAACCAATATGTTTTATCACCCCGCTACAGCTCTGCTCCTATACAAGGAACTGCATCAGTCCTGCTATGTCATTAATGCATGAACAGTCTTTTTTCCTAAACTCCCAGCCACCCATTGAGGTTAGTTCCTGCCCTAGCTCTGCTGATTGTTAGCAAACAGAAGATGCAATAACCACCATGCTTCTATAGGGGTAAGCCTTGTACACTTTGGGCGACTTATGTGAAAGCTGCTCAGTTTTCTTATCAGTTTTCCAGTGTGTACTGGGCAGCAATGAGCGGTGACTGACCGCCACTCATCTGCTGATATTACCAGCAGATAAGCAAAAGAGTGTGTGGCTTTCCAAATTGTCCATCCCCCATCATCGTGCACCATGCACACTGGTTATATTTGCCCAGTGTGTATTGACCTTAAGTTTTTAGCCAGAGTCTAAAAAAAACAAGAAAGCCGATAAATTCAAATAAATATGAAGGTAATGACTGACCTCAGGCTCTACGAGTACCATGCGTATTTTCTGGTGCTGGATGTTTGACGCATCCAAAGTAATTTTTACTTTAACTTTGTCGAACATGTAGAAAGTTGTATTCTGCACTGTTAGAGAGGGAAGCTTAAACCGGAAAAAAAAAAAAAGATTGTAATTGTACACTTTAAATATTATTTAAAATGAAAGATGTTGAAATTACAAATACTGCCAAAATTTACTGTGTACTAAAATACATCATCTATAAAGCACTTAATGGTGGAAATGTAGTAGGGTGAGAGAATCAGAAAGTGAGAGATTTGGTTAGAAATCTCCAGTTTTTTTGTACAGCGGCAATCATTTACACTGCAATATCAAACTGATTTTGCAGTGTAAATGATTGCCGCTTTAAAAAAAATAAAAAAAAACAGGAGACCAATCCCAAGATCGAAAAAATGGCCTGGGATTGGCCACCCTGCACATAATGTGGGAGATATTTCATACAACAGTAGAGAGGCAGCCTACATGAAAAAAATCCAAGGCACACATGTAAAATGGGTAAAAAAAAACTGCAATTAGATAAATATTTTATTCCTTAACAATAAATATGAAATAACTATTTTTAATGAATCTCCGAACTGAAACCACAGCATGCAACTTACTTCATCATTGTAACTCAGTCTAGGTTTAACTTTGTCCCTCTCCTCAAAGAACACTGTGCCTTCTAATCCAAACTTGGGGATCAGCACAACAATGGCATTTTTCCTAACAAACAAGATGTATCCTTCTTCATTCAGAATTCCTTTGGTTTTAAAGAACAGCTGTTAAGGAGATAATGCAGATGTTACAGGAAATATATACCACCATCACAAGCTTAGGAAATAAGAACCTTACAATCAATCCCACACAACATACAGGAAAATTAGTTTACTTTAGGTAGTCTCTGTAATAGAGACCATACCAAAGTAACCAATGATCAATCTGCCCAAACAAACAGTGTTGCTTCACCGTACCACTTTTTTTTTTTTTACCTCTGCCGCTTCTGACACTATGGACCACCTTTTACTACCTTCTACACATCCGTCACAGTATTGGCATATGTGGTACTGTCCCCTCCTGTGTTACCCTCTACTTTTTAAAAAGTTCCTTTTCAGTTTCTGCTCCTTCCCTGCTCTCCTACTACCTGTTGGGAATTATAATGGTCAGTACTAAAAACGAATGATCTCCTTCAGCCTACACTAACATGTTTATGTTGAGGACACACTTATCTCTCCTCCTCTGCCCTCTATCATTCTCTTCTCGTGTGTCTCTATTCCATCTCTTCATAGATGTCCCAGCACTTTTTCAAACTCAACATGTCCAAAATGGAACTGATCATCTTTCCTCACACCTTCAACTCACATGAACTACAATATGTTGTCCTCTGTTATGTTTTCTGCATGGGTGACGTTCTTCGCTTCTACCTCTCTCAACACTGCTGCATTACCTTCACAACATCATTAGGATTAAGCCCTTCCTCACAGATGATACCGCTAAAAATGCTTATCCACTCCCTCATTAATTCTTTCCTCAAAATTGCTGAATTTTGTACCTGTCTGGCCTGTTTTTTCCCCAGATTGTGGGGTCATGGTCACAGTGGATACACTATTGTAACAGTACACATCAATCATATAGCTCAGATTGTGTTTTTCTAATACTTATGATTTCAACTTATTACCGCCAAAAGAAAAAAAAAAATCCCCAGCTGGGGGACGCACAAATAATGGTCTTTTCACCAGCATTTTTCAAAAGGAGAAAAATGCCTAAGAGGTCTCTGATGCCAAAAGTATTTTCTCAGCCTCAATTGAAGCAGTAACATCCACCTTGTAAATCTTGGAGAAAGCATGCAGAGAAAACCCTATGATGTGCTCTGCTCTATAGGCTGGGGTAATCTACAATAATAAAGACTGAGGATGCACAAACACCTACTTGTGGCCATTTTAAATGTTTAGGTCAGAGGTTCTCAAACGCTGTCCACATTGCACCCCAATGTTCCAGGTTTTAAGTATCTCTGCTTAGCCACAGGTTATTTAATTAGAATCTCAGTCAATTTGGAAAAAAATAAATCTGTACTAAGCAATGGATAAACTTAAATAAAACCTAGACCGTTGTGGTGCCTTGAGGACCACTTTTTTTCTCTGATCTAAGTAATACTTCCTCAGAATATTACCCAATAGTTGACTGAAATACACCAGTTCTTAAGAAATCTAGGAAGCTGATTTAAGAATTTAGATCATGTGGGTTCCGGGACAGAAGCTTTTCCTGTGTCTGTTTAGGACAGGCATGTCCAAACTATGGCCCTCCAGCAGTTGTGAAACTGCAAATCCCATCATGCCTTGCCACAGTTTTGCTTCTAGGGAATGCTAACATTCTGGCAAGGCATGCTGGGATGTGTAGTTTCACAACAGATGGAGGGCCACAGTTTGGACATGCCTGGTTTAGGACCTTTATATATTTGTAAAGAGTTAGTCTAGTACTGGGAGTATAAAAATCCATAACAGATTTACCGGATTAAGAGATCATTTACAATTGTGATATCTACTGATATATACACTTATGAATTGTTTTTTAACAATAAATCTATTTGCTTTTTATACCGTTCATTATATTATATTTTATTAAATTACTATTGTTACTGTATTAGGGGAGTGACGACAGCCTCCTGTGACTGCACAGAAGTAGAAGGAATACCAAGGGGGTATTATTGTTAAGGCGGTTTATTTACTTGGTATTTTGCACAGATAAAGGTCGAAAATTACTATGGTGGAGGACTGATGGCCTTTTGTTTGACATACACACTTTATCAGTAACCCACAGAGAGACATACAGGATATGCAACATGTAACAAACTAGTTCAGATAACTAGAGAAATCAAACACATAGAAATTGTAAAAAACAAAAGATGCACTTACCTAAAATAGAGGTGATCCAAGCGTAGTTGCTTATGTCCGTTGACTAACAGTTCCTATATAGCAATAACAGCATACCCACTACTGTCTAAAGAGGGCCCTCGGTATACCCATGCTATTATCTTTCTGGGATCACCAAATTGGTCCATTGTGCCCACTGCCAGGAGGCAGCCATCCATCTTTAAAACTCCGGCTGCTCTATGGCTCTTTGACCACAGATCACTGCAGCATCAGGGGTGAGCGCACAAAATGGCACTAGCAGTTCCCTCTGGCCGTTTGTACTGAATCTGATGTAATGCACACTAGATTAAAATAAACTAGTGCCTAATTATATCTCACCAAAGGGTCATTAGCCAACCTTCTAAAATTCCCATAAGCAAGAGAAAAAGCAAATAAATAAGGTCTGTACATACCTGAGTGTGAAATGCAACGGATGCTCTCTGTGAGTATTGAGCCATTTTATGTCTGTAGTTGATATTTTTACAAATGTCCGCCAGTTTATGTTTGTCGGTAAGGTCTGGGTAGGTGTAATCTGCTCCCACAGCTACTGCGAGAAGTCTGTGGACAATTATATCAGCATACCTACAAAGAATAATACACAGCAATGTCAGCTCAAACACGTGCATTTATCATGCAAAAATGAATAATGATTGTAAAAGGTTTCAGCCATCCCTTCTTGCATTACTATACCACTGAAAGTAATCTGACAATCAGAACACTATAAATAAAGGTGCATACACACGGTGGGATATTGGCTATGGATAATGTTGACAATGTGATTTCCCCTTCCTAAAGTGCATGGAGCAAATTCTGACTATATGTGATTTGGCCTATAAACTAATAAACTGTATGAGATAGTCAAAATTGCCTTGCCTGCACAGTCTATTTTGACTTGCGATACCAACCTCACAGGGCGGCGCTTTGGAATCTCAAGTAGTACAAACACAGTGAGATTTTGGCTAACATTTCTTACGAGTCTGATATATAGTACAAATCGCAACCCAAAATAACACCGTGTGTGCGCCTAAAGAAAGTGTAAGAGCAGATAATACTGCATAGATTTCATAATACGGTGATGTGTGCTAGAACCAGAAACCATCTGATTCACTTTCATTAAATAGACAAAGACAGAACAAGCGTGGTTGCTGTACAAGTGCACCAACTGCACCATTTTAGAACTGACATTTACTAAGTGCCATGAACCAAATAGCAGCTATATATCCACCTATACCAAACTACTGAAAGTTGGCTGCTATAGGTTTCGACACAGCAGGACTTTTTTTTTATTAAACTAAGTATTAAATTAGCACTACTATCTGGTTTGGACTTTTGTAGCAGCTTGAAAAGGGGATTTTGTACTTACCGTTAAATCCTTTTCTCAGACTCCATAGGTGACACTGGAGAGTTACAGTGGGGAATAGAAGGCGACCACAGGGAGCTTGGGCACTTTAGAATAAATTAATAGTGACTAACTCCTCCCCTTCTACTTCCTCTCCTAGGCAGTTAAGTATGTGCCCGGAGGGAGCTGGAAGAAAGGAAAAACAACCCACTTCCGAGAGGAGGTCAAACATAACATAACAAGTCACACACACACTCACATAGAGTGAACATATAGTTTGAAGAATAGCATTCATAACAGAATGAACTCATCCATAAAAACCTAGTAAAACTTAGAACTCAGACTGAGTATAGTAGTCTTTTTAACCTCAGGTAATTGACCAACCTGAAAACCAAACAGTAAACCGGAGAGACAGCGTCGGGTGGGCGTCCAGTGTCACCTATGGAGTCTGAGAAAAGGATTTAACGGTAAGTACAAAATCCCCTTTTCTCTTTCCTCCACTAGGTGACACTGGAGAGTTACAGTGGGGACGTCCCAGAGCTCCCAACACGGGTGGGATGACGCTGAGAGCCCCTTAACACAGAACGGCCAAACCGCGAGGCAGCTGCCGCAAAAGTGTCAAACTTGTAAAAGCGGACAAAGGTCCTCTGACCAGACCACGTAGCCGCTCTACATAGATCCTGTATAGAAACTCCACGGGCAGCCGCCCAGGAGGTACCCACCGACCTTGTAGAATGGGCGGAAATTGAAGAAGGTGGCACCCTAGAGGAGGCCACATAAGCTTGACGAATTGTCAATCTGATCCACCTGGCCAGGGCCTGCTTGGAGGCTGGCCAACCAGGACGCAAGGAGTCATAGAGGACAAATAAGGCATCCGACTTACGTACAGACTCTGTTCTGGCCACGTAAATTCGCAAGGCCCGCACCACGTCCAGCGCCCTAGACTCCTGTGAGTCCTCCCGAAAGGCCGGCACCACAATAGGTTGGTTAATGTGGAATGCCGAGACCACCTTTGGGAGAAAAACACTAGAGGTGCGCAGCTCCGCTCTATCCTCATGGAAACGTAAGAAGGGTGCCTTACAAGAAAGAGCACTGAGCTCCGACACCCTTCTAGCTGAAGCCAAGGCCAACAGTATGACAGTCTTCCAGGTGACGTATTTTAGTTCCACCTCCTCCATGGGCTCAAATACAGAAGACTGGAGGAAAGCCAGTACCACATCCAGGTCCCATGGAGCAGTAGGAGGTCTGAAGGGAGGTTGCAGCCGCAACACCCCCTGGAAGAAAGTCTGTACCTGAGGAAGAAGAGCCAGCTTCTTCTGGAAAAAAATGGAGAGGGCGGATACTTGAACCTTCAAGGACCCCAGCCGGAGTCCTGAGGCCAAACCCTTTTGCAAGAATAGCAGTAATCTGGCCAGTTTGAAGTTCACCGGAGAAACCCTCCTGGATTCGCACCAGGCCACATAGGCCCTCCAGATGCGGTGGTAATGCACCGAGGTAACCTGCTTTCTGGCTCCTATCATGGTTGGAATCACCGCCTGCGGGATCCCTGCCTTCCTCAGGATGGACCTCTCAACAGCCATGCCGTCAAATGAAGCTGCTGTAAGTTGGGACAGGCGAACGGACCCTGTGTTAGCAGGTCTTCGCAGAGAGGCAGAGGCCATGGCTCGTCTACTAACAGGCCTGTTAGTACCGTGTACCACGACCGGCGAGGCCAGCCCGGGGCAATGAACAGCACCGTCACCGACTCCCGTCGGATTCTCTGCAGAACCCGAGGGATGAGAGGCACTGGAGGAAAGATGTAAATGAACTGATCCGTCCAGGGTGCCGTGAGAGCGTCCACAGCCACCGCCTGTGGATCTCTTGTCCGAGCGCAGTACCGGGGCAACTGATGGTTGTGTCTGGAGGCCATCATGTCTATCTGCGGACAACCCCACCGACGGGTCAGGGTCTGGAAGACCAGAGGGTTCAGACACCACTCTCCGTGGTGTACGTCCCGACGGCTGAGGTAGTCCGCCTCCCAATTTTCCACGCCTGGAATGAAAATGGCGGACACGGCCCCTGCGTGCTCCTGCACCCAGCACAGAATCCTCTTTACCTCTCTCATCGCTGCACGGCTGCGGGTGCCTCCCTGCTTGTTGATGTAAGCCACCGCCGTGGCATTGTCGGACTGCACCCTGATGTCCCTGTTCCGGAGAACCACTTCTGCCTGGAGCATGGCGTAATACACTGCTCGTAGTTCCAGCACATTGATGGACATCTGTGCTTCCTCCGGGGTCCACAGTCCTTGGAAGTGTAGGCCCAGCGTGACCGCTCCCCAGCCCCTGAGGCTGGCATCCGTGGTGAGGAGCGTCCAATTGTGAATGGCGAACCTCCTCCCCTCCTGCAGGTTGCTGGAGTTGAGCCACCACGCCAGTGACGCTCGAGCCTGATGGGAGAGAGAGATCCTCTGCTGTAGAAACAGGTGTGAGCCTGTCCACTGGCGGAGCAGACACAGATGGAAGGGGCGAGATCGAAACCGCCCGTACTGCACCGCCTCGAACGTGGCCACCATCCTTCCCAGCAGCCTTGTGCAAAGGAGAACTGTGACTGTTCGATGCTGCAGCACCAGTCGAACCGCTTCCTGCAGGGACAAGATCTTGTCCATGGGGAGGAACACCCTTTTCTGAACAGTGTCCAGAATCATCCCTAGGAACAGGATCCTCTGCGATGGGGTCAGCTGTGACTTCTGGATGTTGAGCATCCAGCCATGGGACTCCAGGGTCCGACGTGTCAGGTGGATGTTGTGCAGCAGAACCTCCTTGGACGGAGCCTTCAGCAGAAGGTCGTCCAAATAAGGGACAATGGTAACTCCCTGAGCCCTGAGTATTTCCATCATGACAGCCATCACTTTGGTAAATACCCGAGGCGCAGAGGAGAGGCCGAATGGGAGGGCTCGGAACTGTAGGTGATAGTTCTGGACAGCAAACCGCAAGAATGCCTGGTGAGGAGGCCAGATTGGGATATGCAGGTATGCATCTTTGATATCGATGGATACAAGAAACTCCCCTGGTTCCAGGCCTGCAATGACAGACTGGAGAGATTCCATCTTGAAGCGAGTGAACCGCAAGAAGGGGTTGAGCTGCTTCAGGTTCAAGATGGGTCTCACTGAGCCGTCCGGCTTGGGAACCAGAAAAAAGGCTGGAATAGAATCCCCTTGCCTTTTCTGGTTCCGGGACCGGGAAAACCACCCCTTGATCCCTGAGCTTTTGGATGGCGGCCTGTAAGGCCCTGCCTTTTTCCTGAGAAGCTGGCAAACCTGTGGGAAAAAACCGGTGAGGAGGAGGCAACAAGAAATCTATCTTGTAGCCTCCTGCTACCAGGTCCTTTACCCATGCATCCTTGCATGAACCGGCCCATACCTGATGGTAAAAGAGAAGCCGGCCTCCCACCCTGTGATCTGGACAGGAGCTGGGGGAGTCATGCTGAGGGCTTTGAGGTAACCTTTGCATCAAGTATTGGAGCATTGGCTGACCCTCTGCCTCTTCCTCGGAAGCCTCTGGAGCTAGTAGCCGCTCCCCTAGACCTACCCCTGAATCTGGGGGTGGGCCGAAAGGACCGAAAGGACTGCCCTCCAGCAGTAGGAAATGACCTACGTGGGGGAGGGGCTGCAGTGGGCAGGAACTGAGACTTACCCCCTGTAGCCTGTGAAATCATTTTGTCCAGCTCTGGACCAAAGAGGGCCTCCCCAGCAAAGGGTAATGCCTCCACCGCCTTTTTGGAGTCGGCATCTGCATTCCACTGTCTCAACCAAAGAGTACGGCGAGCAGAAACTGAGAGAGCAGAAATACGGGCCGCAAGCATACAAACGTCTGAAGAGGCTTCAACCAAGTAACCTGCAGCCTCACGTATGTGTTCCACTAAGAGCAACATATCACTTGCCCCTGGGTCTAGAGAGGAGGCCACCTGGGATGCCCATACCTCCATGGCCCTATTGACCCAGCAACCCACCTGTGCCGGACGTTGTAAAAGACCAGCGGCTGTATAAACATTCTTCAGAGCACTCTCTAACCGCCTATCAGACACATCTTTAAGGGTAGAGGCACCTGGGATGGGTAACACTGTATTTTTAGACAAACGTGATACCGAAGAATCAACAGCAGGTGGCGTCTCACATGACTTTCTAGCATCCTTAGGAAAAGGATAGGCAGTGAAAAATCTCTGAGAAACCTGAAACTTTTTGTCTGGGTGTAACCAGGCTTTTTGCAAGTGTTCATCCAGCTCCTCTGAGGCTGGGAAATATGCAGACTGTTTTTGCCTTTTAGCAAACACTGAGGGACGCGCAGCCGGTCTCACCTCCTCTGCTACATTGAGGGTTAACCGGACTGCTTGTATTAAGTCCTCTAAACCCTGAGAAGGGACATCAGTGTCCTGCATAAGCGGAGCATCAGGCTCAGCATCAGGCTCAGCATCAGGCTGAGCATCAGGGTCATGAAATTCATCCTCCTCTAGAGCTGGCATGTCATCATCTGTATCATCTAACAGAGGGACCTGAGGAAACATCCTACTAGCAGAAGCCAGTCTAGGGGGAGGGGGTGAAGAAGTGTCTGCATGCAATGCTCTAGACAAACTCTCCACAGCAGAGGTTAACTCTGCCTGCATCCCTATCTTGTCTGGCAGAAGATAACTCAGAAGCTAGCTGAGAAATTACTGTAGACAACTGTGAAGCCCATACAGGAAGTTCCTGCCCCGATGTAGTTGGGGTGGGGGCTGGGGATGCAGTACATGAGGGACATAAAATGGCGCCCTCTGCGTGTGGCGCGAACTTATTGCTGCACTTTTTGCACGCAATCTTTTTACCAGCCATCATACACTCCGCAATCTTACACAGAAAGGAGAGAAAGATGGAATACCGGACAGGAGAGGAGGTATAGGAAAAGAGGCAGAGTCTGCCACGAGGCCGCTACGCGCACTGTATATAAATATAACTTGCGCCGGCTAAGGGATCTTTTTGGACACAGTCCAAGCTGCCCTGACCTCCTATGTCCCGCTGTGACTCACTGAACCAGGGTCACCGGCACTTCACAGACGCTTCGAGGGAGCCGCGGATCACGCTGCTGCTTCAATGGCCGCTGCTCCTACAAAGAAGGAGGAAGCGGAAGTACCCAGCATGCCGCGCTCTCGCTCCTCAGGAATGGCGCTGTATTTAAAAGTGCGCTGCCGCGGCTTTTACACTGAAGCCCCCGCTAGCGGGGAATCAGTGTTATACTTACCCCTGCCGTAGCTGTCGGGTGCGGCATGCTGAGTGGTCCTCGAGGCGCGCTGCAAGCAGCGGCGACGGGACCTCAGGATCAGTGGATCCTGCAGCCAGGTACCGGAGGCGAGCTGCATGCAGCTGCGACCGGACCTGCCGACAGCGCCCGCGTCGCAGGCAGGTAGGGACAGGGAGCTACCTGCCTGTCCTCTTGCTGATTGCAGTATCATTATATTAAAAAAAACTATAAAGCTCAGGAGTGAGCCTTGAACGCACCCAGCTCCCGCAGGGCACATGCTAAAACTGCCTAGGAGAGGAAGTAGAAGGGGAGGAGTTAGTCACTATTAATTTATTCTAAAGTGCCCAAGCTCCCTGTGGTCGCCTTCTATTCCCCACTGTAACTCTCCAGTGTCACCTAGTGGAGGAAAGAGAAATACTGGAATCCATTCTACATTAGAAAACCTACGAAGCTCCAATATAGCTCCAATGACATACTTAATTTTTCTCTCTGTGCCCATGTACATAAACGAATGACAAGTATGCATCAGTATTTTCCCCGTAAGGGACAAACCTTCTGATGGGCGAGGTGAAGTGGGTGTAAATAGGAGAAGCGAGACCATAGTGATGGAAATCATTGTCCATTCCGGAGCAGAAGTACACCGCCTGCATCATGCATCGAGTTGCTAGAATCCTCAATAGTGTATTCAAATAAGGGAATTCAGCAGAGTCAGCTTGGTCTAAAGAGTCCGCTAGAGCCTTGGCAGAGTCGGTCTTAATCTCTAAATTCTAGAAGGAAAAGGAAAGCATAATTGGTCACTTATGTATTGCATAAGAAGTCATTAATGCCTGAATTATAATACGTACTACAGTATACTGTAATCTTTCCCTTACAGAACTGGACAGCAGATTTGCTTTGCAGAATTTCATAAGAAAATAGAGTACATTAGATAGCTTTCCCCCCTAAAATGTTATACACAATCAAGAACGTGCAACACCCACGTATAGGTTTTATATTACACTGCTCAAATAAAGGGAACACTTATAAAACACATTGTTACACCAAGTCAATCACACTTCTGTGAAATCAAACTGTCCACTTAGGAAACAACACTGATTGACAATCAATTTTGCATGCTGTTGTGCAAATGGATTAGACAACAGGTGGAAATTATAGGCAATTAGCAAGACACCCCCAATAAAGGAGTTGTTGTGCGGGTGGTGACCACAGACCACTTTCTGGCTGGTGTTTTGGTCACTTTTGAAAACTGGCGGTGCTTTCATTCTAGTGGTAGCGTGGTAGGTTTGCTGTGTCTGTCAGCGTAGTGTCCATAGCATGGAGGCACTACCAAGAGACAGACTAGTACATCAGGAGACGTGGAAGAGGCCGTAACAACCCAGCAGCAGGACCGCTACCTCCGCCTTTGTGCAAGGAGGAACAGGAGGAGCACTGCCAGAGCCCTGCAAAATGACCTCCAGCAGGCTATAAATGTGCATGTGTCTACTCAAACGGTCAGAAACAGACTCCAGGTGGGGGTTGTGCTTACAGCCCAACACCGTGCAGGATGTTTGGCATTTGTGAGAGAACACCAAGATTGGCAAATTCACCACTGGCGCCCTGTGCTCTTCACAGATGAAAGCAGGTTCACACTGAGCATGTGACAGAGTCTGGAGACGCCAAGGAGAACGTTCTGCTGCCTGCAACATTCTCCAGCATGACCGGTTTGGCAGTGGGCCAGTAATGGTGTGGGGTGGCATTTCTTTGGGGGGCCGCACAGCCCTCCATGTGCTCGCCAGAGGTAGCCTGACTGCCATTAGGTACCGAGATGAGATCCTCAGACCCCTTGTGAGACCATATGCTGGTGCGGTTGGCCCTGGGTTCCTCCTAATGCAAGGCAATGCTAGACCACATGTTGCTGCAGTGTGTCAGCAGTTCCTGCAAGACTAAGGCATTGATGCTATGGACTGGCCTGCCCGTTCCCCAGTCCTGAATCCAATTGAGCACATCTGGTCTGGACATCATGTCTCGCTCCATCCACCAACGCCACGTTGCACCACAGACTGTCCAGGAGTTGGCGGATGCTTTAGTCCAGGTCTGGGAGGAGATCCCTTAGGAGACCATCCGCCACCTCATCAGGAGCATGCCCAGGCGTTGTAGGGAGGTCATACAGGCACGTGGAGGCCACACACACTACTGAGACTCATTTTGACTTGTTTAAAGGACATAACATCAAAGTTGGATCAGCCTGTAGTATGTTTTTCCACTTTCATTTTGAGGGGGGCTCCAAACCCAGACCACCATGGGTTAATACATTTGAATTTAATTGATCATTTTTGTGTGATTTTGTGGTCAGCACATTCAACTATGAAAAGAACAAAGTATTTAAGATTCAAATATTTCATTCATTCATTCAGATCTAGGATGTGTTATGTTAGTGTTCCCTTTATTTGTTTTGAGCAGTGTAATATATATATATTCTGCAAAATGAAAAAAAGATCTACATATTTATAGCTTTAGATGTGATCTTACCAAACTAAAGTGTAAGCACATTTTCAAGTTATTTTTCTGCAGTATGTAAAGTATACAAAAGCAAGACACACCAGGTTGCTTCAGAGACAGGTCTGCAGTCCCTTCATGAGAAGACTTAAGGTGCATACACAAGAGGCAATCTTTTTAATAATATTGTTAATTTTGGCCCTTCTGAACAATACTGTTCAAAATATCGGCCAGTGTGTATGCAAAAAACGATGACTGATGCGTGCTCCCGTGGGTCATTAACGGGGTTTCTGGCTTCTGTACATGCAACTCAATTTTGGCTATGTCACTCACAAAAAGCTGCATATTACTAGACTCTAGCTAGATCGTTTAGTGTGCATGCACAATATCGTTTGTCCGGGACACTGGAAAGACCAAGGGAAATTGTTCAGCAATATTGCACGATGAACACATCATTTAATGTATATGGGCCATAAGTGTGAGATCAGGACCCAGTGGTCAGTGTGACAGACAAAGGAGACTTGCCTAAATTCAACTTTAAAAGTGGGGATATTGAGTAAGCTGCAGTTTATCTTGCAACTAATCGATGGCAAAAATCCACACAACACGTGCAAAGACTATTCAAAGCACAAAATATTGGCACTTGAGCATGGGAACCCACTGATGCCATGTAAACTGCAGAATTCATGGGTTGTCCCACACCCCACACACGTGCAGGCAAACTTTGTGGGGTTGTTAGGTGAACTATCTCTGAGCAGCGAGGTTCCGGGCGAAAGTGGGAACTCGCTAATTGAATACCTTCTGAAGCTAATTGAATACCCCCTCTAAGACTGAATCCTATATGAATAATGAGCTAGTCCTGCACATGTCACCTTGGACTTTGCAGCTTTGACGAGAATGTCATAATTTCCAGGTGGAGGAGAGGGATGTTTGCGCAGTAAAGCGTACTCCGGAAATTCATCATAGATCTTTTGTGCCACTGAAATGTTCGCTAGCAACATGAACTCTTCCACCATTGAATTGGTTTCTCTAAAATATAGAAAACATATTGAGTTAGTAACTGAAATTAAACTATGTTTTCGGTGTAGATATCGGTAATTTAAGTGAGTCACAGATTTAAAAATAAACATGAGTTATGGTATTTAACTGAAATACGTATACCTCAATGCATATCTGCAACAACATAACAATGAATGCTTTCAGTCTGATAACAATAAAATAATTAACTATATACAGCCAAATTATTACAAAATAGTTACTCAATGAAAGATAAAAGTTAGATTCACCAAGTATATGTTGTACAAGGAAAGAAGTTATACAAATGTTCTCACTGGTTACACATTTTTCCATTTATGTTTTATATCATAATCCAATCATTCACATGCTGTGGAAAATAGGACTATACATGTAGCACAACTAGAGTTCTGACAACATACTTGAGTTCCTTGGTCTGCAGGTCTATGGGATCGTGGGTTTCACTATCTATATGAAATCGGACTTCTGGCGAGGAAAGCGTTAAGGCACTGTAACACAAAAAACAACAACATTTATCACTTTTCCTGCTAATAATTGCTACATGTTATCCGAACGCGATACCTTAAAAACAGAACCATTTCTCTTGCAAACCATAGAAAACCGCTTGATATCAAGCATCACACATTGGGCCAGATGTATCGTACAAGATCAGAATGGTTGTCAGGAAGCAGACAGCCCAGCAACAGTGGACTGCTTGTCTAACTTCTATAGCTTGCCTTTTATATACAGTTTTGGTTTGTCATCCATACAGCAGGTTTTCCACAGAAATTCAGAGATTGGGCTGATTTGATAGGAAAAAAAAAAAAAGGTGTCGTCGCATCGGCCCCTGTGACTGCACCTATGTAATAGGTGTAATCCCTCCAACTGGAATCACCCCACCTCTGGTCATCCCCCCCGAGCTCAGAGCCGTGATACTGAAACAGGATGGAAATGTTTAGCGTATCATTTTATACTATTTTATTTTTAGTTTCGTGCCTTTAAACTAACAAACCTATTCAGAATCAATGAGAAGTAAAAGGTCAGGAAAATAATAAAATAGTCAATAGTTTACCCATTATCTATTCTCCGCTTCTTCAAAATCTTTGCTAATTTATTCAGCAGACGCAGACTTTTGGTTATCTCATCATTCATGTCAGGTGAATCAATTCTCATCTGTGCTTCTGCATAGGTAAGCGAAGCCTGCAAGAGTGAAAAGGAGACATTGGGACATATTGCTCCATAAATTTGGATTAATAGCTGAAATATGCAAGTGTGAGACAACTGTAGACTACCGCCATCTCCTACACACACACGTACTAAAGTCTAGCATATTAAAAGTTCTATTAGAGGTTAGTAGGGGAGTTCCCATAATAGATTTGGAGAACATAACATTTTGAATCCAATGATCATAAGCAGAAAGATTTGACACTATATACAATATTCCCCAGACCAGCCTTTTTTAATGCAGTTGACATTGACATTTAATATCCGAGAACACATACTGCTTATGCTGAAGTCATTTGGAGCAATACAAATGGATGCAATTTAGAGGGTATGTAATGGAGGGTGGGGGGTGGATGTATGAAGTGGTAATAAGGGAGGAGAAGTGAGGCAGAGGAGAGGTGGCCCATGGCAACCAATCAGCACTGAAGTAACATCTATTATTTTCATACTATAAATTATAGCTGATTGGTTACCATGGGCCACTTCTCCTCCCTTATCACCGCTTCATACATCTACCAGTCACAGAAAGCAGGCCAAAGGACAGGCAGGTTTTTGGTGAAACAGAGTCTTTTAATGGCAGTAGACACATATGCACACAAAACCTCTGGACACACGGTGATAAAACATACAGGAGAAAACAAATGGTCCAGCACCCAAAATGTCAAGGTTCAGTCTGCTGCTTTAGCATGCAGTCACAGTCTACTATGCTCCCTAGTACAAATACAAAAGTCCCTGGCAACATGACAATATGCGAATGCGTTCATAACGCACGTGCGGGGGATGGACAGCTGACATAACCGGTTGTCAGCTGCCTGCCCAATTCCCTCAAAAGCTACACGCATATGTATGAGTGGTCTGGACCACCCTTACATATGGGTGCGCCTTCGCCATCATTTGACGGTTCGCAACCATCGAAAGATGGGGGAGATTCCCACTGGCATGCGAATAGAGGTTTATGTAAAACATCCATTTGCATGCCAGACAAATGGAACCAGTGTGCAAAGGGTGGGCGTATCACCATTCCCAGGGCGGGTTCTGGTTAACTCGCAAGGGTGTGAATTTGCGCCCGAGCGAGTCAACCAGAATAAGGCCCTATGTCCGTTATTGGAGATGGAAAACCTAGCTTTATTTGTCCCAAATACATGACAAACAACCGAAAGTTTGCCTAGTGCACACTACAAGAGAGGGGGGGTGGGGGTGGCGGAGAAGGGCGGGGTGCGCCGGGCAGCACAATTAGCATATGGGAACGTCCAGCGTTCCATGGGTGTTATAATGAGAACGTTGGGCGTTCCCAGGCTAATGGGGCTGTGATGGACATGCGGGGGGTGGGCAGCTGACATCACCGGATGTCAGCTGCCCGTCCTGTCCTTGCACAGGGCGCCCGCAGTTTAGAGTGACTATATAGGTCACTCTGAACTGCGTTCACGGGAGAAATCATTCGATGGTCGGCAAATGGATGATTATATAAATCATCCCGTTTGCAGCCGTGCGGGGGTGGGGCACGGTGTGCGACATCTGATGGACTTGCAAGGCTGCAAATTTCGAATCAGAATAAGGCCCACAGAATACCCCAGAAACCACACACTTGAAACATATCAGACTTCTAAATTTTCCTCAGGATATCTACAAATATTAAATGGTGATCACCATAGCTTTGAAAGCACACTTACTTTTGAATTGATGACACTTTTTGTAAACTTGGTGTTTATAATATTAGCATCCTGGCTTATCTCCCAAATGCAGGAAAAAGATAATCTGCAACACATGACAAAACGCAAAACAGGTTTCAAGTAAAAATAATCTCATTCTAATGGCAACTCACAGGAAGATACAATCATAATTCATACCTGTCCACCTCAGATCTCAGGGAACACAAATTTGAACTGAGCAGCTCAGGGACCATGTCAATTCTCTGAAAAGAGATCACAAAGTGGCTTCATTAACATCAGCTTAGTCCATTGAGCTGGTGCACAGAAGCGATGTGAATTCTAGATTACAGCAAATAAAAGTCAAAGGGCGGGATGCTATATAGCAGAAATGCGGTAAAAACCCCGTTTTCGGGGTTTCTACCGCATTTCTATATGCTATATGGCGCCTCCGCAGTGTCAGCGCTGCGGAGGGAATCGCCAGCTAAAGCTGGCGAATCCCTGCAGAAGCCTATGGGCTTCTTACCGCAGCGCTGTTTGAGGGATCCGTCACGGATCCCTCCCAGCGTGCCCTGCGGCCGGCGCCGGGGTCTGCGCATGCGCAGATGGACTCCCGGGTCACAGACCCGGAAGTCCAGTGCCGGCACCGCATCGCAAGGGACAGCTCTTACCGCAAGAGCTGTCCCTTGCATGAATAACGGCATATGTTATAGCATATGCCGTTACTAATAATGCGATGTCCGGCGAAGGGGGGCCGCGGATGTTATAACATCCCGCCCTTAGCATGTATCCCCGTCATGGCTGGAGCAAATGCTGTGCAGTTTTATTTATTGAGATTTTTAATCTCAATGTCAAACTAGGGATGTCATTGTATAGCATTATATATGGCAATGTCAAATTCAAAATAAGAAACGGGATTTACAGTAGGTTCTTACCTGTTAAATCCTTTTCTGTAACTCTGTAGGGGGCACAGGTAAAATGGGAGAGGAGCAGGCAGTCCATGTTTTGTTTTTATTTTGTGGCTGTTAAATTTTTCTATTTTTCCCGCTATATATGCACGGGGAGGGGACCCGCTCATTAAATATGCACTGCACTGGGTCCCCGCTCATTAGATATGCACAGAGCGGGACCAGCTCAGTGCTCAATGCTACCTGGTTGTCTGTTAGCCAACGGCGCCCACCAACATAAATGATTTTTTTTTTATTTTAGAATTTACGCCGCTGATGGGGATAGGCTGGATCCGTACATGATGTTTTGCCAAAAACTGCTTTCTATGTGTGAAACGGGTTCAATGTGAAAGGTACAAAAACGTTTACAACATGCGATGTGAAAGGGGTTTAACTTGCTCTGACCCATTTTAAGAAACATTTTAAATAACGGGTCTAAGCAGGTTTTGCAATGTGAAAGCAGTATTAGGCATTATCAGTATTATTGGACAGTACGGATGGTGTAATGGTTAGCATTAATACCTCACAGCACTGAGGCCATGGGTTCGATTCCCGCCATGGCTCTAACTGTGCAGAGTTTGTATATTCTCCCCGTACTTGCATGGGTTTCCTCCGGGTACTCTGGTTTCCTCCCACAATCCCCCAAAAAATATACTGGTAGGCTAATTGGCTCCCAACAAAATTAACCCTAGTATGTCTGTGTGCGTGTACATGTGGTAGGGAATATAGAATGGAAGCTCCTCTGGGGCAGGAACTGATGTGAATGTTCAAATATTCTCTGTAAAGTGCTGAGCAATATGTATGCGCTATATAAGATACTGCTAATAAATAAATAATTAGACCGTTTGATCAATGTATAACAACATGCAGTATACTGGCTATATTCAGAAGATACACATTAACAATCACTATTACCTTATCGCAAAGGTACACAGTGGTTCCCCGATTTGAAGATTCCTGGTCTAGGGCATTTCCAGGCCTAATGAAGTGGCTTACATCTGCAATATGCACTCCAACCTACAGTGTACAACAAACACACAACAAATATCATACACAATTATATTATATTCAACCTGGAAAAATCTACTATTCAGTCACATTGTTCTATCTAAACACACTTAAAGTTTACATTATAAAAATTATACTAAAATAATAATCTTCTTGTAGTATTTTACCAAGTGTGTAACAGTATACAGTTATACATATACATTGCTCAAATGAATAAAAGCTCAGACAACTGTTATGAGCAATCACAATTAATGGATTTCCAGATCCAGGGATTTTTTGGCCAGATAAATGGAATCTACAATCTATTTGACTTGCTCACACATTACAGATTTATTTCAGTGATCGTCAGATTTTTCCATCTAAAGATTGCATCTTCATATCTGGAAATTGCCCAATTGATTGCTGTTCATAATGTAAATAGATGAAGAAGACGAATTGGGAATGCCCACACATATAAAAAAGTTCTGCAGATAATACCAGATTATTAAGCATGTTTAAAAATCTGATTAAGCAATCGATTGGCGATCCCTATTAATTTTTGATTGGGATTACCAAAAGGGGGAGCCCACACATCTAAAATTAATTGTGGCAATCATCTCCAGATCTCAGGATTGTCACAATTAATTGCTGATGTATGGGGCCCATTACCTTCTAAATCTGAAATGAGAACACATGCTTTGTTCTGGAAGAACAGCAATCTCAGAGAACAACCCACCTCCAGGTTGCCATTGTCTAGCTCTCTGCAATGCAGAGCGTCATCAATGTCCGTACAGCCAGGAGGATCCACGCTACACACAAACAAATGTCTCAGATCAACTCTCTTCTTCATATCCTGCAATGGGAAGGGAAGTTGCATGTGAGGCTTGTACTGTACTGCAACCGCACACAACAAATAAAGGGTATCGTTTGAAACAGATCTGTGTAAATACAAAAGTCCCAGAAATGTGTTCTTTGGATATTTATGCGTCAATGTCTACATGACATACTGGATTCCCACCTCTGGAATAATGGACCATGGCATCGTAGGAAGAAAGCTGAGAACAGCCTGGGAGAATGGTTGATGCGGAACATCATGTTCAAGTAGTAAGACCTCCGTCTCGGTCTCCTTATCACCAGCTGTACCCAGACTCCTGACAAAGTGACCCTATACGGAGGATAAATACATTGTATTTCTAAAGAATAAGGTACATTTTAAAGACAAAAGAGTTAAAAAAAATCCCAGAGTTCCTGTTAAGAAGAGAAATAAACTGCGACCACAAGCTTAGACCTAGTTAATGTTACTATTTTATTTAAGAGTCTAGTACAATCGCTTACATTACCTTGTGGAAGCGGATTCTGCTTGCAGCCTATGGAGATATGGGCAGAATCTTCCCAGCATAATAGGAAATGTTAAGTGCAAAGTGAACTGCACAAATCTGTCCCTTTATCAGGCATTTCACGGATGTCACCTGACTTTCCAGACCGGAGACTTCTAAAGCTTTTTGAAGCCTTCAGCTATACATCTGAATTCTAAATGATTGTCAGCCTTTAGTCAAGCTGGTCAGTGTATAGAATTGTGAAATCTAAAACCATTATAAATCATTGCAGATTTCTAAACTTCATCTGCATACTAGAAGTTCATATATTGAAACTATGAGGGGCACTCACATTAGGGTATCGAGAGTTTCTTGGCCATCCATCTACTGCCACAATAATTCTCTGACTCTCCAGAGTGGACGCCTGCCTGGTTTCTATGCGAATGCGAGGTATTTGCCTGTCAGCCGGTGTGAACAGATGGCGGGTGGACTGAAAAGGATAGAGAAATAAAAACAGGAACTCGCATTGTTATATAGTGTGACAAGAAATCAGGAACACTTACCTCTTTAATCTGTGACTTAGACAACATGCCGCAGTATTGTCTCCAGTTTCGCTTTATGATGCCCACGACTTTTCCGGAGGGCTTTGCCTTGCTCTTTTCACCAGTTTTTAGCTGCAACATAAAGTATGTAACATAAACCCCCTGTTCAGTCATACACAATGCGCACATTCTTTTCACTTCCTTTTCTAAACACAGTGGGCCAAATTCAATGCGGCCAGCAAGGGGGTTAAATGGCGGGGATCACTGAAAACCAGTGATCCTCACTGTTTAACCCCTGCTCCGGCCACTCACCCTATTCTACATCCCGGGGGAATCCTCACTGTCACAAACGGCGAGGCTCGCTGCTAATGCAGGGAGTCTGCTGCATTTAGCCACAAGCCACACTGTTTTAGCGGCTGCACGTGCAGTTTTCCCTACAAAAACCTAGCAAGGGGGAAACGGCATGTGCAGGGGGTCAGTTTTATACTGACCTTGCGAGCAGTGACAGCGGGCAGTCAGCACTGCTCGCTGTCACAGCTCACAAAAATCATTGAATACACCCCATATATTACCAGTCGTGGTCATAGGTTGCCTTTCATTTTATGTACAAACACAGATTGAAAAGGAACAGCTGACAACATGAGCAAACACATACATTGAAAAAAATTAAACACAATTATATAATTAACATTAGTTGAAAGAATTGTTAACGACATATTTTATTTAGATGGTACCACAAGCCTTCCGCAGCACCAAACTAAGTACATAAACAACTTAGAAAGAAAGACAAGAAAACAGCAACTTACAGTACAAGACCATGTAGGACAAGTACATGGTATTGCTACAATATTTGTACATATTGTTACCATTTTTTCTTTTTCCTCTACTGATTCAATATCGTCACTTTCCCCTTCATCCTGCAAAACCACGGATGACGGGCCCACCCAATTCTCTTTCTCCAGCAGCTGTACAGCAACTATATCTTCGTGCATCGCTCGATTTAGGTTTTGAAATCCTTGTAAAATTATCTGGAGAAGATTGTAAACAGCATGGTATGTATTTCCGTACACAGATGGGTAAAGTTTTCATTTTGCTGTAATTTACTATTCATAATAATAAAAAAACCGAACAGACAGAACATCTGAGGGCAACTAATGAGTATTTTGATGTAATGAAACAAGATTATTCGCATGATACTTTACACACAGAAGGTGTTACCTCAAGACCAAAAGAAACAGTGTAAAGGGAAATCAAATAAAAAAAGATGCCGGAATTTATTTTCTAAAGTACATCAGCAAATGCATGACTATAACTGGTTGTTGCTAAGAGTTACAATAGACATACTTTTTCACATGTATGCATAGATTTTCTGCCAAGCAATATCAAAACTTACTTACAACAGTGGAAGGATTAGATCTTAAATGTGAAGCTAAAAGAAGGCCTAAGAGTTCTACATACAGGAATATACATACATGACCCTATTAATAATACCCCTTTCACATTGCACTTATAACCCAGGTTATATCCTTGCACTTATAACCCAGGTTATATCCGAGTCAACAGGGTCCGAGGTGCATTAAGAAAACACCAAAGTGAATAACCAAGGTGGAGCAACCCGGCAATTCAGCCCATGATAAAAGAAGGTCGCTCTATGTATAATCGGTGTCCCGGGTTGTGATGTAAAAGCGGTATCAATGTCATAAGATCACACAAAAACAAAAGGCCAGTAAAAAGGAACACTAGATTGGGTGCAGGACTGTCTTGTTATATGGTTCGAGAAATGCCGCAGATTAAACTGAAGTTATTTATTAACCCTTTGAGTGCCAACGTTGCTGTAAGCGACCAAAATATCCACTAAAAATACCAACATCGCTCACAGCGACTGTTCTTTTAGTATAAATGCAAATACAGCCAAATCAATAAATTGAAGTATAAAATGAACAGTTGCGGGGAGCAATGCTGGCCTTTTTAGTGGGTCTCTCACAGCAACGGTGGCATATAAACAATTGGCATATAGTTAAATAACTATAATGAGGCTGACTACAAAAGCCCTTATCCCCACAACAGAGGGTATGCGATGTACACTGTACCGTCTGCCCTCCGTTCCCTTATGAACAATGAGGAGAGCACTTCAGAAATATATTAGAATTGAGTGTTATCACTCGTCATTGACCTTTCCTAACAGTATGTACACATGCATTAGTTCTGTATGTATATGCCAATGCTGGCTGCTTAGGGATACCTCTTTGTTCTCTACAGACTCTCCATGGACCCAGACTGTAGCCTCCAGGAAGTTGTCTCTACTTGCTCTGAATGTCCCTTGTAGGTAAATTCCAGATTTTATGCCTTGCTGTATCCTTGACAAAGGAATGTGCTCTGGAAAAATGATTCTTCCGCTTTCAACTTCATTCTGCAGGAAAAAAAGGGGGAGATCTACTAAAATGTACACAACATAACAGTTAAGAGACACATTTTTTTCACCAATATCAAACCAGACCCAAATATATATATATATTCCAGACTGGAAAGAGATGAAATCTCTCTTGGATCTACCTCTAACCTGAACCTTGTCTGTGACAACCGTCTCCCGTCTACTAATATTCTCCCAAGCCACTACCCACTAATATATCTACAATGCTGATAGGCTTCATAACTTTAACCTCTTTCAAAATAAGCATCTATTTAATATAACTCATAACACTTGCTTTAGCTGTGCGCTCTTCCCATGGGATGCAGTCAACTCAAGGCAGTCGGGATCCTGATAGTCAGGTCCCTGACAACAAGTAGTTGAGTTAAGGTTAGGCAATAGGGGGAGGATCAGGATTAGGCTGTGGAGGTGGAGTAGAATAGGATTAGGCTGGGACAATGTTTACTGGGATCCATCCGGATTTTGACTGCATCCAACCCCTTCCCATTACAATGTAAACCCTCTTATGAGAGGGAAGATTCAATTATTACATTGGACTTTAGCTCCTGGGCTAAAGGTGCATACACAATAATCGCTCATTTTTGCCCTTCTGATCGATATCGTTCAGAATATTGCCCAGTGTGTATGCAATGAATCTCAATCAATGCGTTGGTCGTTAGGGACCCCTGTTGTCTGTACATGTAGAAATATTTTTAATACATCGTCAATGACACGTACAGAGCGGGGTCTCGGGATTTCATTGAGCGATATGGTTCAGTGTGAATGCGCTATATCTTTCAGCCATCGGCACCGCCGATACAGATAGCTAGGTCGGTGCTTGGCAGAATCTCCCAGTGTGTATGGGGCTTTTGTGTCTATGAGCTATTCATTACTCCCCGCAACTAGCCCCAACTCTGCAATGATCAACGATTTCTACTTGCATCTTCCCCCACAGATGCAAGTAGAAGTCTGCATTAAATAGTGTTTTCGGGAAAGGTGCGCAGTAACGGTTTCGCCTGGTGCTTACCACGGGAGATGCTGTTTAACTGAAATTATTTGAATAGAACCGGAGCAAAATTTCAGCATAACAATTGAATCACCCCCCTTAACGTATTTATTTTGTCTACCAATTATCATGTGCCCTGGTTTTCCCTACTGTCTGGTGCTTAAAAAGAGAAAAAAAAAATAAACATAAAAGCCCATGTACAAAAGCCCAATTGCCAGGAGAGAACAAAGCCAGAAACCGTTGATGTTCTACTCTTCATACTTTCTATCACCTAAATCATCTAAAAAGAACACTTTTAATAATGCGGAGCAATAGTTTACTGCAGAATTATCCTTTAAAGCAAACTCTCACTAAGGGAACATTTATGAAGGTAGCGCAAGTACCTAGCTTTCACGTACCTTTTCATCAGACACATACGCAAGACGATCAACCAGTTCAGGATTAGCAACCAAACTTTTAATGTATTCTTCACCTACAAAAAAACCAAAACAATATATGTGAAATATTTTCGAGTGATGAAAAATACAAGAAAAATTAAAATCAAATGTATGGTAACAATCCATTATGTTATTAAGGGGTAGATTTATTAAGCTCGGTGAAGTGATAAAGTGTCTGGTTTTTATCACTGGCCAATCAGCTCCTACTTGTCATTTTTCAAAGCAAGCCTCCAACTTTACAGTTATGAGCTGATTGGCTGGTGATAAAAAACAGACACTTTATCACTTCACCGAGCTTAATAAATCTACCCCTATATATGTAAAGTCAACCTATTTGCATGAAGCCTCACCCATAACCACCTAATAGAACTGGATACAACCTGCAACAGCTACTCCTCTTTCTAAGAACCCTACTTTCCTCACATCTCCTCATACATTGTAATAAGCAGGGCTTATCTGACACCTTTCCTTCCTGTTCCATTTTCCTATAACCCTTACACAGTTCTAATATTTGTATAAAGCTCACCCCATATGGAGCTGCTGAGTATTTTGACCTCCTATAGATAAAGGAGGACGTTGTATTTGGACCTCGGTATTATCTGGGTGTAATATGTAGGCATTACCGGTTTGGGCACATGTGGTAATATGGCCCGTAAAAAGCCAGAACCGCTGATGTTCGATTATGAGATTGATCTGAATTTCCAGTCGATGTTGGTCAAAAGGTCTCAATATTGTGCACCATCTGAGATTTGTCGCTAATCTGCCCAGATTTCCTACGAATCATCATCTCTGTAGGTGGATTCACCAGAATACCACCATGCTTTAACAAAAAACAAGCACTAAAAATCCCTTAGAGCGTAGCCTTGATATGGGGACCTTCCACCTGCAGAAAAGTTGTGCTATCGGTTCAATCAGGGAAAAAAAAAAAAAAGTGTAAATGTTTTATACTAGGTCCCCCCTTAAATTTTCTCCACTAGGGCAAGAATGTTTGTGGAACTGTGCTAGGGAAAATAATATATTAGCACAGGGACAGAAGTGTCTGAAGTATAGTGCTGTCACTGTATAATCATAATAGATAATCCAATCAAATCTAGGAGCCTTGGGAGATATTTATCTTTTGAACTAAAAACAAATGACACTTAAGGGGTCTACACATGAGAAGAAGAGAGTCCTGAGCGATGCTAGATCACTCAGCACAAATAGCTGCAAGGCTACTCAGCGATCTGTCAGGGCCAGTGTTCTCAGTGATTATAGATTTATCCAGCATGCTAGATATCAATCAACGGGGCAATAGCAATCGCTTTGGCCCCTACACACAATGTAGGGGCATTTTATAAGCGATCGAGCGAGATTGCTTATGCTAGGTAAACACCAGTATAATCACGACTGTGAGCAGATCGTGGGACGATCGTAAGATCTGTTGGAGCACACGATCTGTATCCAATTGAATGGATCATTTACAAATCCTGACTACAGCAGGTAGATTGTCCAAAACGCACAGCGGGGACGCGCATCGAATCGGAATTTTATCTAAAACATGCCCAACTTAAATAGTCGGTCGAGATTGCAACGCAATTGGGGGGAATTGAGGCCAAATCCTTCTGGTGTGTACCCAGCATTACAAAGTGCCAGGGAATTGCTACATGTGTAGGCCCATTAGAGGTCACAAACCAACAACAATTTCTTAGATTTGGCTAACTTGCTCCAAGGATTTGTCATTCCCTGTTCTTTATTTTTTTTTTTTATTATAAAATGCCAGATTACTGTGGCAATTGTGCATAGCAAAACATCTCCTTTCTAGGTTGGACAATCATCTATTGGGCAAAAACGTCCAGGGGTACAAATAACAATCAAAATCTGTATAGAATTCAATCAGATTTCAGTTTATATACGGGATGAAGCAAATAGATCGTGCACTTTAATAATGATGGTTGAACTTGATGGACGCAAGTCTTTATTCAGCCATATATACTATGTAATTATGTAATCTAGACAAATAAGGACAACAGATTTATTTATAAATAATATTTCACAGCATAAGAGTACCTAGAGAAAAAAAAAAAAACTTACATGTGTATGAATTGATCCCTTCCTCCGTTGCCTTCTCTTTGTTTCTGCGATCATTTGTTATTAATAACACTTCTAGATTTTTCAGATTTGCAGACTTTTTCAAATGTTTGGAGTACCATTTCGCTGCGGTCCGGATTGCTCTGTCATTTCGATCGTTAGCACTTTCACCTTGTTCTTGTTCTACGTACGTTTCTCTGTTATGTAAAAAAGAAAAGTCAAGGTTCCGGTATGTTACAAACTGCAGAAGATTATAGGGTAAGACATTGCTATACCCTGAGGAAAATACATTATAGTGAAGCATTGGTATTAACTACTTGTTGGCATCCTCCGCTGTCTTACATCTATCCCAGAGAGCTGCCTTCTACACATTCTAAAACTTTGTGGATGGATAAATGTTACTGTGAGGTATCTGCAGAAAATATCAATGCTAGCGAAGATTACCGATGGTGCTCATTGGTGAATGTGTAGAAATGCTTTTCAGGGTTGGTTGTGAGATCTCTGATCCGTTTATACACCGGTGCACTACGGCGCCTTACTTCCTGCAGGACTATCTGCAACAATATGATATTCTGGATAACAGGGTCTTCAAGAATATCAATCTGAAAGCAAACAGAAAAATACTTAAAAAAACTTAAAGAGCTATATAAAAAGGTCTGATAAAAAATTAAATGATCAAATTCCATGATACTTAAATTGTCACAGTAAGAATATTTTGTAGAAAGCAAAATCCATAAAAACGGTCCAATCTAGCAAATATAGAGTAGTTTGGAGGTACAGGGGGAATGGGGATTATCAATGAGAATGTGGAAACCACTGCAGATGTTGGGATATCACAAGATTACAAATGAGGGGTCCAAGCAGAGAAATGTTCAGTAAATGAATGGTGTGGTACTGGGGGACAGTAGGTCTCAGCAACATGCAGAGAGAATGGATAGAAAGGCTGGATAGGATGTACATCAAAGGAAGTTAATGTATGTAATTGCAGATATGAGACATGCTGAAAGGCATAATCCACTCACACAGGGATCTGCCTCCATACCTGGAAGGTGAGAGTGCAGTGGAGACCCCTATGTGATAGGGGGTGTGGTATAATTCACCGACAGTAGGGATTCTGACAGTCATTACTCAGACGTCGGAATCCCGACTGCACAGCAGGGGAGCGCAATGAAGCCCCTTGCGGGCTTGCTGTGCTCATCACGCTGCGGGCATTTTATTCTCCCTCTATGGGGGGTCGTGGACCCCCACGAGGGAGCAGTCGGGATTCCAACGTCTGAGTAATGACTGTCGGAATCCTGACTGTCGGGAAGCCGTCCGGCACCCGTGACAGGACTGCATGTGCAGCATGCTATAATTGTGACACCCAGGTTTCTGTTATAGCCAGAACACGGATACTGTTCTATAGGAAGAGGTCATGGATGAAGGTTAGTTTGTTACACACAGAGCATGTAGTGTTCTGCCTGATTTTTAAAGGGCAAAATGCGCCCTGCCCCTCCAGCAGCACTCTGCTAAAAGAGCCTGCCCCCGACCGGGGAAACCCAGTACCGCCGTAGATGGCTATGCCCGTCGCTTCCCTGGCAGTGCTCCATGTTACATACTGGCAAATGCCTCCATTTGAAACCCACACTATCCACTCCAGCCCGAAGCGCGGTGAGCTCCGCGTTACGCGTCCTACCGACCTTTTCATACCCCCACTATCCACGTCGGCGTGGAGTTGATTTTAAAAAGTGTGGCGAGCGCAACGAGCCCCGTGAGGGACACTGAATACATGCAAAGTAATCCTCGTCCACTCACCACGCTTCGGGCTCGGTGGCTCGCCACATTATATAAGGTCAGGAGGACGCGCAAGGCGTCCGCTCACCACGCTTCGGGCTGGCGTGGATAGTGTGGGTGTTTCAGGAACACATTCACACCTGCCACATCATACATCGGAGACAGTAATGATGACTGTGTTAACTGGTAACTGTTTTTTAGTTATTAATAACAATAATAAGAAGAAGGCAACTTAAAATACAATATCATCAAAATTATTAAGAAGAAAGAAAAAAATGAAACCGTTATTCTTCTGAATCTGCATTGAAAGAAACTGCAGCAGAAGTGGATGCAGTTGTGTCTGCTTCTGTGTCGTTACATTTCTCAGCCTGTGGGAGCAGAGTTAACGCATAAAGTATATGCTGGAAAGCGTTTTCTGCGCCAACAGTCTTTCACCAAATGAATTCCTGTAGGTAGGAGTCCAGATTCTGGTGCGCAGTGCCCCTTTGAGGTTTGTTACGCCACTTATACAATCCCCAAAGGCTTTCAATGTTTTGGGTGTGAACCCCAGTGTTCGGATCAACAAAATTGTAGCGATGGTTCACCCATGCATGGTGGTACCCTGCCTGCTCCAGTTGCTCGGTGTTATATGCATGCCAGCAATCAATCAGAGTATATATTCCCCAGTTCGATGAATTTGTTGATGGCTATCAGGGTGCTGGCGTCACGTCTTTCAACAGGTGTCACAAAGCACTCACCGGTGTCTCTGGAAATGCCTCCGAACAACCACTGTTGAGGCAGCATGCATCCCACATGACTTCTCCTCTGTACAAAGAGGCTCTCATCTAATCCAGCATCGGGGCTGCGACATTAGGTCCACAGTGCAGGCCTCCCGCATAAGGTTGTTAAACTGCACAGTGTTTTTTTTCGAAATAAACAGATGACGCTCCCAGAATGTGATGCTGGTTAGCTCCTCCACCCAACAGAACACGAAGCATATAAGTGTTATGAACATGAGATGGCATCCATGAAACCACTGTGCGGCCCGGACGCTAACCTTTTTGCAGCAGCTTCTTATGTGGCAGCGCCACATCAGCGCCGTCACATTCAGTCGCATTGGATGGCCATTAGGACACGTCTTGGTCTCAGGGAAAAAGTGGTGAAGCTGCAAGAAATTCATCGACTCCTCCTCCGTCTTCGGCAGGTTAAAAATAGTTAATTTGTCGGCAGCCATAACTGACACAATGTACTGCTGACTGACTACACTAGCCGCGGGAACAGTACACTACACTGATTCTGACAGGGACACTGGCTATGTTAAGCGGCCACGGGAACACTACGCTACACTGAATCTGACACGGACGCTCGGGAACACTATGCTCATTGTGATAGGGACGCTACACTGACTACGTAACTGCCGCCGTGACACTACACAAGTACCCAAATCACTTAGCACACATTGCTATGTCCGTATGGACAATCTAGACAGATTTCAAGGTGTGTATTGGGCTTTAGCCTAGTATAATATAGAATAACCATGGCAACCATCTTTCAGCATACCGCATGTCTAAAAAGCTGGTGGGTACAGACTTTCCCTTCATTCACAAAATTGCTGGCTCCACGCTTTGAATTCTGACTCATACAATAGCTTTCAAAGGAAAGACAAGAGGCCATTGCACGAATGCCCAGGTTTTTCATCTATTGCAACTCAGAAAATCTTTGCCAATTCATCAAAAACACAAAAGGAATTCTACTCTAAATAATGTACTACAGGTTGAGTATCCCGTATCCGAGTATCCGTTATCCGAATTATTCCGAAAACCATACATTCCAGAAAGTGAAAAAAAAATATTATTTTTTGCTAAAAACTCACTGGGGACATTTGTAACAGCACTACTGGTGACATGATATGTAACTGGCACTATATATGTGCAAGAAAATGATTGCTTGGTCTTCAAATTCAATTTCTGAGATTGTACACAAATTTTATTTTGTTTCATGTTTTGAAACCTTGTTTTTTGAACAAATAAAATATATTTGTGTGTATTTTATGTGGTAATAAAATATATTTGTGTGTATGTTATGTGTTTATACAGCATACATGCAAGATACTTCAAAATACATAATTGAAATATTAAAATATTCCGAAATACGGAATAATCCGTTATCCAAAATTCTCCTGGTCCCGAGCATTTTGGATACGGGATACTCAACCTGTATGTGTTTTTAGTGACTAATAAAGTAAAGGATAAGATGCATGGCACGGTCAGCCTGTGCATTTCAGGTCATTATTATAATACAAGTTATTATATTATACCTACAAACAGTAAAAAGATTACAAAACATTTCAACAGAATAAAATGTAGTATGGGGCAGGGTACTGTAGTTTTTTTTTTAAACATTTATAATGCAATGATAACACATCTGTGCAAAGCAGTTATGTTGATATTAAGTACAACAAATCAACATTGACAGACTGCCAAATGTATTCTTGTACCTGGTGCAGTAACACATTAGTGTCAGGCAGTATGTAATGTGGAGATTGGCAGAGTGAGCTTTGCAGAATGGGCTCCAGCTGCAGCACTGGACTGTCCTGTTGGCATTCATCACATCCCTGGCAGCCGCAGGTGATGTCATCCCGCAGGTAATGTTCCCGGACAATCTTCAAAATGCCCCCAGAGCGGGTCTTCTTCATGAACGTCTTAGATTTCAACATTTTAGCTGGCTGTAAGACGGACAAAAGAAAGAAAACAAAAGAACGTGAACAAGGAGGGTTATTAAATTAAATGTATATGTACAGGCTGCACTGCTACCCTGCTCTGCCAGAGTTACATACCAGACACAGGGCCAGATGCACTAAGCTTTCAAAGTGATAAAATGGAGAGTGATAAACAGCCAGCCAATCAGCTGCCATGTCACAGACTATGCTTGAAAAATGTCTGGCAGGAGCTGACTGGTTGGTTGTTTATCACTCTCCATTTTATAACTTTTGAAGCTTAGTGCCCACACTCAGTTCAGCACATAAAGCCTGGGTTCCCATAGGATGCTTATCAATTACACATGCCTAAGCTTGCCACTGCAGCCCACTATGAGACACAGAAGAGGACAACAGGCCACACATACACACCCACCTGGCAGACAGGTGAGAGAATATCCGATCTTATTACACGGTACAATACAGGATCACACCATCTGTTCTTCTCACGCTGCTTTCCTGTGAACCCTACTGCGCATGCGCAACATGCACGTGTGGCAACAGGAAACTGATACTAGCCAATCCACGGTGCAAGATCTCATACAGAGGCGTGACCCGCACACCCGGAAGTATCAGTACAGTCTCACGGCAAGCCAACCAATCACAGGTGCCCTTTATGCCTAGCAACAGAATACAGTGCAGTAACGTGGTGTAACAACGCAGAGAGCAGGCGAGGATTGGGGTTACTTTACTATTACTATTAATGTCTGTGTGGGTGTTTATGTCCGAGTAAGGTGTAAAGGAACAAAGTCGGGTAACGGTGCAGTGACTGGGAGGCGCGGGGTGTAGGGCGCATGCGCGGTGCACGCCGGTGCTGTGTGTGGTCAGTCAGCCAGAGGCGGCTGGAGCGGCGGCAGATACTGTGAAGTAGAACATAGCAGTGGCTGAGTCAGTGCACCAGAGAGAGGGAGCTGGGTATATACAAGACCTCAGGGGTATCATCACACTGCATCTTACCTGCTGTAGCACACATACCGGTAAGCTCTGTCACCCAGGGTCCTGGAGGTTACAGTCTTCTGGTGGAACTACAAGTCTCAGTATGCCAACTTCTTATTCATAGTACATTTTGATTTCTTATTTTCCTAATAGTTCCTCTGGTCGGTCTTTCTGGGACTCCAACAGAAGAGTTGCCATAGGATTCCTGAGCCTTGTCTATGCACATATGCTACACCAACTGAGGCCTTCATTATGTTGTTTTTTTTTTTTATCTGGGCTGGGTGGATTGTGCAGATCTCACACCATGTAATACTGTGTAGACCTAACTTACTTATTAGTTACGATCATAGTTTTCAAATATGAGCAAAAACTCTTCTACCCTAATGACTCCGGTGACCTTTGTCTGCATTACACTTTCCCTTTCAGCTTCTGACATAGTTTGCCCTATCAAATATAAAATGACATGCCTTTTTATTGTTAGAACATTTTATAAAAAGCAAATTCCATAAAACCGTCAAATCTAGTATAGAGAGTAGCGGGTGGGAGCATAGTGGGTATAGGGAGGGTATGGGTAAAAACCGGACCAGGACAAAACCCCGGACTGCCGGACCAGACATCAAACTCTGCATTTTGGAGCTTGTATCGTCCGGTCCGGGGGGGTGTCCTGTCCGGGGGTGTCCTGTCTGGGGGTTCTGCCTGTGACACCTGTTACCAGGTAGAGGAGGAGGGGGTAGAATAAAGCCTCCCTGTATGGTCCGGGCATGTAGCAAAAACCGGACGGTCCGGACCACACGGCGAGGCTGTAATCTCCCCTCTCCCATGTCCCTGGTGATAGCTATCACAGGGACCCCCCCGGACAAGACATCCCCGAACAGGACACCCCCCGGACTGCAGATTTTGATGTCCTGTCCGGAGTCTAGTCCGGTCCGCTTTTTACATAGTCCCGGTATAGGGATTATCAATGAGAATGGTGAAATCACTGATGATGGTGGGAATATCACAGGATTAAACATAACGGAGCCAGGCAGAGAAATGTATAAGAAATTGATGGTCAGTCACTGCAATATAAATATGTAGTCACTGACTCAAAATCAGTCCTGGTTCCAGAGTTTATAAGAATCAAGATTAGCTGCAATCATCTAATGCAGGCATGTCCAAACTGCGGCCCTCCAGCTGTTGTGAAACTACACATCCCAGAATGCCTTGCAATCATTTTAGCATTCCCTAATAGCAAACTGTGGCAAGGCATGATGGGACTTGTAGTTTCACAACATCTGGAGGGCCATAGTTTGGACATGCCTGATCTAATGTATTGTGCAAGAAGCAACTTTTCGAATCCGTCTGATTCTTATATATGATGCCAATGACTAACTTTCATTTATAAAATGTACAGATGGATATATATAACATTTAGTATTTTCTAGAATTATTGGAAATCACATTTCTGTAGGAAGTTACTTCAGCAGTCTATTAATAATTAATGTTGAAGGTTACTGAGGGGCAAATACAAGCTATTCAGAATAGAATAGTGTCACCCATGAGTGACAAGTTGAATTTCAATATTTATTGTTTTTTTTTTGTTTTGTTTTTTTCCAGTGTAAATATTTAGAATTTGGTTAATGTAGAGTCTGAATATGTCACGGAAAATGGGCAAAAAAATGAACATTTCCAGCTCCCTGGAGTCAGAGGATATAAGCCTGGAAACGACGGTGCCAACGGATGACATCTCTTCGTCAGAAGAGCGGAATGGTTCTAATAAAGTCACCAGGCAGCTGATCGAAAGGAAGGAACTTCTTCACAATCTCCAGCTCTTGAAAATAGAGTTGTCCCAGAAAAATCTTATGATTGACAACTTGAAAGGAGAATACCTGACCAAAGTATGTTTCTCTTTTTATGAACCCCTTTCTTTGTGTATAATAATATTTTATTTTATTATAGCAAGGCAGCCAATGTTGTCTCCATAAATGATATGGTTAACTTAAGTAAGTTAAAATGATATGGTTAACTTACTTATGGCAAACTGCATATTTTAAAAGTTATTTTTATTTATTTTGTAGAATTCAAATAAGGAAATTGCCAAGCATGGGAGACCAATTTTAATGATTCTACCATTAATAAGAGGTGGGGCTGCAGCAATCCAAAATAAAAATAGGGGAGCCACACCAACTGCCAATCCAAACATTGCTGGCCATGACTCGCTGACCATTGGTGTGGCTCCCCTATTTGAGTTTTGGATTGCGCTGCAGCCTCGCCTTCAGAGCCATCACTGAAATATATAATTGACTGTATAAGTGAAGTTTAAAGAGGAAAGTCCATGTGACAATATACAGTATACACTGCAACAAAGACCTAAACAAGTAATGAATTAAAACAGTTTCTGCTTATACCCATGTAGGTTACTGTCAGTAAGCCATCCACAAGAATAATATAAATGTAATCCCCCTGTAGTGCTATACAGGAAATGCAAAGTAAACATTTACTATACCAAAAGCCTCCTTATCAAGCCATTCTCAGGGTCATTTCAGCCCTCGGAGCTGATTGCCAGAAATGATCATGGTACACTACTGTATGTACAACTTAGACATGAGGTAATATGCTAGTTTATATAACGTAAATAGTGTTCATTCTAGCACCTCTATCTTTGAAAACCCATGCAGTTCCTCTTCCCTGCCTGCGGTGTTGCTGTCTGCTGTAGTGCTTCTAGCACAGTGTGGTCTGTATATCAGCACTGATATGCAAACCAGACCTGTGTTAGAAACACCACAGCAGACAGCGACACCCCAGACAGGGAACAAGAACTGCAAGGGTTTTCAAAGATGGCGGTTGCTAGAATGAACACTATTAAATGAGCTCAAATGTTTTATATATGATGTACAGAAATGTTAACCATGATGCCCCTGACCTGACTTGCCAGGAAACCATAACCAACAACGTGGTGGGTTGAGAGACTTTCAGATTGACCGTTCCTTTGCAGAAAAGGAAGAAAACAAGGAAGGAAAGGAGTCGTGTGTGTGTGTGTGTGTGTGTGTGTGTGTGTGTGTGCAGGAACAATAAAATTTTTGATTTTCAATCACAGATACAGTGGGCAAAATAAATATTGTACACATCAACATTTTTCTCAGCAAATATATAAATATGTAATGGGGCTGTTGGGCCTGATTCAGACCTCCTTGCTGAGCCGCAAATTCGCAGCCCATTTGATTATCGAGCGCACGTGCGAGGACTCCATACGATATAAGTCAGTGTCGGCTCGACACTGGCCATATGATAGTACAATGACAAAGGCGGGACCAACCGTTTTCTGGGAGGACCTTTGACATCAGCTCTGTCCCTGATCAGCAGCAACCGAGTAAATCACTGCACTGCACACACAGGGGAATGTTTCGATAGTGAGTGATTGCAAATAGATTTGCAGAAATCCGCAGGGCTGTAATGCCGTTCATAGCCTTACACATGGGCAGATTTTCACTCTGGCGGGAAGGTGGCTAAGGGATCGCTGGGCTTCAGCAAATGTCAGCAACAACCTATGAAATCCACACATGCAAATAAACCAAACCATAAATTAAGTTATGTGTAACAATGTGAAATGACACAAGGAAAAAGTACTGAACACGCTAACTGAAATGTATTTGATATTTCATACAAAAGCCTTTGTTTGTAATGGCCACTTCAACACTCCTCCTGTATGGAGAAACTAGTCGCATGCATTGCTCAGGTGTGATTTTAGCCCCTTCTTCCACTCAGAGTTTTCAAATCTTGCAGGTTCCGTATTCTTCTTGAACTTTGATCTTTAGTTTGTTCCATAGTTTATCAATTGGATTCAAGTCATGTGATTTGTGGGGCCATTCTTACAGCTTTACTTTCTTTCTCTGAAACCAATTGAGTGTGTCATTGTCTGTCTTTTTTGGATCAGTCTTGCTGAAATGTCCACCTTCCTTTCATCATCAGCATCCTGGTAGGTTTTTATCTAGAATGTTTTGTCACTTTTTCCATTCATCCCATATGCTGAAAAACAGCCCAGACCATGATGTTACCACCTCCAAACTTCACTGTGGTATGGTGTTTTTTGGGGTGTTGTGTAGTACCATTTCTCCTCCAAATGTGGTGTTTATTATGGGTTCCAAAGGTTTCCTCTGACCAAATGTTGTGCTGCAAACTTTAAATGAGCTTCAGCATGCTTTTTCTTCAGCGATGGAGGCTTGCGTGGTGAGCGTGCATATAGGCCATGGCGGTTGACTGCATTACTTATTGTTTTCTTTAATAGCAGGTGATCCTCTCCACAAGTCGTCCTTCTGATAATTCTTTAATCTTCTTTCTCAGAAATCTTTGGATGAGCACTTGATCATGGCTAGTTTATGGGGAAATTTTGTTCTTTATACTTCAGATTTATGGCCTCAATAGTGCTCACTGGAACATTCAGAGGTTTGCAAATCCTTATGTAAAGGTGCCTATACACGCTGCGATTTCAGCATGCGGTTTGAACTTTTAAAGTTTAAATCGCATCAGCTTAAATCGCACCGTATACCTGCGGGTACGCGATGCGCATCCCCACGGGTACAATATTGTAAAGTGCAAAGAGTACATGCGATGCGATGTCCATTAGTGACTATTTACTTAAATAAAAAAGGCAGAAATCGCATCCTCTTCCAGTGCCAAAATTGCATGGCACCTGTAAAGTTCAAAACGCACAACACAGGAATATTGCAGCGTGTATGGGCACCTTAACCAATGCCATCAATATGATATGCAACAATATGGGAGTGAAAGACTTAAGATAGCTCTTTGATTTTGTCCATCATGAGTCGTTTGTTGTGTGACATCTTGGTAATGAGACACCTTTTTTTTTCTTGGTAGGTCGTCATTTCCGACTGAACTAGCTTATATTAATTTGCACTGATAAGGGGCAGGATTGCTTTCTAATTACTGATAGATTCCAGCTGTTGTCTTGCCTTTCTTCATGTGTTCAATTATTTTTTCCCTTTGTTATTTCACATTATTATGCATAACTTAATTTCTCAATACTGGACACATCTTGAAGCTGTCATTACCAACAAAAGCTTTTGTATGAAGTATTGCATACATTTTAGTAAGCGTGTTTGTTTCACATTATTACACATACTTTATAGACATCTATGTTTGAGTTTCTATGCATGTGTGTTTGTTGCTAACATTTGGTAAAAATGTCATTACAATATTCCCATTACAAATATATTTAATGAGAAAAATGTCGATGTGTTCAATACCTATTTTACCCAATGTATGTTCTCATACACTTTGCATCGATGCGCCATACTGAGCAGTGTAGCTTAGCCACCTCCTCTTTAAGGTTTTATGGTATTGACCTCTTAGATATGCCGGGCTGCAACTTTAGATTTAAATATGTACAGTCAGAAGAAGCACAATGGCCCTTATTCTGATCTGTGCGGCCAGATCAGAATATGTGGCCAGGACCGTGCAGGCGAATCCCCGCCTTCCATACGGATCGCCACCTCCGTCCGTACGCGGATATGTGGCGGTCCGCATGAAAGTGGACGGGGATACGCCTCCTCCATCTTGGGAGCAGCCCCTGCATTCGATGGTCGCCGAACATCGAATGCAGGGCCGCACGCTCCACCAGCGCCCGCCACCCTAGACCACACGGACACTTGTCCGTATGAAATCATGTATGGGGGCGGGCAGCTGACATCCGGCGATGTCAGATGCCCGCCCCCTACACATGCGTCACGGCTTCATTACCATGCATACGCCCTGCGTTTGCATGGGAACGCCCATGAAACGCGGGGCGTATGCATAGGGTAATGAGGCTAAGTAGCCCTTCACGCCCCTCTCCGCCCCCTGTGCGGCGAAACCGCTTGCACATGCGCAGAGTGAGTAGAGAGACAGAAAGAAAGAATGCCTTTTGCTGGTGCACCAAGAATAAAGTAAGACTCTTAATACATAACGTTTATTTCATTTATTTAAAATAGTTTAGCGAAATAAAACCACACATACAAAAAATGACAACATTTAATAAAAAGGGGAAAGATGTTACCCTTGACTCAGTGTGACCTCTCTCTCCCTCTACCCTATGTGAAAATATATAAAGCGCAGTTGGCATCCACAAGAGAATAAATGCTCTTAATGAGCTGGAGAGCCTGTGATGCACAATTGGATGTCTGTTCAGGGTTTGATACATATAAGTGCTTAATGAAATTTGTATACACTGTATCTTTCCTAGACACTGATATGTCCAATTGGCTTAGTATGTAGTAAACGTAAGTCACAGGGATCGGCTCTTAAGGGCTTGGGTTAGTGTACATAGCCAGCCCAGACAGCTCCGTCTAACGTGCCTGACTGCCTCGGAGACTGCTCTGTCTCCTATGCCCCCGGTGAACTAGTATGGGAGGTGTGCAGGAGTGCACTCGCCTCGTTCAGCCGCCTCGCTCTGATGACGCTGAGTCTGGCGCCAGACTCGCGTCTTGGTCACGGAGGTAACCGGTGACCTGGATGCGCAACAGGACCGGTGGTCCTGAGGAAGCGTTCTAAGTGAAGCGTACGCTGACCGATCAAACACACTCAGTGTGTTTTAAATCCCCTCTCCCCCTCCCCACTTACAAATGTTTTGAAATTTATCTGTACTGTTGCGCATCCAGGTCACCGGTTACCTCCGTGACCAAGACGCGAGTCTGGCGCCAGACTCAGCGTCATCAGAGCGAGGCGGCTGAACGAGGCAAGTGCACTCCTGCACACCTCCCATACTAGTTCACCGGGGGCATAGGAGACAGAGCAGTCTCCGAGGCAGTCAGGCACGTTAGACGGAGCTGTCTGGGCTGGCTATGTACACTAACCCAAGCCCTTAAGAGCCGATCCCTGTGACTTACGTTTACTACATACTAAGCCAATTGGACATATCAGTGTCTAGGAAAGATACAGTGTATACAAATTTCATTAAGCACTTATATGTATCAAACCCTGAACAGACATCCAATTGTGCATCACAGGCTCTCCAGCTCATTAAGAGCATTTATTCTCTTGTGGATGCCAACTGCGCTTTATATATTTTCACATAGGGTAGAGGGAGAGAGAGGTCACACTGAGTCAAGAGTAACATCTTTCCCCTTTTTATTAAATGTTGTCATTTTTTGTATGTGTGGTTTTATTTCGCTAAACTATTTTAAATAAATGAAATAAACGTTATGTATTAAGAGTCTTACTTTATTCTTGGTGCACCAGCAAAAGGCATTCTTTCTTTCTGTCTCTCTACTTGCAATTTCAATGCCTATGGTAGCACACCCTCACCAGTCATAAATAAAATTTAACATATGAATAAATGAGGAGGGTCCAACAATATACTAAATTGTTTCTACTTTTCTGTGCGATTGATATTTCTCTTCCCCGATTCTTGCGCAGAGTGACCTCTGCGCAGTCGCCAACCATCGGCGGTACGACCGCATGCGGAAAAATCCGCACCGATCAGAATAAGGGCCAATGTAAACTTGGTGAGATAAAAAGTAGCCATTGAGTCATAGCATTTTTTTAGACAGATTCAGACTGCTACACACACAGATCTGTAAAACCCAATACACACTAGAGGATATTGTGCAAGCTATCGCTCAGAAAGGGCTTTTTGACCTATATCTTAAACAATATTGTCTAGTGTGTACACTCAATATCGTTAACGATGCACGCTCCCACGTGTCGTTAATGACCACTGATGTGCTGATCATGCAGATCAATTTGACTATATTGCCAAACGACCCACATGTTCAGAGGGTCCCGGTGACGTCACTGAACTATATAGTTTACCGACATCGTTCAATGTATTCCCTCAATACAGGCCACCCACGGCCGATATTATTTACTATATCTGCTGGATTGCTTGATCATAGAAGTTACTACAAGGTGTAGTTTGCTGATGGCCACGGATACATGCCGGTAGGATTTAATGCGTGAATGTCATTTCGTACATTTTTTGGGGATTGTGCAATCAGTATCTTGTAGGAATTGTGATTGTTGGTGGCCACACTGTTTTTCTTACCTCATTATTCATATATTAAATAATAATTACAATTTTCTAATAATTCTAACTTCCAAGAATCATATTTAAATGTTGTAATGTATTTATATTCCATAGATTGAAGAGCTAGAAGAGAAGTTGAATGATACAGTCCATCAGAAGCAGTTACTGGCCTTAAGACTTGACACACAAACCAAAATCCAGCAGGAGGATACCAGGTAGGATGTCCTCCTCCTAGTATATTAGTAGCTATCCTAATAGATTACATCCTAGTATACTGATGACCGTCCTTGTATTATAATCCTAGTATACTGATGACCATTCTTCTATGATACATCTTCGTATATTGATGACCAGGTGATGCAGAGCTTAGCTTCCTGATCACCTATCATACATATATATGCTGATCTGCTCTGTCAGTCCCTCCATTGGTTGCCTGTATATTACTGCATTCAATATAAAATACTTCTACTTAATCCTGCAAAGCCATCACTCTGACTACACTGATTTATATCTCTTTGCTTATCTCAAAATATATCCCCACCCAACCTTTCCCATCTGCACAAGATCTGCGTCTCCCATCCACACTCATTACTTGCTCCCACTTACACTTGCAGGATTTTTGTCGGGCAGCTCCCACCCTATGTATCGCCCTTCCACGCACACTAAGACTCTCCTCTAGCCTCCAAACTTTCAAGCGATCCCTGAAAACTCACCTCTTCAGGGAAGCCTATCATATTCAGGACACCCACACAACCTCCAGTAGCATTTATATCTAATTGCATCCCATCAGGACTGTCTTTTAATCTGATGGGACTGTCATGCTATGCAATTCTATCCTTTCTTATGTATCCCTCCTAATATACCTATAGCTTGTAAGCTTGCCAGCAGGGCTCTCCTACCTCCTATGTCTGTTTGTATCTACCCAGTTTGTTTAATCACTGTTGTTTCCAATTGTAAAGCGCAACGGAATATGCTGCGCTATATAAGAAACTGTAAAGAAATATATCTTGATAGGTCATGGTGGATTTACTTTAGTTCTTTATTGCACCTACCAATGTCAGATCAAGTTGAATTTTGATTTAACAGAAAATAATAAACTGAGAAAATAAAGTATCTAATCTAGTGTGATATATTACTTCCCTAAGGCAAAGAATTGTAGTGAACATTGTGCATATCCATTAGTTGGAGGTGTGTAACATATTGCTCACTTGGCCATTCAATAATTTGTAATGGATACAAAATTGAATGAAAAAACTTAAAAAAAAAGAAAGGATTTTAGTATTCATGCACAAACTCCATCTACTCTACGTAGTGGTGTACTGGTGGCACATTCATCAGCTCCTAGAGTTCTGGGCATACCCCCATAATGATGGTAAAAAAAAAAAGGGCATGGCTCACGGTTTGGCATTTCCCACAGCCACACCCCCTATTTCAGCCAATTGTGGTTGTTCCGCCTCCTACATGGGGAAAAAAGGCAGTAGGTATGCATATCCCAACATACCCTGCAACAGTGTAGGATTCTCGAATAGCAAAACTGTGGCAATGAATTTGGTTACTTGTAGTTCTACAACAGCTGTAGAGCCACGGATTGGCCATGCCTGGGTTAAAGTATTGTGGCAACTAAGGTGATGTCAATGAAAATGTTGCAACAGCCTAATGAGAGAGTAGGTTGGTCACAGTATAGGAAAGTAGTGAGGCAACCAAAATATTTTTATGGAGCTGAAAGAGTAAATGGGTGGTGTGGCAGGAATGCGGAGGGATAGTGAACAACTGACATTTGAGCTCTGTTCAGTGAGTCCAGCAACTGCTCAGAGATGGCAATAGCACTGGCCACTGATCTCAACGGGACTCAGATCTAAATAAATGTGATAGTCCCATCATGCACAACTGTATTATTTCCAAACAATGTAAATACATACTTTGGTACTTGTGTAGTTTCACGGACGGCACTGCCCGCGGATTGCATCGTATGCAAATCCCATGTGATTTGCATACCCCCCCACTATCCACGTCAGCCCAAAGCATGGCGAGCAGGCGCATTACCTCATGAACTGTTCATACCCCCCGCTATCCACGTCGGTGCAGAGTTGATTCTATAAAGTGTGGCGAGCAGACACGGAAAACGAGCCCGAAGCGTGGCGAGCGGACGTGGATTACTTGACGTGTATTCCGCATCCCCTTTTGGGGCTTGCTGTGCTCGCCATGCTTTAGGCTCGTTTTCTGTGTCCCCTCGTGGTTCTCGCCACGCTTCGGACTCGGTGGCTCGCTGTGCACACCGACGTGGATAGTGTGGGTATGAACAGGTCGGTAGGATACGTACCGTGTCCCCACGTGGGGCTCGCGACGCTTCGGGCTGACGTGGATAGTGGGGGTGCGCTAAATCGCATCACATGCAAATCATATGCAAATCGCATGCGATTTGCATACAGTGTGATCCGCGGGCAGTGCCGCCATGAAACTACACAAGTACCCATACTTTATATAATGTCATTTAGGAGACAGTGCACAAAGCTAAACTAATGTGAATCTAGAAATGGAATTGAGATGTAATATTTTTATCTTACTAGGAAACATCAAGAACTGATGAAAAAGGAAATGGAAACGATTTTGTCCAGGCTTAAGCAGTCAGAAGAGACCAATCAGCAATTGAGAGAGCGTGCGGGGAATATACGTCGTAGTTTGCGTGACCTGGACCTAACAAAGGAAACTTATGATGAGCTGAGTGCTCTTCCTGAGGAGCAGCTGTCCATTCCCGAATATGTGTCTGTGAGTATTTCCTTGTCGGGTACAAATGAATGTGAAGTTTTAGCTCTGCATTATTTATTATATTTATATACAGTCCAATGAGTTACAAGTGAGGGGGTTTCTGTAGGTATAGTCACCCTTTATAATGGTGATAGGCATGCTGATGTACTATTGCTTTCAGTATCTAACTCAAATTCCTTTAGCAAACCAAATAACTTTATAATGACAATGTAATTGCATAATATATTCATATACTTACACGGGGTGTAGTCAAAAGGTTGACAATAGCAATGTCAACATTCATAATGTAAAAATAATATCATGTATAAATGTCAACAGACAACATGTTGTTATTCTCAGAATGGGATAAATACTATCGGTAGGGTTAGGGGTAAAGATAGCATCCAGGTACCTACCAAAACACTGGGGGATCAGAGGTCTGATCTGGAAGAAGCTGGATACTGGTCCAATAGTATCTGATCCTGCTAGATGATTGGTCAGAAGTGATGTTGAATTTCCTGTTTTGTCTATTCCGTAGCCTACGTTATAAGGCAGGTATGGGAACGTGTCAGATGTCTGGGGTCCTATTGCGTGGGCAGATCCATGGTGCAGTGGAGACCAATATGGAATTAGTTATAGAAGATTCAGTGGGAACCCGCTTGTGTCCGGTGGAGAAAGCTAGAGTATGCACTCTCATGTGCAGAGTGCCACAGATATACTGTATCATTTAACATTTTGAATATTGGGCCTCCCACTTTGGCATAGCTTTAATTAAAGTGGGTCTGTAGATAAAGAAGGGCATTGTGGGGGGATCAAATCCCTAATTTGGCACTAATAGTAAGTAATAAGTGGTGTGTTACCACTGCACCTCAATAAACAAATCTGAAACAACCTTTTTAAATAAATCTGTCCATCCAAACACTCATGTATTACAATCACATACATTTAAAACCAAATATTTACTAATATTACCCTCGGCAAGCTAAAATATTGTAACCCTTCAAGTGCCAACATCTCTGTGAGAGATGTTCAAAATATCCCCTTTAAAATTTCAGTGTTGCTCTCATTTGTTATATAAATTTCAAATAAATGTAAAAATGATTTATATGATTATATTTCCTATATAAGGTAAACATTACAGGTGATTATGATGAATAAAATGTTTGCTTGGCAATTTTCACACCTACGTTGACAAATTTGCTTGCCACTCAAAGGGTTAAAATTGGAAATAGAATCCAATAAAAAAGCTTTACTAATTCAGATCAATTAATCATTGCACAAACCTATGAATTATTAGAATCTGTATCCTTTTTTCTTGTAACTATATGTTACTTTGCAATACTCATATAAATAAGTTTCAGCCATCCTCTCAACTGTTAAGGCCCCCATACCTTAGCCCGACTTGTCCTAGGGACCTAATTTTCCCCGGCAGCTCCTCGGGAGGGGAACACACGATTAGGCACTTGATGTGCCAAGTTTTGCATATGATAAATCACCATGCGATTTATCATATGCAACTCCCGGGGAGCTGCAGTGGGAGATGCGGGCAGGATGAGAGCCGGGCGGAGTCAGCGGCGGCAGATGCTTGGGACCTGCAGGTGGGGGGAGCCGGGCATGGTGAGCTGTCAAATAGGCAGTGGGCACTGGAGAGCCGGGCAGGGGACACAGAGGCAGCACGCGGGGGTACGCCGATGAACCGATGAGGAAGCTGAGCAGGAGGATCGGGAACTCACTCTGCAAGGGAGGAAAAATAAAAAAACATTACAAATGAATGGGCAGCCAGTGATTGGCTGAGAGCTCTCTCAGCCAATCAGCAATTGGCTGAGAGAGCTCTCAGCCAATCAGCAATTGGCTGAGAGAGCTCCCAGCCAATCACTGGCTGCCCATTCATTTGAATTGGTTTTTATCCTTGCAGCTGCAGAGTGAGTCCCCGATCCTCCTGCCCAGCTCCCTCGTCGGTTCAACGGCGTACCCCCGCGCGCTGCCTCTGTGTCCCCTGCCCTGGTCTCCAGCGCTCCTCCGCGTGCTGTATATTTGACAGCGTACCATGCCCGGCTCCCCCCCCCCCCCCCTTGCAGGTCCCCAGCATCTGCCGCCGCTGACTCTGCCCGGCTCTCCGGCGTCCCCCGCTCGCTGCTACTGCCTGCCTCTCTCACTGCCCTCGCAGTGTCCCCCGCCCGCTGACCCTGCTGCCCGGAGGCTGCACATAAGATTTGGGAAATCTTATGTGCAGCCGGTCCGACTGCCCGACTCCGATCCAAAGCGCAAGCGGACCGCGCATCGGATCGGAGGGGATGTTTAAACATGCGATTTGGGCCGATTTCATGGCCCGATTTATCCGAATCGGGTGAAATCGTGCCCAAATCGCATAGTGTATGGGGGCCTTTATGTGATAGCAACAAATTGCTGCAGATAAGTTGTGGAAGGTGCATACACATCAGGAATGGCACAGTTCAGGTGTTAGCGATAGCAATTCATATTAATATATTATCAATCCTCTCTGATTACATACAACCCGTAGCATGCATGCAAACTCAATGCTGTTTGTTAGTTACTATAGCAATGAAAATGTTAAGCAAGTATGTTATTGGTCTCACATGGATATGCTTTTTAGTGCTCCATTTCAACAGCTTCAATGTCCATATGAAATTTAAGACCTTACCACCAGTCCAGAAGCTACCGATGGCTGTGGTACCTTTTTATATGTACCGATGGGTGTATATTGACTGAGCTTGATTGATTAACCGGATCCAGGAGCCAATACTCTCAACCCGTTTCTCTGCTTAATGTGTATTAGCAGCGTTACTTGTAGATGATCTAAAAAAAAATACCCCTTGGTAGACATAGAGCATTCTTGGCAAATCACCAGTTTTTATTGCATTTACCAAGCCTGTCTGTTTAATGAATGACTTGAAGGCCATCGATTATAGTTTGTGTTGGATAGTTGGCCAAATATAATTGTTCATTCCGTATAGCCAAGGAGACACCTGAGTGCTTAGTGATATGTTTTTGCCACTTGAATTTAAAAGTTGAAGAAAGTTTTAATTTGAAATTGCTTGGGAGATTGACATCTGACACTTATGTTGTACTTTGAGGAACATTTGTCATTTCTGTCCTCAGCTATGTCTGAGCTGCAGTAACATACCGATGAAGCTCTCATTTATTGAAAAAATAAATAAAAACCCTGTCAGACCAGACCTCTCACTGCAGATTCAAGTTAATATGGGCAGCAGAAACCACACACCCTTTGATGAAACTGATAAGATTGCCTTCCATGTTTTTATGTTGTTTTGACTTTTTTTTACAGTTTGCCAGAACCCCTATCCGTTTTTACTCTTGACTTTACTGTTTGTTTTTGTACACATGTCTGCAAATGTGCTTATTTATTTGTAAGTATATTTGTGTTTACATGTTTTAAGACTAAAGAATGAGTTAAGTTCCATGCACAAGGGGTGATGCCGCCTTCAGGCTGAGCGAGGTGCTTAAGCACTGATCGCTCAGCACACTTCGTGGCACAAAATGTGTGCTAAGCCGTGATTTGCTAGGCATAATACTGCGATGCATGCACAGTCTATCTCTGCTGGTGATGATTTTATCCCTATTTCTAAGTGATCTGTCCAGATCGCTTAGAAATGAATTATGGATCTCTCTGTGTGTATGCCCCCGACAGATCTAGAAGCACCAGGGTGATTTTCCATAGCCTGCATCGCTCAGCTTGTTCATGTTTTTTGGGGTGTCAATGTGTATATTAGAGCACATGGACCCCAAATTGGTGTACCCTCGTATGGCTCACTTCTTGCACTATGCTTCAGAATGTCATCCTTCCCAATTGTAGGCCTCATGGATCAAAAATAAAAAAAAAATAATTGCGGAAAAACTCATGTGAACCTTGTTATGTGTTGACCATTACTGTGTTGATCTACCGCCCATGTCGACCTAATGTATGTTGACAAACAGTGGTTGTCCTATTGACTGTTGACCTGATTTATGTAGACCAAAATTACGGTTGCTTCTGAACCATCGCCTGACTTTGCTCTTTCTCAGTTCATGAGAGCTTTGAGACCTACAGCTGTTCAGTTCTGGAATGATATTGTTAGTATACTTTGATGGGGAAGAAATAAACAAAATCCCATAACAAAGTTGTGGCATCACACATTTTGCTATTCATTTTTAATCATTATCTGATTGTAATTTGTCTTGTGGCCACATGGTGGAGCTTATGTCACAGATGTACAGGTTGTATTCATAAATCTGGTAGGGTAGATTTTTATATGCACACACATTTTATTTGAGAGTTTCTAAGACATTGTTTATGCTTCATATTTATGATCGGAACAATGAGAAACCTTCCATTGTCGGGTTTCATTTCATAATATTAAAATATAGTAATTCGGTGCTATTCGACGGACCCAGTATTATTTATGTAATGCATTGTAATTTAATACCTTGTCAAACTGTAAAATGTTATCACTACTGTGTATATATATGTTTCTAGTAAGAGCAGGCATGTGGGGTTATACAACTTCTTGCTGTAATAGTTTTTCTAATGTAAAAGTATATAATTAACATACTGTATATAGCTGTTTTCTCAGGACATACAGGGGGGTATGCAATGTGCCGCCGCCATTTCCGACGTGGGAAATAGCGGCAGCTCCCTATTCAATGCTATCATTAACGACAGTATTAATGCGGGATCACGGCAGAATGGGCCCGACTTCAGAAGCTGTCGGGCCCGTTCTGCCGACCGTGGATTGTCGTTATCCAGGCCGCAGATCGACAATCCACGGGCTTTTTTGCGGCCACGCCCCCTTTGCACCCATCAGCAGGCAGGACATTGAATCCCGTCTGTCGTTATGCGGTCGATCTGACCGCAAACGGGCCAGGATCATGGCTGTCGGCAGGGGATCGACAGCCGTGATCCCAGATTGCATACCCCCCCACAGTCTAATAAATAAGCCTATGCTTAGCTGTGGCAATTGGTCTTATATTCTTATCTGTGTGCAATGAGACTATTGCAGTAGGCTACACCAACCTATAGCAAATGTCATATAGGTTCTTATGCCTTATTAACCTGGATGCAGTGACAGCATTAAAGTACACTAGACCAACCTGTAGCCAAATCGTGAGGCTTTTTATACATTTGTGGACATGAAGGATTTTTTGTAAACAAGTTTGTGTATATTATTTCTCTATCATCCATAAGGGATACTGGGGATTCACTTAGTACTATGGGTATAGAGTCTGTGCATGTTCACGACGTGGGAGCTTGGGGGGGGGGGGATGGATACTGACCTCTTTAAGTGGTCCGATCTCCACTGCTGGAACACGTTCCGTAATTGGATAGTGTACCATCTGGCATTGCGCCATGGTGCACATGCCTGCAGCTTGCGAGGAACACAGATCCTTATGGCTGCGTACGTGGATGGCTGATGCTGAATCTAAAAAGAGCATATAGGCACTTCCCTTTTCGGGGGAGTGGTTGTTTCGAAGGAAATCCACCTTCCTCCCCTCAGCAACTCCACCTGTCAGGGGGTCCTTTCTGAACCACCACTTTGCAGTCCTTTTGTGGGGGCAGGTTTCAGAGTAAGCACAGGGGCGCCCCCAATGCCGCTAGAGGCAGTAGGGGAAAACTGCATAGATCCACGGCAGCCAGCTCCCAGGAACAGAGTACTCACTCTGCCTTCTTCAAATTTTCAGCCTGGCGCCATACTTCAGTCCTTGGGGGAAATAGAGGTGGGGGCGCTGTTGCTGTCATCCTATCACGTCTGACGTGATTCCTGGGTATGCAATGTTGTTTTCCAGGGGTACAAAATGGACTTCAGCACTTGCCCACCTTGCAGATTTCTTAAGTCAGGTCTGCCGGTTTCACAGGTTACTCGGGATACGCTACTAGTGGTGTTTCAAAAGATGGTTCAGACCAGGGTCATTGTCCCAGTCCCTTCTCCCCAAAGAAGTTTTGGCTATTACGCAAACCTATTTTTCGTGCCGAAGCTGGGCTGCTCGGTGCGCCCAATTCTGAACCTCAAATCACTGAACCCGTATTTAGAAATCTTCAAGTTCAGAACGGAGTCAGTGAGGGTGGTAATCTCTGGTCTGGAAAGGGGGGAGTTTCTGGCCTCTCTGGATATCAGGGATGCATACCTGCACATTCAGATATGGCCGCCCCATCAGGCATACCTGCTGGAGGATCATTACCAGTTCTGTTTTCCCTGCCTTTCAGGCTGTTCACAAAGGTAATGGCGGAGAGCTGCTGCAGTGGCTGCAGGGGATCAACATCACCCCTTATCTGGATGATCTCCTCATCAAGGTGGGATCCAGGGAACAGCTGTCAGCCAGCATTTCTCGGACCACTCCGTTGTTGTCCCAGTACAGGTGGCTTCTATATGGCTTCTATATTATCAGTTGTCTCCCCTGCTGCCTACCAAGAAACTTCTCTTGCTGGGGTTGATTCTGGACACAGTGGCCCAGAGGATCCTCCTTCCACCAGACAAAGCAACGGCCATTCAGGAATTGGTCAGGGAGGTACTGACTCCGAACCAGGTCTCAGTCCATCTCTGTATTCGCCTGTTGGGGAGTTGGTGTCATCCTATGAGGCCATCCAATACAAGTGTTCCCACGCCAGGTGTTTTCAGCTGGATCTCCTGCGCAAATGTTCGAGCTCCCATTTGCACATGCATCGGCTGAGATGGCTATCCCCTTGGGCCAGATTTTCTTTGGCGTGGTGGCTTCAGTTTCCTCACCTGTTGGAGGGACGACAGTTTGGGATCCAAACTTGGGTACTGTTAATAACTGATTCCAGCCTAAGATGCTGAGGAGCTGTAACCCAAGGGGTACAGTTTCAGGGCAGGTGGTCAATCCACGAGTCTCTCCTTCCCATCAACATCCTGGAACTTCGGGCGATTTAAAAGGCTCTAATTCAGGCGATTCAAGTGCAGTCCAATAAAGCTACGGCTGTAGCATATGTCAGTCGTCAAGGAGGGACAAAAAGCAGGGCCTGCATGTGGGAGGTCTCTACTATCCTGAAGAAAAGCATGCAAGGGCCATATCGCCATTTTCATTCAAGGCATAGAAAACTGGGAGGCAGACTCTGTCGCCACAACCTACACCCAGGGGAGCGGAGTCTCCACCCACAGGTGTTCCAGCTGATCACAGAGGTTGGGGTGGGGTTGTCCAGACATAGATCTGATGATGCCCTGGCTCAACAAGAAGCTGCAGCTTTACTGTGCCAGGACCAGAGACCCTTAGGCGGGGGGGTGTCAACGCCTTGGTCATACCAGCTGGTATACTTATTCTCTCCAATTCCATTGCTGTCCCGAGTACTCCACAAGATCAGGAGGGAGAAGGTGCAAGCAATTGATTGCCCTGGTCTGGCCTCGAAGGGTGTGGTACGCTGATCTTCTAGCCATGACTGTGTGCGAACCTTGGCCTCTTCCGCTGAGAAGGGAATCTATTCAGCAAGGGCTGTTCGTTTATCCGGACTTACGACGGGTTCGTTTGTTGGCTTGGAGGTTGACCAGCTGATCTAAGCCAGGAAGGTTATTCTGGGAAACATAATCTCTACCATGGTTCAGGCTAGGAAACCGGTGACGTCCAGAGACTATCACTGGATCTGGAAGAGATATGTGTCATGGTATGAAGGGAGACCTTGTTCTCCTATGGTTTTCCGACTGGGTCTGTCCGTCTGGTTTCTGCAGGCTGGAGTCGATATGGGGCTGCATTTGGGCTCCATCAAGGTGCAGATATCAGCCTTGTCCGTCTTCTTTCAGAAGAAGTTGGCTCTGATTCCAGAGGTTCAGATGTTTTTACAAGGAGTACGGCTAGACAGGTCTCCGAATAGGGTACTTTGTCATGTAAGTTCCCCTATTTGAAGTTTTTTGAGGACAGAGCGGACTCGACCGCAGTTTTTGCTAATGGTGGTTGTGGCATTTCACCTTAACAAACCGATTGTGAATCCAGCTTGGTCTGGTTCTTCGGAAATTCCTAAATCTTTGGATGTTGTCTATGCTTTAAGGATTTATCTTAAAAGGACAGCTGGGACTAGGAAGTCTGACTCCCTTTTTGTGTTGTATGACGCTCACAAAAGGGGTTGTCCTGCTTCAAAGCAGTCTATTACTCGCTGGATAAGATTGACTATTCATCAAGCTTTTCTCCGGTGGCTTTGCCTGTTCCAAATTCTGTTAAAGGCCCATTCAACTAGATTTGTGGGCTCCTCCTGGGAGGTTGCCTGTGTTATCTCGGCCATTCAACTTTACTGAGCTGCTTCTTGGTCTGGGAAGAACACGTTTTGATACCCTGGCCAAAGAGGTACCCAGTTTTACCTAGTCTTGCCACGTTCCCGCCCGTTCTGGAAGCTTTGGGATGTCCCTATAGTACTAAGTGTATCCTCAGTATCCCTTATGGATGATAGAGAAAATACAATTTTATATACCTACCTATAAATCCTTTTCTTGGAGTCCATAAGGGATACTGGGCGCCCTCCTTAGTGGTTCGCCATTATGCAGTTGGAATTGAAATTTATCTTGCAAGTTGTTGTTACAAGTTTGTTGTTTTCAGTTATGAATGGTATGTTGGCTGATTTGTCTCACCACTTGTATCTTTAGTGTCCTTCTCTCAAGTACATATTCCTCCTTCAGGCACAGTTTTACCTAGACTGAGCTGTGGGAAGGGGCATAGAGGGGAGGAGTCATCACACCCTGTTTGTAGTTTTATATGCACAGGCTCCCCTTTTGGACCCATCTATACCCCATAGTACAAAGTGTATCCCTTATGGACTCCGAGAAAAGGATTTACCGGTATTTATATAAAATCCTATTTTAGTCAGTTCTCATGTATGGGTTTTCCACCATACATATTCATCGAACATTTAATAAGAATACACGTTACATTTTTAGCTCTCCTATATAATACCTTGACTTGGTACTGGAAGGGATCCATCAACAGGCAGAGTAGAAACACTTTATCAGGCAAGAAAAAGAAACGAAAAGCACTCTAGCAATATGAAGCATTCAGCAGGTAAACCTAACCAAATTAGCCACAGAGCATGAATGCACATATTTATCTGCTCATATAGTAAAACCCACCCCACTGAAGTACCAATCCAGTATTTAAATAAATTACTTCTAATGTAGCAAAACTTCATCCCCATCCAAAGTCGTACACCGCCAAAATCGTGTATAGTCAATATCGGTGGTTCTGGGCTTCAATTTCAAGCAATATCTCATAGTGAAAATCGTCCATAGCCAAAATCACATATGTATGCACCTTTACTCAGAACTGTACAGAGCTTTTTCCTTTTTTACTGTATTAATTTAATCAAAGTTCTATTCTAAATGTTTTGTTTAAAGACTATTTTATACCATTCAAACTTATTAGAATAATTAATTTCTTTATTCACATTTCAGGTTTGCTTTTTTGATGTTGTCCAACCACTGAAGAATAAATTAAGTGAATTTCATATTAAGGCTGAAAAACAATCTGACGAATTGAATGGGTACAAACAGCAAGTTAAGAATTTAATAGAGGTATGGTAAATGGCTTCTTAAAGTGCACATTGTACACTGTAGTTCTATTGTTAAATGATAAGTAGTAAATGGCAGCCTAATACAGATACAGTATATTACATAATGAGTAACAAGGTCCTTGTAAATATAATATTCAAATCAGCTGCTGCTCTCTTAAAATATATATAGAGGGCGGTGTACCTGAGCACTGAGTGAAGGTGATTCGGACTAGCTGCAATACACTAAGAAATGGTCTGACTGATAACGTTTTGTAAACGTAATAAGTATAAAAGATTGCTTTGTGTCGCGCTCCGTCTCTATGTGTTTATGGTCTGTTGTCCAAACCTACTACAATCCTGACAATATAATGATCGTGGTGACACAAAGGTTTAGTTCAAAAACGTTACTTTCTTAATATTGTCATACATGGGATAAGGTAACAGTAATGAATAGCCCTGATATCTGCAGAACTACCAACACTGTGTCCCCAATTGTGCGCACTAGACTAGCAGTCTGCCTGGCCAATTCAGGGATAAAGGTGCCAATATACATTTGGTGTCTTCAGGTACCTCTTTGGCCGTTGGTGGAGTGGGGTTTTCGGAAGAGGGGTGGATGGTGCAGTATAAGGTGTGCCACACTCGGCTTGTCTCGGGCCGCCTGTGTGCCGCACGCGTGTGGAGACACAATGTGCTGCACCGCGGCTTTCTTCGGTGACTGCAGGTTACAGAGGGGTGAGGGAATATGCCTGGGATCCCTCCTGCCTCGCTGTTGCATTATTATGCAGCAGCATCTGCAGGATCTCCACAGTAAATGCACTGTAACTATCCGGTCTCATAGCAGACTGTCAATATACTAAGCTTTATATGCTTATTATACATATTTTATACAAAAGATGTAAAAAAGGGGTACTTGTTTCCTAGCACGGCGCCCAGATTTTCTACGTACGGCACCTTAAGGAAATTGAATCGCATTTTTTGTTATATGTATAACACACCCCCCCGACTATCCACGCCACCTCGAAGCGTGGCGAGTGGCGGCGGCGGAACGCGTCCTCCGACTTTTTCATTACCCCACTATCCACGTCAGCTTGTTGATTTTATATAGTGTGGCGAGCGCAGTGAGCCACCGAGCCCGAAGCCTGGCAAGTGGACGCGGAATCCATGTAAAGTAATCTGCGTCCCCTCGCGGGGCTCGCTGCGCTCGCCACACTTCGGGCTCGGTGGCTCGCTGCGCTCGCTACACTATATTAAATCAGCTCTACGCCGACGTGGATAGTGGGGTAATGAAAAACTCGGAGGACGTGTTCTGCCGCCACTCGCGGGGCTCGCCACGCTTTGGGGTGGCGTGGATATTGGGGGGAGGGGGGGGGGCATCCTATCTTTTAAATGTATTCACTGACTTAGACCATTAAAAAGATAGGATGCGATAAAAAATTGCATCGCATCTCATGCCACTAATGGCATGCGATGCGATATTTTATCGCATCCTATCTTTTTAATGGACTAAGTCAGTGAATACATTAATAAGATAGGATGCAATAAAAAATCGCATTGCATCGCATCGCATCGCGTGCCATTAATGGCATGCGATGCGTTTTCCTTACCCTGAATAGCCCTCTACACAAATGGAGTAGTGGGCGCCATGCTAGGAAGTACCAAAAAAGGTTTTAAAATATGAAATGTAGCTGATCCTTATTTATATTTGGATATGAATATATATATGAAACCGCTTGATCATAAACACAAAAAACCTTAAAGACAAAGGGGAGAATTCAATTGTTTTTTACCCACGACAGCCAGCAGATGGTGCCCAATGGTGCTATTCAATTGTAGCTCTGTTCGAGCACAATCAACTGCCGTCAACAGAATTTCAGCTCACAGTGCCTGGGTATTAGGTAGGTATAAATCATGGCTATAATCGACATCCAATTGTAAGAGTTAGGCACAAGTAGCCCAGCTCAATCTACCATTAAAGGAGACATGGCAAACATTAAACATATGGTAGATCCCAATTATGGTTGGTTGGCAGAGGAACAACTTGCAATAATAAAGCCTCAATAGGGAGTCTGTGCTGATCAGTAGGTATAGGAACTGCTCAAGCTGCCAGCCAATCAAGATTCTGGAACCACCTGTCCCTATGGACAACCGCAATCACAGAATGTTTCCGTAGGCCAACTTCACACTAAGCGAAAATGTGTCAAATGATTATTGAGAACCATTCTCCGAACTAGACCAACTTTTATACAGTTAGGTAAGAGCAAATCAAGTTAAAGGGTGCATTCTTGTACATGGACAAACCATGTTGTGATACAGGGGGAAATTTACTAAAGGAAATTTGTAAAAAATAGGTGTATTTGTATCCAGAAATATACTTATTTTTGACATTTACTATCCCGAAAATACGGAAATTCGTATTCCTATTGATAGCACATCAATACGACTACGAATTGCCGTATTTTCGGCATAGTAAATGTCAAAAATAAATGTATTTCTGTATACAAATACACCTATTTTTTTTACAAATTTCCTTTAGTAAATTTCCCCCACAATGTCTAAAAAGTTCATTTATTTCCATGCAAGTAAAATGCTTGTGCACTGAGCACATACAGACTACAGCTTTCTTTTTTACACTTTACACATCCATCTGCAACAGCATTCCCCAAGTGACTAATGTGATGCCATTGATTATTGTCAATCCATCTGGGAAATTGTACATTTTAAAAATCCCAGATTTGCAGAAGTCGGTTGCACATATATGGGTCCCATTATCTATACCATGCATTCCCAACCACGGTCCTCAAGGCACACCAAAAGTGCAGGTTTCAGTGATATCCAGGCTTCAGCACAGATGGTTTAATCAGAATCCCTCAGATACTAATTAAGTCACCTGTTCTCAAGCCTGGATATCTACAAACCCTGCACTGTTGGTGTGCCTTGAGGACTGTGGTTGGGAATGCCTGGTCTATACTATGCAACATGGGTTTTCCAAAGTACAAATTTGCACGTCCTGGCCTAATTTACGCCTAACTCTATTTGAGCTTTTCCTGAAACTTCTATATGTAAAATGTAACGTCAAAAAAAGCAGAAAAGGAAAGTATCTCCCAAACTTGCAGCTGTAGCTCATAAGACACTTTGTAGTGCTAGAAACATAGACACCTAGAATTTGACGGCAGATAAGAACCACTTGGCCCATCTAGTCTGCCCCTTAAATGCTACATTACATTTGATCAGGACTCCTTAATCAATTTAAACAGCCAGTGCCTTTTGAGTGCAGAGCTCAATGGTACAGGACGGATGACATTGTGCACCTGGGAGAACATTAGTACACCTTTTGTATGTGGCTCTTCATAATTGTGGTCGGTCCCAGGCATTCGAGTTTGCATATTTGAGCCTTTTTGTGTTCTCAACTTATGTGTTTGGTGTTAGAGATTATTTTATTGGAGATATGTTATAACAATGTATAAGTAAAGATACATTTTCCTACATTATGATTGTAGGTTTTATTCCGAGTTAATAAAGTAAATACTGTACAGAGAACTATGCAAGGATTGTACAGTATGTTACTAGAAGATTAGCATAGACTTTTCTTATCTCTAATGCTGTATACACACTAAACAATATTTTAAATCATTTTGCCGATTCCGCCTGGTCAGAATGACAAAATCTAAATATCGTCTAGTGCAGTGGATCCCAAAACTGTGTGCCTGGGTACCCTGGGGTGCCTTTAGGCTCTTGCAGGAATACCTCTGGTTGATGGTCCAGGACCAAATTAAAGTGAGACTCAAAACCAGTGCTAGTGGCAGCAAATCATAAACCATGTCAGCAGCATTACTGAACACCACCGCATAGCTGAACTTGAGGATACAAGGTAGGCACAGTTTACAAGGTCTTATACATTTATTTTTATCTAATTTATTAATAAAGCACTTTTTGTTCTAAAGGCGTTATAGAAAAATGCTGCTACACCTAGGGCGCTGTGATTCAAGAAAGTTTCGGAACTAGTGATCTAGCATGTATGCTCTGTCTCTGACTATGCGTGTCCTCCATCATCTGTACATGCAGTATAAGGGGTCTATTTACTAAGAAGGGAGATCTATGAAATATTGGATGTTGCCCATAGCAACCAATTCGATTCTACTTCTTATTTATTTAGCACCTTCTGGAAGATAATGGATTGGATTGGTTTCTATGGGTAACATCCCACCTTCAATAGAACTGCCATCATAGTAAATAAAGCCATAAAGGTGCCCATACACGCTCCGATCCCGGCGTGCGTTCTGGTCTAAAATAGCATCCATTACATCGCATTGCATGTCTTGTGCATGCAATGCGATTTGATGAAAAGCAACTACAAAAAGTATGTGCAGCACATACTTTTAGAACTGTGCGATGAGGTGCCGCGAGAGCACACATCGCACCGCCAGGATGGGAGCGTGTATGGGCACCTTAAGAGTGTAAAAAGTGGGTTGGTTATTCAGACCATAAATGAACAAAGAAAACATACTGTATATGCGTGTATGATTTTTTAAGTAATACTGTATGTACTATTCTTTTCTTTTTCAAGTTAAAATCTTTACCTTTTCAACAGCTACATACAGTCATAGTAAATGCATTTTTTGTCATCAATTTGTTCCTTTTCCTGGACAGTTGATACTAGGGATGCCAATCTAGGGGCATATTTTCAATCCCGGAAATCGGGATTGAAAAATGCTCAATCCCGGGATTGGCATCCCTAAAAGAAAACCACCCCCCTCTCCCCATTATTGCCTTACTTTGAGCAGGGCAGGCGTCAGCGGAATGGAGGCAGGCTGCGGGTGTGACACCGGAGGGAGGTCAGTGTGTCACTGGACTGTGCAGCTGGGAGAAGTCATAGGTCAAGCTGCACAGGCCGCAGTGCTGCACCTCCGGTGTCACAACTCGCTCGCCGCCTGAACTCTCCCGGCCGCACACAGTCACGCCTAACCTGGTCACAGTGGCAGGCGAGTTCTCAATGAAGAGCCTCCGGTTGTAGAGGGCGGCAGTGTGGGGTGTGTTCGGTTGGCTGCACATTGTGACGCGCAGCGTGACCTCTGACAACATCACGCTGCACGTCTGAGCTGCACAGCCGGACAGCGTCTGAGCAAGTGCTCAGACGCTGCCCAGCATTAGACTAGTCTAATCCCGGGATTGGAAGGTCCAATCCCGGGATTCAAATCTCGACAATATTCGGGCCAAATCCCGTGATCCCGCCGATCTCGATCCCGGGATTGGCCACCCTAGTTGATACATTCCATAAATGGCCATCTAGATTTGCGAGCATTCCCATTATTTGCTTAGTATACTTTATCACTAAGGTTTGAATTGTTATCCAGTATCCTGTCTTAACTTTGCTCCACTTACATTTATGTAACATTCTGATGCCTGGTTGACCTACAAATAGAATGTGTGCGGCTTCCAGCTGCGTACATATAGTATATTTTATCATACCGTATTATAGATAAAAATGGGAACATTGTTGAATGTAATCTGGAATGTACAGTCTTAAAACATCATGGAATGAACACCAATTTTTTTCAAAATGTTTCTCTTCTTTTTTTTCTTTTCTTTTTTAATCATTTTTTTTGCATTTCTCCATCCATTTTGAAATGTTAACCTTCTCTAAAATAGGGGGGTATTCAATTAGCCAGGAGGTGTACTCTGCATCTAATTACTGGCAAACATTCCCAGTGCGTGGGGAAACGCTTTTCCATTAAAAGCCTTTTTCTCAAGAAGTAACCATTGATTCTGGATAACCTCCTAAATCGGCTCAACCCCCTCAAAGTGGAACCTGATTTTGTGTTTTTTTAAGTGGGTTTAATGGCAAATTAAATGCACCCATACAGTGTGTATTAGAAAAAGTCTGTTAAATGCAGAAAAGCAATGAGCAATGTATGTTTTTGTATACAAAATCTGCAGATTGTCGACATTTTCAGACCCTGGTAAACCTAATAAATCTAAACGAGATGCGACAAACATTTATTTTATATAACTTTAATGCAATCTCTTGATAGTGCACAGATGATTGTATCACTTTATATGGAATGACCCTATAGCAGTGACCCCCAAACTGTGTGCCGTGGCTCCCTGGGGTGCTGCCGCCGATGTCCCTAGCGCCGGGGGTGGTGTGCAGCAGTGATGTGCTTGGATGAAGGAAGACTGCCTGCAATGGTGGGAGGGGGTGTAATGAATGGTGTCAGCCGGGGCAGGTGAATGTGCTCAGGTCAGCGGAGGCAACCAGCGCACGTGTGTGTGGTGGGGGGGTGTTGTGGTGGCGTGAGTGTACAGTTATCACTTTTACTGGTGAGATGAACAGGAGAACCTGTCTGTATGCGGTGGGGGGCTACTCTAGTAGATGGAGACATTTGTGAAATATCTAACAAGTGTAGAGAATGTTGTAGGACTAGTAGAAGCAGGAATGAGGAGGTACAGTCAGAGTAACAGGGGGAGGGATTAGTGCAGCAGCCAGTAGAGGATTCCAATGATGAGGAGGAGTCCACTATGAACACCAAATATTTGTGACTAACCCCCGAAAATGAGTGTTTCCGGGCATTTAGCCGCAAATAATAAATGATAAATGGGTCGCATAGGAAAGTCTTTTTTTAAATTGATTAACTTTACTGCAAAAACCCCTGATATTTATACAAAGCCTGGGCTGTTTTTTATTTATTTTTATATATATATATATATATATATATATATATATATATAAATAAATAATGGACTCTTTATGTTTCTTTATAGTAGGATGTGAGCCTTAATGTGATTAGCTAAAAGAGATCCTGTTATAGGGAATAATTCTCCTTGATTATAATTTCAATAGGGTGTACATTTGATCCACCTCCTATGAACTTTAAATCACAATTGACCTTCAGTCCAAAATTTAAGATAGTCCTTCAAACACCATTTAAATAAGAATAAACAAATTAAAATATTCCCCGTCTTTTATCCAATGTGTGTGCGCTCTTTGGAGTCCAGCCAGCTGGAGCTGGGGTGCCGCTGGAGAAATCAGGAAGTATATAAAATGTATTTTTTCTTTCTTGGACTTGTGTATGTTTATTATATTTGCAAACAAGTTAATAAGTATTTTTAGCTGATCTAAATACTAATAGCGTTATTTTGACAGAACGCCTTAAAAAAAAAAAGGGACATTTCGGTAATTATTTTGACTAAAGGGTGCCCTTGAAAAAGTCATTGCGACCCAAAGGGTGCCTTGCACCAAAAACATTTGGGAACCACTGCCCTATAGTATACTGGGGAATGGTTTTACATTAGATTTATTGAGCTGGACTACTATTGCATCAAGGCCAGTTTTGCAAGGTTTACAGAACATTGCAATATACCCCATGGTGTAAACTTGCCGTACTTACTAAAGGTTTCTTTTTGTTATATTACTTTTTAGGAACTATGTGGGGTGATGCGTACTAACCTTGTGTTCTTAGTAAGAGGATTCCATATTGTGATGACAATGGTTATACTACAGCTGGTTTTATATATGCTAACCATGGGCAGGTAGTTATTTTTCCTGTGTGACACATTTTTTTGTTCCTTTTGATCTTCTGTTTTTCTTGTGAGCATATTCTATTGGAGAGTCTATTTTCTCTAGCATTGCAGTATTTTATCATTGCAAAGTAGTTCCTCCTAGATGTTGTTAGTCTGCTCCTGTTTTGGTATAAATGTTCTGATTTATTTCCTTTGGTGGGTAATATTGACTTTTGGCTTTGTCAATATTTGCCTTATGAACATGGAAACTCTAGGGAGATAAGTTTAGCAGAGCATGTTTTTCAAACTCTTACAGATGTTTTGAAGTATGTGCGTGTATTTTGTTATATATAGCTTTTCTCTTTGATTTAAAAGGTCACTTGTAACAGGTATGTGGGGTGTATTTTTGTATAAATACCTCATACACTTGCAGCAACAACTACCTTTTGTGACAGTTCAATAGAATTTCTTTCATTAGTGTAATTATGTGTTTGCTATACAGTGGATATTTATTGATGTGTTCTATTACAGCTAATCTATATATTAATAGCATAAGCATGACTTATGAGTGACATATTTCTAAGATGCCGTTGTCTGAGCAGGACAGATTAAAGGTCATGATCCGTGTATTTGCAGAAAAAATATTGGCGTTGGAATTGGTTGCTATGTTTTGGAGTTACGTGACAAAACATCCGCCATCCATTTACTATGCATTGCCATTGTGCTTTGGAAAATGTGACAGTTGGTTAAATCTCTTTATGATCTGGAACATGGGACCTGCTGGATGGTCTGGAAACTGTGACAGCTACCTATAAAGCTGGAATTTGTCTAAATCTGACTCCATTGGGTGAAAAGGGGTAAATTGTTCCACCCAGCAAATTGTTTCTAGGTTGAAACTGCCACATCAGCTAGTTTAGTTTTTAAATGTAATATTTGTTTGTAAATTACTTAAAAGTGTATGTACCCTTTTAATGGACTTTATTTTATACAAGTATACATGAAAGGTCTTTTTTTATCTTTGGAACCACCTATCTAGCTGCAATATTTGGCACAGCAATCAGAAGGGGGTTACAATCACTCTCTAATGGACAAAGCCATATGCACTGCAGGTGGGGCTGATGTAACACATGCATAGAGAGTTAGATTTGGGTATTTTATTGTTTCTGTGCAGGGTAAATACTAGCTGCTTTATTTTTACACTGCAGTATAGATATCAGTTTGAAGTACAAACCCCACCCAAATCTAACTCTCTGCACATCAGCCCCACCTGCAGTGCACATGGTTTTGTCCATTAGAGAGTGATTTTGCCTTTCCGAGTGAATCGGAATAACCCCCTAAAATCCTAGTATACGCAAGTATACCTGGCCAATAAAGCTGATTCTGATATTCTAGATGGATGTCTGTAACTCTGTTTTTCTGCTTTAACATTTAAGTGCAGCTGTAATAATTGCTCCATTGAAATGACATCAGCTGTTTGTAAATACCAGAAGCATACAGTATATGAATTTAATCTTGCAGTGCTTAATTTTTTTTGTTAATCTAAAATATTGTTCCACGTCTATAACTTCATGAAAATTAAGCTTTGGTTACCTTTTCTGGCAGAGCTATGAAGAGGAGAGGAGATGTCGCTCAGAACTGGACACAAGGTGTCAGCGGTTAACGTTACAGCTCGCCGACACTAAGCAGCTAATTCACCAAGGGGACTATAAAATAGAAAATTATGATAAAGTGAAAAGGTAAACCTTTATAAGAACTATTTTGTGTTGAAGATTTTATAGAAATTACTCATTGATTTTATAGAGCTCTACCTTCCATACTGTGACTGCTGTTTTCCTCTGTGACGGTTATTTTAATCTCTTAATGACTGTGTATTCAATTTTTCTTTGCAACTTTTTGTGGTTGGCTTTGTTGCTTCTTGTCAAAATTTCACTTCAGATTGACCAAAAATAAAATGAAACCATACAGTAAAAAACTTGATGAAACTGAGGTGAACATAGGCTTCAGAAAATTTTATACAAAAGTGTCTAACTGAAGTTGAGCTGCGTAAGACATCCAGCAGCCTAGAGGAGATACTTGGCGTAAAGTGTACACTTCAAACATGTATGGTGCAAATGGTTTCATGGATGCGCGAAAGTTGATGATGATTGGCATGAGCAAACTCGATACACCTAAACGTCCATCTCTTTCTAAGCAAAAGTTTACTTCTTCTTTTTTTAAGGTTTTGATTTAAATCATGATTTAATCATTTGATTTAAATCCTGCAACCCTGACATTGTGCATTGATACATTTAAAAACAAATATATATTTTTGAGGTATCTGGCGATGTTTGTTTGGCATAAAGTTTGTAAACTTTATCAACCGTTCCGGAGTGGCATCTTTGCAATCTCATTATTTTCTACTAGTGTTCCCAGATAGGATCTTGGAGAAAACCGGGTATTTGGTACTGGTCATTAAATTGGTTTCTCTTTTCCTCCTGGTGGACACCACATATTAGGTCTTAAGGTCCATACACACTGGGTGATTATATCCAGAGTGTATGGAAAGCGATGATCGCTATCATCACTGGGGGGAAAGCCACTCCCCGGTGCCGTCAGTGGGGTGGGGGGGTGGTTTGCATAGTGCATCGCTATGCAAAGTCGTCCTCAAAGCCGCTCATCTGCTGGTATTACCAGCAGATGAGCGGCTTTCCCGGCGATGATGCAACTTTCCCGGCGATGATGCGGGAGCAGGCAGCAGCCATACACACTGGGCAGCTTTGAGCTGAAAGCCGGTCAAACTTGGTGTTTTGAGCGGCTTTCAGCTCAGAATCGCCCAGTGTGTATGGGCCTTTATACTGTGTTTTCACACTGTTGTTGAATGTTCATTCTCATAGTGCATAGTTTTACAAGGGTAATTAAGTTTAAAGCCTGTATTGTGAAATGTACAATGGAAAAAGGAAAGAATATGCTTTTTGTTTGAAGATGTTAATGTTTCTAGAACAGTGCCCTCTACACCCTATTGTGTACCAGAGTCCTCCAGGTGGATAAAGTGAAACGTATTTGATAAGAGACAAAATCCTTTTTCTTTTTCTTGTTGAAAATATTTTATTATGTTAAATACAATGTTTTGTGTATTTGTATGTTTTTCTTGAGCTGTAAATACAAACCGATAAAGGACCTAGGGCCAGGTTCAGCAAATCAAACAAGCAAGTCATTTTGTGTCTGGAACAAACCATGTTGCAATGCAAGGGGAGAAAATACACTTAAATTTTATTTTTCGTCCACTAGGGGGCACAGGAATTCACACTGGGTATGAGAGGTGAGGTAGCAGAGCGTGCACCAAAGGGTTACAGAAATGTACCCAGCATGCTCCCTGCCTCCCCTCTCCCTCAAATCCCGCCCCCTGACCCTGGGTCACCAGTTTTTTCTTTGGTGCCCAGTCAGACACAGCGGCGCCATTTTTGGCGGCTGTTAGAACAGCCAGGGTTACTGAGCCGCCGCAGCGAGTGCTCTTTTAGTGAGCACCAGCAGCGCAGCTCCTACACCCGGAGACGGCAGCGCTGGCAACTGGGCTGGGGTCTCCCGTTGCGGGGTCTTCGCTCCGGAGGCTCCCGCAGCTGCGCCCCGTCCTGGGACAGGTAAGCAGCGGTTCCCTGCGTGCAGGGAGCCGCGTCTAGCGGCAGATCCCCCCCTCGGATGTTGGGAGTCAGCGGGGGGGCAGGCAGTGTGGGTCTGGCATAGCCACCCTTCCACTAGACTACCAGGGACTAACAGGCTATGTCCCCGGAGGTTGGTGCCTGAGGGGGAGTATTGGATGGCCTGAGGTCCCTCCCCCACCCCTGGGGACGGGCTGAGTGCTTGCTCTTTCATCGCCCCAGGTGTTCCAGCTCCTCCTTAAATACCTAATCAGCAGCCATTCTGGCACACGCTGGGTATAGAGACGGAGGCTGCTTGGATTCTCCCTTACACCCTGCTCCTGGAGCCTGGTTTATTATAGTATTCTCCTTTCCTGCTGCTGGCTGGTTTGTTGAGCTCTGCTACTGTCTCCTTTCCTGTACATTAGATAGGCCAATCTTGTCTGATACAGGAAAGGGGAGCTGTCACCATACAGAGTTTATGTTTTGCATGAACTCTGTCTCCTTTTCAGCCTGCTGAACTGTGAGTATATTTGCCCTATCCAAATTGCTTTGCTAAAGCTTTTGTGTGAAAGGCTGCAAGTGTGTGAGTGCCCCTGGGCCTTTCCTATATAGGGACACTTGCTTATTCTGTGTCAGGTGGTAACTGCTGTTTTTTTGTATGTTTGCTCGGTCAGTATGCCTAAGGCGAAGCCCAGCAAGGAGGCTCCATCTCCAATGCAGCGTACCTGTAGAGACTGTTTGGACATACTGTCTCAAGAAGAGGAGGAGGTATGTTCCAAGTGTGTGACGGTGGAAGCAAACCCATTACCATTGCCTCCTGCCCAGCAGGAACTGGCTTGGGCCTCGACGCTGACTCAGGTAATGGCGCAGCTGATTGACCGCTTGTCTACACTGGCTCCCCCTGCGCCCCTGCCCCCTGCGCCCCTGCCCCCTGTCGCTAGTGCCAGTTATGGGACAGCTCAGGCTTATATAGAACCCCTATGGATGCAGTCCTTTGCACAGTCTGTGCAGGGATTAACGGCTAGTTCGTGCAGGATTCTCAGGATTCGGATTCGGACTCTGCTACAGGGGGGTCTACTGGTACTTCGGATTCGGAGTCCGCTGTGGCCGTCGACACATTGTCCTCGGCAGAGGTAGACACACTGGTGCGAGAGGTTAAGGCAGTCCTCCAGTTGGAGGATGAGGCCCCTGCTCCTAGTAGTAAGGCCCCGCTCTTTAAGCGGTTAAAAAAAGGTGTTGGCTCAGTTTCCACCTTCGGCCCATATGGAAGATTTATTGGAGACAGCGTGGGCTCAGCCGTCTAGAAGGTTCCAGCTTTCCAAGCGGCTTACTTTATTTTATCCGGTTCCTCCCTCAGAGAGGGCTAAGTGGGAAAAGCCTCCCCCGGTTGATGCTAATGTGGCGAGACTAGTTCGCTCTTCCGTTCTGCCCATTCCGGATTCTTCATCTTTGAAGGACCCTTCAGATAGGAAATTGGAGAATTTCCTTAAAACTGCTTATTCACAGGTGGGGGCGGTCACGCGTCCCTCTCTTGCAGCGGCATGGGTTGCCAAAGCAGTTTCTGAATGGGCGGGCAAGTTGGAGAGGGGTTTGTCCGACGGTTCTAGTCGTAAGTCTCTCCTTGGTCATGTCCAGAACATACAAAAGGCTAGTTTGTATTTGGGGGAGGCTGCTCGGGACTCGGGAGTCCTGGCTTCTAAGGCCTCGGCAGCCACCATTGCAGCTAGGCGTGTATTGTGGCTTAGGTCCTGGCGAGCGGATAACAATTCTAAGAAGGCCTTGGAGGCTCTCCCGTTTCATGGAGATACTCTTTTTGGTCCAGAGTTGGACAAGATTGTGACAACCTTGGCGGTATCTAAGTCGGCATTTTTGCCTTCGGCGGCTCCTCCGCGACAGAAGACTTCGTTTCGGTCCTTTTGGCCCCAGGGCAAAGCCAGAGGTCAGCCTTTCGCTAGATTTGCCTCGGCCTCTAAAGCAGCCAAACCCCACGCCAAGCAGCCCTGGGCTACCAGACGCCCAGCGGCCAAGCAAAGTGACAAGCCGGCAGCCTGACGGGGCGAGCCCCCACCCGGGGGATCCCAGGGTGGGGGGCCGTCTCCTGTCCTTTGCGCCGACGTGGTGCGACACCACGACGGATGTTTGGGTCAGGGGGGTGGTCTCCAGGGGCTATGCCCTGACGTTCCGGTTTCCCCCTCCTCAGCGTTATTTTCGCACAGGTCTTCCAAAGGACCCTGCGAAACAACTAGCGCTACATCTTTCTATCCAATCTCTTTTGGACTCGAACGTTATTGTTCCAGTTCCTCAGGAACAGAGGGGGCAGGGGTTCTACTCCACTCTGTTTCTGATCGACAAGCCGGACGGTTCTCACCGGCCGATCCTCAATCTGAAGTCGCTCAATGTGTTTTTGCGAGTGCCGAAGTTTCGTATGGAGTCCCTTCGTTCCATTATTCTATCACTGGAACCGGGGGACTTCATTGCCTCGCTAGATATCCAGGATGCGTACCTCCACGTTCCCATCCGGCAGGACCATCAGCGGTTTTTGAGGTTCGCCCTTCAGGAGGAGCACTTCCAGTTCAGGGCGTTGGCCTTCGGACTTTCCACAGCTCCCATGGTGTTTACCAAAGTGATGGCGGCTCACTTGCACCGACTAGGGATTCAAATGATCCCGTATCTGGACAATCTTCTGATCTTGGCAAATTCGCCAGACCAACTTCAGTCTCATTTGCAGGTGGCAATTACGCTTCTGTCATCTCATGGCTGGAAGATAAACTGGAGAAAATCGTTTCTGACTCCTTCCCAAAGGATGCTTCACTTGGGAGCTCTGCTCGACACTCAGTTGCAGAGGGTGTATCTGCCGGAGGACAAGATCCACGCCTTGCAGGGAAAGGTTCTCTCCCTGTTGGGTCGCAGAAGGGTGTCTGTGCACAGGTGCATGGTAGTGTTGGGCTCCATGGTGGCTTCGTTCGACATGGTAGAGTATGCACAGTTCCACTCGCGGCCGCTTCAGCTTCATGTTCTCAGCCAGTGGTCAGGAGATCATTCTCGTCTAAGAAGTCAGTTGATCACGCTGCCTCTGGAGGTCCGCGGGTCTCTCACTTGGTGGTTGAAGACAGACAACTTGTCTCAGGGCCGCCCATTTTGGATTCCGTCTTGGACACTAGTGACCACGGATGCCAGCCTACGGGGCTGGGGAGCGGTTTGCAACTCTCAGTCTTTTCAGGGTCGCTGGACAGCGCAGGAGAGTCGCCTTCCTATCATTGTCCTGGAATTGAGAGCAATCTTGCTGGCTCTTCAGAGTTTAGGGTCACTCATTCGAGGCTGCCCGGTAAAAATCCAGTCCGACAACGCCACAGCCGTGGCCTATATCAACAGGCAGGGCGGGACACGCAGCAAAGGAGCAATGAAGGAAGTGTCCAGAATCTTCAGGTGGGCGGAGAGACGTATTCCGGCAATTTCCGCAGTCTTCATCCCAGGGGTTCTCAATTGGGAAGCAGACTATCTGAGTCGGCAGGATGTCAACACAGGAGAGTGGGAACTTCATCCAGTGGTGTTCCAGTGGCTGACGTCCCAGTGGGGAGTACCAGACATAGATCTGTTGGCATCCAGACAGAATTGCAAGGTTCCCCGGTACGGCTCTCGGACAAGGGACCCCGGAGCTTTCCTGGTAGACGCTCTCACGGCACCGTGGCCGTTTCGGCTGGTTTATGCATTCCCGCCATTTCAGCTTCTTCTTCATCTTCTTCGCAAATTCAAGAAGGAGGGAGGAATGATGATTCTAGTGGCCCCAGATTGGCCTCGTCGAGGTTGGTACGCCGACCTAAGGAATCTGTCGGTGGCATCTCCTCTGAGACTGCCTCTACGTCCAGATCTTATTTCTCAGGGTCCGTTCCGCCACCCGGACCTCAGCCGCCTGGCTTTGACGGGCTGGCTGTTAAAGTATCCCTTTTGAGGGATAAAGGATTTTCACCAGAGGTCATTCATACCATGGTGCGTGCCAGGAAGCCGTCGTCAGCACGTATCTATTACAGAGTATGGAAGACTTAATTTGCATGGTGTTCGTCTAGAGGTTTCCAGCCTAGACGTTTTCGTATTTCCCGCCTTTTGGAGTTTCTTCAGGCGGGCCTAGATCTAGTTTTACGCCTGTCTTCTTTAAAGGTACAAGTGTCGGCCTTGTCTATCCTGTTTCAAAGGAAGTTGGCGTTCATTTTGGATGTAAGAACCTTTTTTCAGGGGGTTCTTCATGTCCAGCCTCCAGTAAGCCCACCGGTGGCTCCATGGGACCTCGCTTTGGTTCTCAGGGCTCTTCAGTCACCTCCTTTTGAGCCTTTGGAGGAGGTGGATTTGAAATGGCTCTCCTGGAAGGTGGTCTTCCTCCTGGCTATTTCTTTGGCTAGGAGGGTTTCTGAACTTAGTGCATTATCTTGGAAACCGCCTTTTCTGGTGTTCCACCCGGACAGGGCAGTTCTGCGTACCAAGCTGGAGTTTCTTCCTAAGGTGGTGTCAAAGTTCCACCTTAACCAGGAGATTGTGGTACCTTTGTTTTCTGGATCCTCTGAGGCGGAGGCTTCTCTTGATGTAGTCCGGGCATTGCAGATCTATCTTTGCAGGACTAAGGCGACTCGTAAGTCGGATTCACTGTTTGTGCTGTATGAGGCCAATAAGCGAGGTTGGCCCGCTTCCAAACAGTCCTTGGTGAGATGGCTCAGATCAGTCATTCGTCAAGCATATCTTTCAGCGCAGTTGGTTCCCCCTGAGGGGTTTACGGCACACTCTACCAGGTCTGTGGGTACATCCTGGGCCGCTAGTCGAGGTGCCTCGGCAGAACAACTCTGCAAGGCCGTGACTTGGTCTTCTTCCCAGACATTTATCAAGTTTTATGCTTTTGATACTTTTGCATCGGCTGATGCACAGTTTGGTAGACATGTGCTTTCCGCAGTCCAGGAGCGTCCCCCACCTGTGAGGGGACAGCTTTAGGACGTCCCAGTGTGAATTCCTGTGCCCCCTAGTGGACGAAAAAGAAAATAGGATTTATGGTCTTACCTTGATAAATCCCTTTCTTTGAGTCCATAGGGGGCACAGGACGCCCTCCCAGACGCACCTGGTAGCGGGGCTTCCTATATGGGGAAGTTCCATGGCTTTGGCCCTGTATGCTATGTGTGTGTGTTTGCTCTTCCTTCTTCTCTGCTCCGCTCCTGCCTTGGGCTTGCTAACAAAACTGGTGACCATGGGTCAGGGGGCGGGATATGAGGGAGAGGGGAGGCAGGGAGCATGCTGGGTACATTTCTGTAACCCTTTGGTGCATGCTCTGCTACCTCACCTCTCATACCCAGTGTGAATTCCTGTGCCCCCTATGGACTCAAAGAAAGGGATTTATCAAGGTAAGACCATAAATCCTATTTTTCTCTTCATGGTAACTACTGGCTGCTTTTCATTTAGCCCCCAGATGTTAAACTGCTTTATTTTTTTGCTGCAATTTAGATTTCAGTTTGAACACATCCCACCCAAATCTAAAGATGGGTACACACCTACAGATTTATCGGTCCAATATGTCTGGTGGGAACAAAAATCTGGTAATGTGTGACAGCATATGAAAATCAACCATTCTCTCCCAAATGCTGGAAAATGGACAAAACCATTGTTCGGATAAATTTGTTAAATCAAATGGCTTCAGCTAAATTGAATGACCTTTGTCTGTTTCCAGTGTCTGGGAGCAAATGTTCAATTCTCCTATGCTCCCATGCATTACCATATTATTGTTCTAACCTGATAGATTGGACAGATAAATCTTTAGGTGTGTACCTAGCTTAACTCTCTATGCACATGTTCCATCTGCCCCACCTGCAGGGCACATGATTTTGCCATATGCTAATAAATTTAAATCAGGCCCAAAAGTAATACTGAAAATGGGGGAAATAAATAAAAGTAATGTATAACTGTAGGTCATTTGTTTTTTGCTTTATTCCTTATGTAAATCTTACTCTTGTTTAAAGTAAATTCTTTGTTTCCAAAAATCCTGTTGCAGCTTTAATTATCAAAAATTATAATCATTAAATGCATATTTTATTTTTAGAACGTAAACATATTTATCAGTATTTCATTGCGTCTTTGAAGAAGGGTTTTTTATTTAATTTATGGGTGTTTTTATTTTCTACAATAAGGACACATCCATTGCATTTAAACTGTATCAGAACAAGTTCTGTATTAATAAAACTTTACAGACATTTTCACTGTTCAAGAGTGAGAAAATATAGACTCACCACTTTCCAGTCTAGGGAGAAGTGGATTAACTCCAGTAATTTACCAGGGGCTGATGGCTCCCTCTGGGCTATTCAATTAACCCCTGCAGCTGTTCCATAGACTTGGAAACATGCAGGTCTGTAAATTTATTACAGAACCTATGTGTTTTGAAAAATTGGGGGGGGGGGGGGGGGGGGCGGGGGCTGGGGGCTGAAAAAAATTGGCTAAATAAATAGCCCGATTTAAAAATAAATAAATCTTGAACTCCCATTTTCAACAACCTATATTTTTAAAGGGGCTAATTGAATTCCCCCCTTAGTGCTAAAAAAATGCTGCTTACTGCATGGACATGTGATATGTCAAGTTTTATGTTGTGCACATGTACTTCAGACACCTTAAGGTCATAGTTGCCTACCCTCCTGTATTATGCAGGAGACTCCCTGAAATAGCAGCAATCTCCCTCTCTCCCTCATAAGTCTAGCAATCTCCCTCATTTCACCTAGCCCACATTACACTGTTACATTTATGGGGGAAAAAGGAATGATAGCTAGATACATTTACATTGAATCATCTGCACCATTTCCCAGCACTTTAGCAAGTAGTAAGTATAGTAGCTCTTACTAACTGCTTTGGGGCTCATCTACATTTGGATATAAGAAATTTTAAATTACAAGCCCACGCTTCTAGGCGCCATGTTCACAATCTATTTTCACAATCTCTCCATATATGGAACTAGACATGCCATTTGGGTGGAGCATGACACCCCCCCTTAATGGGGCACTTTGCTAAATTCTATTACCAATTATAATCTCCCTGAAACTAGTTTTCAAAAGTAGGCAAGTTTGCTTAAGGTCTAGGTTTTAAGTATATCCATGCTTGGCCGCAGGTGACTTAATTAGTACATTAGTCAATTTGATCTAACCATCTGTGCTGTTCTGTTTTGTAGATATCTTTAAAACCCACGTTTGCAATTCTCTGGTTTAGGCCATTAGTACACCGGTTTGACGTGTTATTTTACTTCAAACTGTTTCACGCATAGCTTAGTACGTTTCCTCATCAATTGTTTTTTTTTACATTCTAGTGAACGAGATGCAATGGAACGGGAGTTATTAGAGCTGAGGAGAAAATTTGAAATCTTAGATGTGTCACACAAGACACAATCGAAGGAGAAACATGATTTAGCCCAAGAGGTAAGTTCAAAGACTGACAAAACAAGTAACAATTTCAGAATATGAAACCATTAAATTATACGCACAACTGTCAACTGTCAGCTAGCTATGCAAGATGAAACCGGTTCAGCCTAAGCAAATCTATACTCTCATCATATCACATTGTCATTTTATTTTCTATCTGTACAATTGCAGGTTGGTCGATTTTAATAAATTCATTGTATATTGTAAGTTAGAGTACTTAGTCAAGCTTCAAAAAGTGATAGAGTGGAGAGTGATTAACAACTAGCCAATCCGCTCCTAACTTCCATGTCCCTGGCCAGATTAAAAAAAATTACAGTTAGGAGATGATTGGTTGGTGGTTTATCACTCTCATCTGATAGATACATTAGATACAGTTAGATACATTATGCCACAAAAGGTGCATTTCAGCTCCCGTGAATTATACTTTAAAGGCCTATTTTTTTTTTTTTATATATATACATCAGTCTTTTCCATACACCTTAGTTTTTTAGAAAGCCATATTCCGTAGTTCCAGGACACATTTATGGTCTTACCACTGCGAATGCTTTGCTTGAGAAAATATTTGGGCAATAAATTAGTCGCCAACAATAAGAAAGAAATACTTCCTTGTGTGGTTTATGCTGCATTACACACAGGCCGCTTTCCCACATATGCTCTCTGACTAATAACAATCTGTGCTTAAAGTATTAAGATGGTCATATCAATCAAATCAGTCATACAAATGAATGAAACCTGTTTGGTGCCTTGTGCAACCAGGTCCTGTAAAGTCTGTACTTTTTCAGTTATTGATTCTGTTATCTCATTTCTCAGCTCAAGTGGCCTGAAAAAAAACCCTTTACAAAAATGTTCTGTTTTTCTATAAGAAGTAATTTGTTAAATTCATTTTCAAATAAAGTGACGCTTTTGTTGTTATATAGACAATATGCGATACATCATGTGTACTTTAAATTTATGGTTGAATGTTACCTTTTGGAGTTGATCATATATGGCTGAATGAGAGACCATAAAGAGAGACTTAACTGTAACTGCTGTCATATAGACAATGCAGTTCCTGCACCTGCCATTGTTCCACATCTAAAAGTACAGAAAACACTTACCATGAAATTTGAATGTTCTACTATTATCGGCTCACATTGCTCTATAATTAAACATATGCGGTACAGTAAAACGATATGTAAAATAATATTCAATACTCGAGGTGCAATATTTACAATTCCCATAATAGAAATAATTTTGCTTGATGTTCATGATCACATCAACACACAATAAATACAATACACAACAATATTTGCATAAATAATAGTAAATTCAATACAAAATATATAACCTATTACAGATAGTTTATAAGTTACAGATTTTTACCATTAAAACATTTGCCCCAAAACACTTTTATTTATATATGTCAGAATGACCTTTCGATGAAAAGAACAGGTTGCTAGAATTCAAATCATGGACTTGCGAAATCTACATGTGTATCAAGTTTGTTAGAACTTTTGGTACTTGTGTAGTTTCATGGCGGCACTTCCCATCAGATCGCATGTGCGGTATTTGCATAAGATTCTGTGATGAGATTTAGCGCACCCCCACTATCCACGCCTGCCCGAAGTGTGGTGAGCGTAGCGCGCCTCGCAAGGGGATGAGGTAGGCATCCTCCTGACCTGTTCATACCCCCACTATCCTCGTCGGGGTGGAGTTGGTTTTATCAAGTGTGGCGAGCGGCCGTGTAAAACAAGCCTGAAGTGTGGCGGAATACACGTCCAGTAATCTGTTTCCCCTCGCAGTGCTCTCTGCGCTCGCCACACTTCGGGCTCGTTTTCCGCGTGCGCTCGCCACGCGGCGGGCTCGGTGGCTCGCTGCACTCGCCACACTTTATAGAATCAACTCCACGCTGACGTGGATAGTGGGGGTATGAACAGGTCACGAGGACGCATACCGCGTCCCCTCGTGGGGCTCGCTGAGCTCGCCACACTTCGGAGTGACGTCGATAGTGGGGGTATGCTAAATAGCATCACTGATCGAATCTTATGCAAATCGCATGCAGTATTTGCATACAATTTGCATAAAATGCGATCCGCAGGGAAGTGCCGCCGTGAAACTACACAAGTACCGAACTTTTGTAACCACATTCAATAATACTTCTAGAACCACATTTAATTAACATGATAGAAATAATGCAACAAGTGTGTTTTGTGTTATGGGCCTAATTAAGTAACTCAATTCAACAACTAGGTTGACGCCACTAGATCGACATGGGTCATGGTCGACGTGTCTAGGTCGACATGTCATTAGGTCGACATGGGCAAGGTCAACAGTCAAAAGGTCGACATGGGGTTTTTCACTGTTTTTTGAGCCGACAGGCGGTATTTCATGCCCTACCATCAACTATGGCGTGGTGGGAGAAAAAAATAGTGTGCCGAGGCACCGTGCACAAAGCATTGCAATATTCGGGGGCAAAAAAACTGTGAAAAACCCCATGTCGACCTTTTGACTGTGGACCTAATGCTTGTGTCGACCTAATGACCCATGTCAACCTTGCTGCATGTGGAAGCAATGCTTGTCCACCTGGTTGATGTAGACAATATGATCCACACCCAATCTAACTCCTTCTGCACTTGTCACATTTACCTCTCCTGCAGTGCAGCATGGTTTTGTCCATTTGAGAAAAAATGTGAATTAGGCTCTTCAGACCTTATTCTGGTCCGTACGCTCCCATGCAAATTTGCAGGCAAGCGCAATGTTTGTGCAATGCGCCTCGGGAGGGGGGGGGGGGGGGGCTGTGGGCAGGGGTACTTGCCCATGGAAATGCCCACCAGATGTCAGCTGCCCGTCTACATCCTTCAGAATGTGCACGTCTAAGGTTGCTCTGAGCGACCATCGCATGATATGGGTATTTCCCCGCAGGCTGCGAATGGATGTCTGTGTAAAACATCCATTCACGGCCAGGGCGTGCGAACACTCGCTGCAAATGGGTGGAGGACACCGTTCGCAAGACGGGATTTGGTGGACTCGCAAGACTTGTAAGGATAAATGTGTAGCCCCTCGACCTGGTGGCCCCTTAGGTACCCGTGAGAATGTAATTTGACCCTACACACCAAACACACAGTGGCGAGTCAAGAAACATTCTGGTTTATTAGGAGTTTAACAGCAAGTTAAAAGACATGATACATGGGTGTATACAAGTGCATATTACATTCTGATTGGTCTGTTAGGTTGCAGGGCAAATTCAACAGGGGGGGGGGCATACAAAATATCATACACAAAGAAATGAGTAACAAGGCGGGTTTTCGATTATAGAGGAGTTTATGCAGGTGCACGCTGCATACCAATTCCAAGGGGAAATAGAAACAGTATAGAGATAAGACACGCTCAGGCTTACAATGACCTTGCGATGTAACCATGAAAAAACAGTCTACGTGCAAATTCTTATATGCTACATGGGTTCTAAATTTTAACCCTTCAATCCCCTCTTAGAATCATGAATTTAGATGATATGATTCTTCTTACTGAATTCCTTATTTCTGTGCTTAGCAAGATATTGTTTGTAGCCTTCAGGGGAATTTGCGTGTGCAGGGGCAATGGATTCATACATAAGAGTATTTTCAATACCTTTGGTAACAAGTTTTCTACAACATGGTATAATACAAAAAACAACAATACAGATAATTGTAAGAATAATCAATATATAGATTGCTAATTGAACAAGGGCCTGTTCTATACCATTTGGGTGACCATTCTTATTACATCCCTATGTCCATCGTTTGGAGACACAGGGGTTAATGGTGCAAAAGTCTATCTGGTAAGCGGCTACCTCGGTGCTGAAAAAATTGTACCAGAAAATGTATACGCCTGCCTTTTCAGTCATGTCCACTTCAGTTTTTGTGCAAAGGTATCTGGCAAACAAGAATCAATAGAATAATATACGTTATCCACCATCGTCCAGAATTCTAGAATGACCTCATCTGCTGGTGAGTCGTCTTCTCCATCATGTAGGAGGTTAGGGCTGTCTGCCCCCATTAGTACCTCGCCTTGATCTGTTCTCTATCCGGGACGTTACTCGGGATTCTCTTTACCCTGGATGCGTGTATCCACACTGGACTCTCTTCTGTAAGGACAGCCGTCCTTGTTACCGCTACGATCTCTGTTTCTGGACCATAGGTGAAGTTTCCTGGACCTTTATTCCTGGGGAGAACCTTCACAACGACCTTGTCTCCGATCTGGAAAGGATGTGTTGATTCCTGTGGATTAAAAAGATTTTTACAAATAACACCATGTTCAATTTCACTAAGTCTGGTGATGAGGGACCTAACATACTCTTCTCTAATCTGTTCTAGGTCTCCCTCCTGGACTACTAATGGTTTCTTAGCCCAGGGCGTGGGGAAAGGTCTTCCTATTAAAATTTCAAAGGGTGAATAACCCAGAGTCTGTTGGGGGGGTCATTCTAATTTCTGCTAGGACTATGGGGAGGGTTTGTTTCCATTTATTAAATGTTCCTCCTGTTGCTTTCCTAAGTTTATCCTTTTCTCCACTATCCCTGAACTTTGAGAATGATAGGGAATGTGAAATTTCCTCTCTATTTGAAATGCTTTCACTAAAGCTTGTGTGATTTTTTGCTGTAAAGGCAGTGCCTTTGTCGCTATCTATTTGGAGCGGGCATCCCCATCTAGGGATGATTTCTTGTGTTAGTATGCGTGCAACTGTTTTTGCATCTTCTGCTTTTGTGGGAAATGCCTCTGGCCATCTGGAAAACATATCTACTATGACCAGAGCATACTCCTGTTTTGTACCTTTGTTAGGTATATGTGTAAAATCAATTTGCAAATGTGTGAAAGGAGTAGTTGGGTACTCCGGGTGTTGATGCTTTGCTTTCATTGGGTTATTAGGGTTGTTGCGCAGACAGGTAATACATCTGCTAATGTACTAATCTACCAATGTTTTAGCATCTGTGATATAAAAGTCTTTGCTCAAAAGTATAGCTGTGGTGATTTTGCTATAATGTCCTACCCCATGGTAGTGAGCAATGAACAATGGGGCGCTTGATTGTGGTATGCATGGTCTCCCCTCTTTGCAGATCAATCCTGTTATAGGATTTTTCTGCAATATTGGAAATAACCAGTCATCCAAGTCTTTTTGTGATGCTGAGCTTTGTAGTTCAGTGATCAGGTTTATCTTTCTACATTTGGCAAGCTCTTGTGAGCGCTATGAGTTCTGCAGCTTGTGCTGATTGATATGGAATGGGTCTCGCTTCTAAAATGTCATTTGGGAGGCGTACCACTGCGTAGCCTGCCTGATATGTCGAGTCATTGGGTCTACTACAAGAACCATCCACAAATACATGGTCAGAACCTGGTATTGGTACAGGGGAAATGTCAAGTCTAGGGGAGGTCTCTGACTCTATTGATGCAGAACAGTCATGATCGTCAGGAATGTCATCCTGGGAGCCCTTTAGTCCTAAAAGTGCATTTAGAATGGGTGCGGGGCCTGAGGATGCGTTTGCATACTTAATGGTGAGTGAGGGGCTTCCTAGCAACAGTACCTCATCTCCACTAAGACGCTGGGCTGACATGTTGTGTGTGTAGCCCTTTAAGTAATGCTACAACATTATGTGTGGTATGGAGAACAGTGGGTGAGCCTAGGGTGAGTGTGGTTGCCATCTCAGCCACCATTGCACAGGCCGCCAGTGCCTGAAGACAGGCAGGCATACCTTGGACCGACACCGGCATCACTTTGGAAAAGAATGCCATGGGGCGCAGCTTACCTCCATGTTTTTTTGTCAGCACACCCGCCATGGTTTTACATTTTGTCCCTTGCATATAAATGAAATGGTTGTACATAGTTTGGGAGGGTCAATGCCGGACTTTTCATTAACATACATTTAAGGCTTCCATATGCATTTAACATTTCTTGTGACCATTGTATCTGTTTAGGTTTGTCATTGAGTGTGGCTTGTCTCAAAATGTTATCATAGTAGGAACAGTCAGAAATCCACTGTCTGCAATAATAGTGTTTGGGCGGACCAGACCCAGTACAGACTGAATGCGTTGTGGACTGACTTTCCTCTCTCCCTTTTTCAAGACAAAACCTAAATAATCAACATTCTTTTGCACCATTGCATTTTTGCTTTTTGACACTTTGTGCCCACATTCACAGAGCCAGTTTAACAGTGATATACCATCCTCTCGGCATGCCTCCTTTGTTGAACTACAGATAAGCAGATCATCTGCATACTGTAGCAGGACTGAACTATAGGGGGGGGTGCCAGGGAATGTGGCTTGGAGCACGATGCTGTACACAACAGGGGAGTTAATATACTCCTGTGGCAGTCTGCATCATGTTAACTGCTGGCCTCAAAAGAAAATGCAAATAACAGTTGTGTCTGGGTGTCCACAGATATGCTAAAAAATATATTTTTCAAATCGGTTACTGAGAAGTAGGCGGCATCTACAGGGATGGCTGAGATGAGTGAGTTTACATCAGGTACAGTGGGTGCAATGGGAACAATTAATTGGTTTATTGCTCTGAGGTCCTGTTGACCATGTCTGAGGATTTACAGTGTCTAATTCTGTGTTTGGGTCAGAACTGTCGGTCATGAGCAAGTGTGGTGATGAAACATCAATTCCCTTTCCTGCTTCTGATGGACTAATTGTGATTTCTAGCACAGAGAGAATATCTCTGCCTAGCAAATTCATTAGGCAGTCAAATATTACAGTAAATGCATGTTTTCCTATGTCATGGCCCTTTAAGGTCTGTCCCTGCCAGTCAATCTGAAATCTGGGGTTGTCTCTAGGTCTGGGTTGGCTGGGCTGCATGGGGTTACTGACCTGTCGGGGTTTGTTTGAAGGGAACGGACAGTCTCTAGCCCAATGGCTATCCCTTTCACAGTTATAGCAGCTTGTCTGCCTGCTGAGTGGGGGTCCCGCAGGAGCCCTCTGAGGTAGTCTGTCTCTAGGAGAACGGAATGGTTTATTCTTTCTCCTAAGATTGTTTTGATTTTGGAAGCGTGTGAACGGGGTATGTGATGGTGTGACAGTGTTTCTTTTAACTTCAAAACAACCTGCTGCTTCCTTTTCATATAAATGTTTTTTTTTTTTTTTTTTTAAATCCTTCACTGTATCAGTGGTCCAAGTTGGAACACTCTGCTTCACAGCGAGGATATATATATCAGCAGCAGATTATTAATGAAAGTAGAAACAAGTAAATTATCATTATGCAGAAGCGGCAGACCTGCTTCCTCGGTTCAGCACTTCTTGAATCTCTTCCAGAAATTTGTCACTGTTTCTGACACTTTCTGCTTACAACTTACAGCTATGGGGAGAGATGAGCGTGCTTTAAACACTTCATTCATATGTGCAGCAAATTGATCCCACATAGCATCTATGCCTTCTTGTGTATTAAGTGGGTAACCTACAGTTGTTTGTGTGACTGAGGGTACACTGATAAGTGGAACTTTTTCCCAGTCTCATTTATTGTAATGGTCAATTATATCATTAACAATGAGTCTCATATCTCCTTGGGTAAAGCTGCGTCCTTTGCATGCTTTCTTTAAATATATTATACATCTTATTGGTGTTATTATTGGTTTGGGACAATTTTTAATTATCCTATCTATCCCGCTAAATTGTCTACCCAAGGGTTAATAAAATAGTAATTTGTGGGGGAGACACGGGCAACATATTCTTTACATGTCTCTCCTGGTAAAAGCGGGGAATATTCTGTTTCTTTACTCTAATATAATCCCATAATATAACAGTATGTCAGTCAATATGGTCACAATAATATCTGTCACAAGTCAAGTCGCAATTGTACTTAAAATTACGGTACTTGTTTCCTATCTGGGCGCCCAGGTTTTCTACGTACGGCACCGTAATGAAATCTGATCGCATCGCATCGTACACATACACGATATTGAACGATGCGATGCGATTCGATTTCCCATAGGAAACAATGTTAAATGGCTCAATTTAGCCAAATTATCATAGGAACAATAGTAAATGGGCCAAAAACACCCCTGAACATTGAAATGTCCCCCCAAAAGTAGTTGACGGCACCCCGCCATCAACGTGAACCCGAAGCGTGGCGAGCGCAGCGAGCCCGCGAGGGGCGGCGGTACGCGTCCTCCGACCTTTTCATGCCCTACTATCCACTAGGGCGTGGAGTGAGAATAGAATAGTGTGGCGAGCGCAGCGAGCCACCGAGCCCGAAGCGTGGCGAGCGCACGCGGATACCTTCACAGTTATACGCATCCCCTCGCGGGCTTCCCAGGTGTCCGCGTCGCCATGGACACCTGGGAAGCCCGCGAAGGGACGCGTTTACCTGTGAAGGTATCCGCGTCCCCTCGCGGGGCTCGCTGCGCTCGCCACGCTTCGGGCTCGGTGGCTCGCTGCGCTCGCCACACTATTCTATTCTCACTCCACGCCCTAGTGGATAGTAGGGCATGAAAAGGTCGGAGGACGCGTACCGCCGCCCCTCGCGGGCTCGCTGCGCTCGCCACGCTTCGGGTTCACGTTGATGGCGGGGTGGCGTCAACTACTTTTGGGGGGACATTTCAATGTTCAGGGGTGTTTTTGGCCCATTTACTATTGTTCCTATGATAATTTGGCTAAATTGAGCCATTTAACATTGTTTCCTATGGGAAATCGCATCGCATCGCATCGCATCGTTCAATATCGTGTATGTGTACGATGCGATCAGATTTCTCTACGGAGAATAGCATGGTGCGCAATTAACTTAGCGGGCGCCCAGATAGGAAACAAGTACCAAAATTACTTTAAACAAAATGACATTCAGTAGCCAAATCAATTTGCAAATCTACTTAGAATCGCTCTACACAGTAATGACACTCAGCGGCCGCACACTTACTGACTCACTTACCGTCCACTGAGTATCCTTAATACAAAAATATGCAGTACAATTGTATATAAGACAGACAGAACACTTCAGCGTACGTGCACTTACCATCCGTCTACTGAGTGTTTAAACAAATACACAGTTTGCAACATTAACAGACAAACATGTACATACATATATTTAGGCGATCAGATCGAGGAGGCTTTCTCTGTGAACCCCTGGTTCAATTGCGGTATCCCGGATACCTGTTTCGTAATCTCAAGTCCCGGACTTGAATTACCTTTACGTGGACCCCAGGTCCTTGTATCCCTGATACATTTTATGACGTCATAAATTTCCTTACATACAATTACGTAATATTAAGTCCCGGACTTAAATATTACCTTGTCACGTGTTCCCGGAACACGGAGTGAGTTCAGATTCTCAAATTCAGCAGGTGGCCGCAATCCCGTGGAGGGGACGGCCGGCTGAATCCCAGACGAAGCCCTCAAATTGTAAGAAAAAATGTGTAGCCCCTCGACCTGGTGGCCCCTTAGGTACCCGTGAGAATGTAATTTGACCCTACACACCAAACACACAGTGGCGAGTCAAGAAACATTCTGGTTTATTAGGAGTTTAACAGTAAGTTAAAAGACATGATACATGGGTGTATACAAGTGCATATTACATTCTGATTGGTCTGTTAGGTTGCAGGGCAAATTCAACAGGGGGGGGGGGCATACAAAATATCATACACAAAGAAATGAGTAACAAGGGGGGTTTTCGATTATAGAGGAGTTTATGCAGGTGCACGCTGCATACCAATTCCAAGGGGAAATAGAAACAGTATAGAGATAAGACACGCTCAGGCTTACAATGACCTTGCGATGTAACCATGAAAAAACAGTCTACGTGCAAATTCTTATATGCTACATGGGTTCTAAATTTTAACCCTTCAGGGATTTGGTGGACTCGCAAGACTCAACCAGAATAACCCCCTATATCCACAAGAGGGGACTACTTTTGAGGAGTCAAACATTTTAAAAAATATTCCTTTTGATTTACACTTTTTTTTTGTTTTTAATCTACATTTTTTTGCTTTAGACCCTAAACTGCATTCTTTTCAACACAACTGGGGAAAAACAGGGATACAGTAAAATGTTTAACCAGTATCTCATTTGTAAGCAGGCTTTATATGTTTTTTTGTTTTCAGTGTTTTTTCTTAATACTTTAAAAAACTGTTCAAATAGAGGTAATTTGTTTCTGAAAATTCCCATTGCTTCCACCACAGCGAATGTCAGTGTTTATAGGCTTCAAATACTAATTCATTAACCTAACGTCCTCCTATTTCAGCTCAGAAGGATTATTTTCTTACATGTATGCATATTAGAAAACTAGTAGCATATTGTACGGTTCTCTTTTTCCCCCCAAAGTCTTAGCAGGGAATTTGATATACATTACTAAAATGCTGACAAATCTGCCTCCTTCCATTGCATGTCTTTACCATACGTTAGGTAATAAATGTTCTAGTGTTATTTGGAGGGTTGTGGATCAGTTGGTCACCAGCAAGTTGTTAGACAGTCATTATGTCGACATGCATTTAAGTCGACATGGGTCTAGGTCGACAGGGTCATAAGGTCGATATGGAGCTTTTCGCTGCTTTTTGACCCCAACATGACAGTCAACATGGACCCAGGTTAAAGGGCATTGCCTCCCCTCATGCTTTGGGATCAGTGCCTCGCTACGCCCGGCAAACTATTTTATTGTCCCACCGCGCACTAGTGGATGGTAGGGTATGAAATACCACCTGTCGGCACATGTCGGCTCAAAAAACAGTGAAAACCCCCATGCCGACCTTTTGACTGTCGACCTAACCCATGTTGACAGTAATGACCCTGTCGACCAAGACTCATGTCAACCTTCCTGCATGTCGACCTAAATGCATGTCGACCTAATGGTGTCAACCTAATGACTGTCTAACAACTTGCTGGTGCCCAAATGACCGTATCCCATTTGGAGGGGGAACAAATATTTCTGAATAAGTGTTCCTGTAGCAAACTGCACTAAATAAACAATTAACTTCCACACTGCAGTCTGTGATCCTACAGATTTTGACCTGATTGTTCAATTATGTACAATTTGGCCACCAACCATAAAGTTCTCTGTGATTATTACTGAACGAGGCTGCAGCAATTATTCACTAGTAATTTCTACCAGTCCTAAACAACATCTGATAGTCTGATTACATGTGAATAGTGATTGATTGTCATTGGGCCTATACTCTATACTCTACATAGCCAAATACACCCTAGCCCGGTGGTTCTCAAACTTGGTCCTCAGGACCCTACACAGGTCATGTGTTCCAGGTCAACTGACAGGAGCACCGTATATCACCAACTGTCACATTTTAAAAATATGATATGTGAGGGGTCCTGAGGACCGAGTTTGAGAACCAGTGCCCTAGTCTCATTGCAGCATCTATGAATTCCTTTGTTCCTTTTTTTTTTTTTAATTGAGTTGGAAGGTTTTGATCTTTGCTAACAATGGAGGAATAAATGTAAATAAAAAATGTATGAGGGTGAGTAAAAAAAATATCCGCACTCTAGTTATATTAAAATTTCTGTTATCCACACTGTCTTATAAGCACTATAATAGTCAGGCATGTCCAAACTGTGGCCTTCCAGCTGTTGTGAAACCACACATCCCAGCATGCCTTGCCACAGTTTTAGCATTCCCTTATAGCAAAACTGTGGCAAGGCATGATGGGACTTGTAGTTTCACAACAGCTGAAGGGCCGCAGGATGGACATGCCTGGTATAAGTGCTATTGTAGATCACTGTCTCCCCAGTCACTGCTGTGAACATGTTCTCTGTAGCTCAGTGCTGAGTGGGGAAGAGGGGCAGCAGCAGCTTGTGCGCTGGCACACAACCAACACCCGCTGCAAAAATTTTTTATACAAGGACGTGTCCATGCCTCCTTTCATTGGCCACACCCTCCCATTGACTCACCCGTCTTTTACCGGGGCCCAGCGTTGCTTTCAGCTGCCATGGTTCTATTCAGAAAGTCATAAGCTTTCCAACGACATATCACAATGCATGAAAACAATAGATATAGCATGGACCCTTATGGTGTGTACACACGTTAGATGTGCCTTAAGATCCTATCCACGATCTGATGAGATAGGATCGTGGATCTTAAGGCACATCCGATTTGCATCCTATCTTGACTATATAGTGCAGATCTGCACTATATAGACAAGGCAGCCAAGACTTTCTGGCTTCCGATACATGAACGCGCATCGGGATCGCAAGGGTTAAAACCCTTGCGATCTGCATCCGATGTTGATCCGATGTTGACTATATCGTCAACATCGGAAAGGAAATCGGACCGTATGTACACAGCATAAGGACAGCACCCTTAAGGGGTCGTCCTATTAAACCCATCTTCAGACTTCGATCGTCCCTTAAGATGATAATGGTGTGTGCAAAGTTTGAAGACAATTCGTTAAAGCATTCAAGAGTTATTGTGAAACATTCACACACACACACACACACACAAATTATTCAATTATAGTTATGTAATAGACACAATCCTTCCCTTCCCTGGCTTCCACCACTGCACAGTGACAAGTTGCCCAATTGGCTGCCTGTCAGTGCGATATAGTAAACTTTAAACCAGGCATGTCCAACGTTGGCCCTCCAGATGTTGTGAAACTACACATCCCAGCATGCTTTGCCACAGTTTTGCTATTAGAGAATGCTAAAACTATTGCAAAGCATGCTGGGATGTGTTGTTTCAAAACATCTGGAGGGCCAACGTTGGACATGCCTGCTTTAAACCATGGCCACCACTGAGAAGAGAGCAGCCAGGTCATGGTGTGCAGCTAGGTGTACTACACTATAGCTAGACAGAAGGACCCTCTCAGGTCTAGAAATGGCCTTGTTGCAATACCACTATTACTGATTGCTTAAAATGTAGAATGCAATTTGCCAAAGCACATGTTTCTTATTGTGATATGACAAGGAAGTATGGCTGTATTTGTTATGCTGTAAGTCTATGTATGCAGTAAATTATCTGATCTGCTACTGCACCAGCAATGTTATATAAAGCTTTCAAAGTTCTGTACTGCCAACAAAAGTATTTTAGAGTTTGCTGATGAAATGTTGCAGATTGCGTAGTCTTTAACCACTTTTATCAGATGGGTTTAATTCCCTTGAATTTGAGCTTTTCACCTAAGAAAATAAAGTAGAAATGTCTATATTATTCTATGTGAAATGACTGACTGAATATGTGCATTAATTTTGAATGCCCCTTTTCCCAGTAGACCTGTACATTTATTCTCCAAAAATAAATGTTTTTGTGTGACAGAATAATGTTAGCCAAAGTTGGATGTTTTAAGGAATTTGCACTTCAATATTCAATATTGCGAATTCAATATTTATTTATTTGTTGAGTGGTTGCTGGTTTGGATTTCGTGTGATGATTACATGATATGAAAATAGCTAGTTAGTTTTCTTCACATTGGTAGTTGCAATTTCATTTATTTACTGTTTTGCTAATATATTTTGTACATGTATTAATTTAATACACACTAGATTTGGTGTTTGGCAGACTCCTACATAGAGATGTAAAATATTTATTCAGTTACAGTGATGATGCTTTTGAGTGTTGGTTTTTGTTCTGTTTTCTTTTTTAAATGAAAGGACTTTGAAACTCAAACTGTTTAAAAAAAATACAAATGTTGGCTTCATATACATTTATTTGTTTTCATAAGTATAAGTTACGTTTAGGACTATGGCAGTGCTTTGCGAAATGGTCTTCAACGCTTCCTAACAGCCCAGGTTTTCAGCATATCCATGCTTGAGCATAGCTGGCTTAAATAGTGCCTCAGTCAATTTGATTTAATCATCTCAAGCATAGATTTCCTTATAACCTTAACTGTTAGGGCACCTTAAGGATAGACTTGTAAGGGGAAATGTAATAAAGTGCGATTTTTTTTTTTAATGCAAATTTTTTGGCGATTTTTAGTCACACTTCAATTCGCATCCAGATGTTTTCCCATTGGAAAGCATCTACTGTAACTCGCACATGTAATAGGGTGCGATTTTTGGTAAAGGCTACCAAAAATTGCAAAAAAATTAGACCAGGTTCTGGCATTATGATCTGTGCATGGTTCTGTCCAAAAAAAGGGTTAAAAAAAATTGGGAAAAAACGGCGTGGGGTCCCCCCTCCTGAGCATAACCAGCCCCGGGCTCAAAGAAGCCGGTCCTGGTTTCATAAAATCACAGGAACAAACAAGTTGGGGTCCCCTACACACCGTAATGCCCATTACACATGATGGCACACACACCATAATGCCCATGCCTGATGAAGCTCCCTTAGCAAAGCGTACACTGACCAGTCAGCCTTAGTTGTGACTCCCATTTCCCTCTCCCCACATACCAATGTTAAATATTGTGTGATTTTATTTTTTTCCAATTAGCTGCACCAAGCGAGTGTCAGTCTCCACTGAGCTCGCTGAGTCAGAGCCGCGGTGTGTGACGTCAACACCGCTGGTCTACGGCTCGTCTGTCAGGTCAGGAACCGGCATCTCCAACACGCGCCTGGAACCTCCTGACTGTCAGCGGGTAACAGCCGCAACTCCGTGTCCAGGCTCTGTTGCGGTACGGCGTTCTGATTGTGAGGTGGCAGATCACATCCGACGCCGTCGTCACTGAGGGACACCAGTGAGGCTGCGACGAACCCGGGACCCTCCACTGTGTTTCATGTGTGTCACATTATTGATATTCACTAGCATTGTACCCGATTTATAAATTCATATGAGGCATGTACAGTATGGTTAATTTAACTGTGAGATTAAATGCAATTGCACCAGATTGGATACAAATACTCAGTCTCTCCAATAATGTGTACACATGTATTGCACCCCACTCTGAATTCTTGCCCCCCACTTCAGATGCCCCATCACAGCAGTGCAAAGTGCAGTGCAATCACAGCAGTGCAAAGTGCAGTGCACCTGCAGCATATTGGAAACTAAGTCAGTCTCCCAAATACAGCCACCAGGCACATTAATTAATTAATTAAGTGGACTCTGACCCTGATTTTTTAAATATCCATCGGTGGGGAGAAACATTGGGCTCACACTAAAGGCCCATACACACTTGCCGACTTTAAGCTGAAACTCGTTCAAAACAGACGTTTTGAGCGAGTTTCAGCTTAAAGTCTGCAAGTGTGTATATGCCACCGATGCCCGACTAGCGATGATGCACGCTCCCACATTATCACTAGCAAAGTGGGCTATCTGCTGGTTTTACCAGCACGTCTGGCGATGATGGCTCATATTTGAGCCATCATCGCCAGGTGTGAACGGCAGCTGGGCTGAAAGATCAGAGACTTTCAGCCCGACTGACCGCCCCCTCCCTCCCCCTGCTCACTCCCCCTGCTCCCCGGCGCTGGAACATACTCACCGCCGGGACGACTGCGCCGTTCTTCTGCCGTTATCTCCCCCTGCTCTGGCGCATATGTCACACTGATGCACCACTCAGTTCCCCAGCCCGTCGGACGCTCTGCCCCCAGCCCCCCCCCCCCCCCCCCCTGCACCCATCAGACGCCCTGCTCTGTGTTCTCTTTGCCGTGCTCCACACAGGGAGCATCCACTGCCACCAATGATTTCTTTATTTTCTGGGAATATATACATTGCTTGCACATGCCAGCAATGTATATATTACTGGCACCACTGCCACCAAATATTTATTTATTTGTTGGCAATATATACATTGCTGGCACATGCCAGCAATGTATATATTACTGGCACCACTGCCACCAATGATTTCTTTATTTTCCGGTAATATATACATTGCTGGCACATGCCAGCAATGTGTATATTAATGGCACCACTGCCACCAATGATTTCTTATTTGCTGGTAATTAGCTGGTAATATATACATAGCTGGCACATGCCAGCAATGTATATATTACTGGCACCACTGCCACCAATTATTTATTTATTTGTTGGCAATATATACATTGCTGGCACATGCCAGCAATGTATATATTACTGGCACCACTGCCACCAATGATTTCTTTATTAGCTGGTAATATATACATAGCTGGCACATGCCAGCAATGTATATATTAATGGCACCACTGCCCACCAATGATTTATTGGTGCATGAAAACCCTAGCAATGAGCATGTAGGTAAGCAGCACTTATGTGGCATTATATGTAATGGGCATTACCGGGTGTGGCATATGTGTAATGGGCATTACGGTATGTGGTATATGTGTAATGGGCATTACGTTGTGTGGCCTAATGTGTAATGGGCATTACGGTGTGTGGCCTAATGTGTTATGGGCATCACGGTATGCGGTATATGTGTAATGGGCATTGTAGTGTGCATAGTCCCCTGTCCCCCAAAGCCATGCCTTAAATTTTTCACAGGCCAGCAATTTATATGTTACCACCACCACTGCACCCCCCCCCCCCCCCCCCCCAATGTATATTTTGCTATGGTGTAACGTATACATTGCTGGAGTAAGTGAATGGATTTCTCCCTACGTGCACAGCTGAAAATTAAATGTTTGCCGTGCACATGGGTAGGATATTGCCCGGTCAGGGCGGAGCGGGGTGGAGTTTACCTGATTGCTGGGCTCCGAATATACGCAGCCCAGCAATCAGTTATGAACAGGAATGCACTGAATAAAATGGCTGCTACTCCAACCCTTGTAATTCAAACCCCGCCCATTATGTAAATCACCTTTTATATGAAAGATTTTCAGCAAAGTCTTTCGCCTCCTGAAAATCTTTTGCTCTTTAAGGAAAATGGCTCAGTGTGTACGCACTACTTTTGTGACAGATATATCTATCAAAGATTTTGGCAAAGTCTTTTGAAATGAAAATCTTCAAGTGTGTATGGGCCGTAAGTTGGGGTATATTATCCTTTTTAAACCACATTTGTTTTTCATGTGTGTCAATTTGTTTATTGTGTGTTGATACTTTGCTATTGCTTAGTAATAACAATAAAAGTTACATTTTAATAAACTTGATCTCCAGGTGCATCACACAGTGACATACTCTCTTCTGTTCCTTATGTCAATTTATGTCAAGTTATAGCACACCCTCTTGTTTTGCATAATATTCAGCATTACACCATTGATGAGGGTCCTCTCCATAAAGAATTCCTTTCTGATTTTTCCTATGCGACTGTTCTCACCCAATTACCCCAGTGTGCCCATTATACATGATGGCACACAATCCATAATGCCCAATACACATTTTGGCACATAAGAGCCTCTTATCTACATACTTGTTGCCAAGGGTTTCTTACTCGATACCAGGGAGGTTTCATCATGCTCATTGACCAGGGGCATTATATGCTCATTGACAGAGCCGGATTTAGCCTTCAGGGACCTGGGGTACTTAAGACAGGGGGGCCTTAACCTCTTCTTAGCCCTGCCCATCTGGCTATTTCTGTGTGTGTGCCTCCTTTCCCATGAGACATTATCAATAGCACAGATCTTACCTGCACAGAACCCACCTTGTGAATCTCAGTACACCTGCTTTTCCATGCAGAAAAACCTTGGGAGTGGTCTCTAAATCCAGTCCAGTAAGTCAGTCAAACTCATGGACAGTTGAGCTCTCATGATCTCTCTCTGCTTACAGACAGACAGACAGTCAGTCACTTGGTCAAAATAATAAAAGGTATGAGGGTACTTGTGCAAGTCATGTTCTGAACTTCAACTAAAATAATATTAAGACACAAACATGTGTTAATCGCTATGTTACAACTACATCAAGTGTGGGCTAAGTAAATAGAGAAATTTCATAACAAATGAGATCTAGTAAGCTTAAAAAGGGTGTGGTATAGGGTTCCGACAGTTGGGATCCCGACAGTCATTAGCCCGACGTCGGAATCCCGACTGGCCGGACTCAGACAGCATGGTGAGTGCAACAAAGCCCCTTGCAGGCACGGTGGCTCGCTACACTCGCCACCTATTCTATTCTCCCTCATGGGGGTTGTGGACCCCCAAGAGGAAGAATAGCCGGTGGTCGTCGGGAACCCATCTGTTGGTGTTTTAACAGTCGGGATCCCGACGTTGGGTAAATGACTGTCTGGATCCCGTCCGGCACCCGCTTGAAACTACAGTAGGGAGAACATCTCCGTCACCTTACACTTCACAGAATTCTCTGCATGAGTCAATATAATTAAAAAATACAGGATGCAAAACATAACTCTCAGGACTTCAGCGTTGTGACAGCGTGGTGGGGGGCGGGCAACAGGTGTAGCCGCTGATAACATGCTCTCAGCAGAAAGAGGAGCTCAGCGGCTTGTCAGCACAGTGGGGAGGTGGAGGGAGCTTAAAGAGCTGACACTGATAGCCGGGGATGAGATAGTTCTTAGGGCATGTCAGCATGGTGGGGGGCGGAAGGGCACACAGTCCCACACACAAAAAGGGCAGGGCGTAGTGCCCTGCAAAAGAAGCCTAACGGGAACACTAGCATTAGAAACCATTGGTCTTTTAAATGACCTAGTCCTTTAGCTCCTTTGTCCTCCAAAAATTCTGGACCTCCTGGAAGCACTACTGAGGACATCTGTTAATGGCACTTCTGAGGATAGGACATGTAACTGGCACTAAATATGTAACATGCACAAATAAAATATTTGTGTGTGTATTTCATGTGTTTGATGTGTTCAAACAACATAAATGCAAGATCCCGCAAGATACCTCATTGAAATATAAAAATATTCCGAAATATGGAATAATCTGTTATCCAAAATTCTTCTGGTCCAGAGCATTTTGGATAAGGGATACTGAACCTGTATTAACTATTACAGTGGCATTTTGTAGTTGGCTTAATATAAATCTCAGATGAATTACAATAAATCGGATGCGATTTATCACATGTAACCCAGGGGATCTGCAGGCGGGGTAGCGGCAGGAGAGCAGGGTCTAGGGTAGTGGCGAGTGGCGGGAAAATAGAAAAAATCCTATTCAAAAGACTGGGCGGCCGCTGATTGTCTGAGCAAAGACTGGGAGGCTGCTAATTGGCTGAGCTCTCATCCAATCAGCAGCCATCCAGTCTTTTGAATAGGATTTTTTCTATTCTCCCGCCTGCCGCTACCCCAGACCCTGCTCTCTGGTCCATGCTCACTGCCTGCCGCTACCACGGACCCTTCCCTCCTGCCGTTACCCTGCTCTCCGGTCCCCACTTGCTGCTACCCCGTCTGTAGTTTCCCCTACCGTGCTCTCCAGTCCCCACTTGCTGCACCAGGGCCCTGCTCCCCCTGAACTTTGCTCCGCACTGATGGGACCATGCATCGGATCAGATAGAATGTCATACACTATGCAATTTGGGCCTATTTCACCCGATTTCTGTGTGTATGGGGTCGTAGTGTATGGGGGCCTTAAATTTCTTATAGTCCAACTATCACTCACTGTCTGACGAAGCTGATCTTTTTCTAACATGGTTCTAGCTGCTGCATAGGAATGCTAGATTTTGTAATTGTAAAAATTAAAAAAATCACAGGTCCATAAAGTTCAGCAATTTATACATTTGAATTGTGTTTTGTAAGATCAATGCAAAACTCCAAGTGAGACAATTATCCTTTACACCTTAATTTGAAAAAAGCCTTGGGCTTCTGAGTTGTAAGTGCAGCATGGTGGGAGTCATCGACGGGCACCAGTGGAGGTTATGGGAAGCAGTGGCAGGAGGAGCATGACTGGGAAGGAGGGAAACACTGAGCACAGATTTTATGGGATGTGTCTGTGGGGGAACAGGGGAGCACACAGGATACATTGTGGTTGGGAATCACTTCCTCTCCCTAGTCACCCTCTGCCATCCACTGCTTCCCGATTTCATCCCGTCACCCTCTGAAATCCGACTGTCACACTTGCCATCCCCGAATGCCCACTGCCTCCATGTCACCCTGCCATCCACTGTTATACTGTTACACACGGCCACTCCTTGTCATCCTCTGCCAACCCCCATTATCTCCCTGCTTTTGCCAACCTAGTCACCCTCTGCCATCTCCATGCAGCCATTGCCTCAACCTCTCTCCCACTGACACCATCTTCATCTCCCTTCCACCAACTGACACCCCCCTAACAATGTGCAGGAATGCATATAATTTGCTGAGGTCCTGTAATCATATTTGTGTGATGGGGTCCCACCGTTAAATAGTTAGAGAACCTATAACTTAAATAAACTGTAGACCGTTATTATTAGAGCTCATGCACAAAGTGCCCTTGTGCTCTTAATGATAGTCTACATAAAGTACTACTACATGAACCTGCTATGGTCGATATTTAAATTGGGTGTCCTGCTATATTAGTTTTGTTTTTTTAAATGGCTAGAAACTGCTAAGACGTGTAGTATTCATTGTTGTCATTGACCAGTGCATATTTTAATTTTAAGGGCAACATTTATGTACAGTATTGCTACAGTTGTTGTAACTTTATATCAATATATCATTTTGCCATTAAAATATGTCCTTCTTACGGATTAGGTGCTAGATTGAACACTAGACATGGGTGCATTCTCAGTGGAAGATAACCCTTTTGATCAGCAATGATCATTACCTTATCCCTTTTGTAATGATTGTACAGCAATCTATACCATTGCTTAGTCATAGGTTGGTGGGAAGGAAGGCTTTTTTGCATTGTTTGTGGAGGGGGCATTGTCTGTGAGTTTTATCAAAGTTTTAAAATAAAACTACATTTATTTGGGACACCATTAGGTCGACATGGGAAAAGGTCATTAGTTCGACATTGTCTAGGTCGACAGTCAAAAGGTCGACATGGAGTTTTTCACTGTTTTTTTGAGCCAACAGGCAGTATTTCATGCCCCACCATCCACTAGGGTGTGGTGGGAGAATAAAATAGGGTACTTGTTTCCTAGCACGGCGCCCAGATTTTCTATGTTCCCTAACGTAGTGAAATCGCATCGCATGGGCCATTTTAGTGCCGCGCGATGCGATTTCTTTTTAAATGTAATTTATTCACTGCTCTACGATAATATGATTGTATGTCATACCAAGGGGTTTTAGGCACCCCCCCCCACACACACACACACACACACTATCCATGCCACCCAGAAGCGTGGCGAGCGGTGGCGGAACGTGTCCTCCGACGTTTTCATACCCCCGCTATCCACGTCAGTGTGGAGTTGATTTAACATAGTGTGGCGAGCCACCGAGCCTGAAGCGTGGCGAGGGGACGCAGATTACTTTACATGCATTACGCGTCCCCTCGCATGGCACGCTGCGCTCGCCACGCTTTGGGCTCGGTGGATCGCTATGCTCGCCACACTATATAAAGTCAACTCCACGCCGCCGTGGATAGTGGGGGGGGGGTATGAAAACGTCGGAGGACATGTTCCGCCGTCCCTCACGGGGCTCGCTGCACTCGACACGCTTCGGGGTGACGTGGATAGTGGGGGTGGTGCCTAAAACCTGTTGGTATGTCATACAATCATATTATTGTAGAGCAGTGAATAAGTTACATAAAAAAATCGCATCGCACGGCACTAAAATATCCCATGTGATGCAATTCGATTTCACTACACAGAATAGCCCACTAAGCAATTAGCTTAGTGGGCGTTGTGCTAGGAAACATGTACCTAAAATAGTTTGCAGAGCATAATGAGACACCGTGCCTGACGCATAGCGAGCGATGCAAGGGGATATGGTGCACTTCAAACTGTGTCCATGTTGACTGTGTTGACATTCAGGTAAAAAAAAAAAACGTTAAAAACCCCATGTTGACCTTTTGACTGTCGACCTAGACAATGTCGAACTAACGACCTTTTGACCTAGAACCATGTCGACCTAATGACTGCCGACCATAATGCTGTAGACCAAATGATCCCAACCCATTTATTTAGAACATTCATGCTACAGGTCTGTATATATGGGCCTTCCAAGGCTGTATTTCTCAATAAACATCTTATCAGTATCTATCATATTGGAAATGATAGAAAGTGCAGTGATCAATCAGTGAATGAACCATCGGTATTTTCTATCTCCATGATCTAATTTTTTTTTAAATGTATTTTAACAACCAAAGATCTGCTTTAAATTAAAGTGTAGTAATCCGTTCACAACAAAATAATTTGTCATTGTGACAATGGATGGGTGTGACATAATTGGCCATACTCCTCAATGACATAATACTTCCACAATACAGTGTTAAGGAAGGAAAACATGTCCCTAGAACACGGAAAGAACTGGCAGACATACTGTAGCTTCCTAACTTTTGCATGTAGCCTTAACAGCAAAAGCATAAAACTATTCTTAGGACATGGCTTCCTCTGTATACAATGCAATAAAATTGTTTGAAGTTAAGGGGCCTATACACAGGGCGAGACTGCTGAGCGATCTGAGCAATGTAGATCAGCAATGTGTCAGCGCTGTGTGCTGAGCGATCCGTCAGGGCCAGTGTCCTCCGGTGGATATTAATCGCCATGCCATAGCGGCGCACAGGGCTGTGCAAGGCTATCGCTCCTACACACGGAGCGATGTAGGGGCATTTTCTAAGCGATCGCGTGAAATCACCCCGTATGTACAGTAGGTCCATTTAAAGTGTCCTTGGCATATAATAGTTTACCAGTTTTTTATGAACAATAAGTGCAATTGGATGAAAATCTGTCTTTAAATTATTTTTAAATGTTATCATTGCAGCATTTATGCCACATTGCTTATAATTAAATATAGTCGTTATATGTGCACTGAAAGGATTTATGTTTTTTTTTTTTTTTTTTTATCAGAGTCTTTACCTTTTTTTAGTTTCAATTATGAGTACACTATAAGGGCATATTTACACATTATTTGGTTATGTCTATGGGAACAGCCTTGTCAACAATTAAGAGCAATTAAAACCGATTAATCATGTCAGAAAACATTTTTATTTTAACATTGAAAATACAAATATGTTTGGCTGCAATGGTTTGAAACCAAACCAGTCCCCAGGTTTTTAACACTACACCCTATTATTTAAAGAAAAGTGGTAAGATGTCAGTGTCACTAGAAATAATTACTTTCACTTTACAGGTTAGTACATTGCAACAGTCTGTTACCTTGTTGCAAAAGGATAAAGATTTCCTTAACCGTCAGAATATGGAGTTGAATGTTCGCTGTGCCCATGAAGAGGATCGCATGGAGAGACTTCAGAGTCACCTAGAAGATGCCAAAAAAGCAAGAGAAGAGATGTATGAAAAATATGTTGCGTCTCGGTGAGTGCACATTCACTACTAACTGTCTTTTTAACTATATACAACTTTGCTCTTTTTTTACTAACCATCTTAATATTTATCAGAAGAAATGGACCATGGGCGATGGAGAGCTGAATAACACAAACATTTTTGTATCCTATTCGGGTCTGTCACATTCGAAGATCTCGTTGAACGATTATATAAAAAATAAAAAAAATAGCAATATGTGGACTGTCTTAACCTTAAAAGCTCAGACACACAATGCGTAACCGCACTCACGCTAATGTGTGGGACAGGCATTCCCAACCACAGTCCTCAAGGCACACCAACAGTGCAGGTTTTAGTGATATCCAGGCTTCAGCACAGATGGATTAATCAGAATCACTCAGGTACTAATTAAGTCACCTGTGCTCAAGCCTGGATATCACTAAAACCTGTACTGTTGGTGTGCCTTGAGGACCGTGGTTGGGAATGCCTGGTGTGGGAGGAGGACGTGTGTGTGTGTGTGTGTGTGTGTGTGTGTGTGTGTAGAGGTATCTTCACAAGTGTCCAAGGTCCACCACATGCTTAATCAGGTGCTCAGAATATATATATATATTCTCCAGATTTTTTTTTTTATGCAAGTAAAACCAGCTGTGGCTTTTAATAGATATGCATCAACGGAATAATTGTAGAAAACATGATACTCAAGACAGGACATCAGACCTCGCTGACGAGCAGGAGTCCGTGCAGCAATAAATATGTACAACATAGAGTTCTGTCTGGGGGATCAACCACCCCTAGTGGACGGCAATGAAAGGTGCACATATACAGTGTGTTGTCACGACAACACTGCTAACTGTATAGATATTCATATAGTTGATAGATCTAATCTATTTGTAATGGAAGGAACCCAAATACCACACACATTGGCATAATACAGCATGCAATATACACACACAAATATCATATATTAAAAAAGATTGGCTATATGTACTTGGTTGATTGCATTTTGCATTCAAATAAAGAAAAATATATAGAAACATATAAAGAGTGAATATGTAATAACACTAGCCACCACTGTCAAAAATTTAAAAATATATCCAAAAGAGACTTATGTATGGAAAAATTATGTAAGAAAAATAGATCCCTGTAGAAAAAATCCAAAAAAAAGAATCCAAACACCAAAAGGAATGGTTTTATAGTTGTTATATCCCCCACGTAAGAGTGGACTTATAGTCAACGAAGAAAAACATTGAGGGGATTGTGTTCGTTAAGGCCATGTGGCACTACAGTGTTGACTTGATGGATCCATTTTGACTCCAATTTTTTTTAATATAAGTGCTCTGTTGCCACCTCTAGGTGGTGGTGGTACCCAATCAATAATGCAACATTTAATAGAGGCCACTTGATGTTTGAATGTAACACAATGTTGTGCCACCGGTTTGTCCGACAATCCTTTGGAGAGTGATTTATTGATGGCACTACGGTGGTTTGCCATCCTTTCTCTAAAGTCCAATGTCAGGCACGGGGGCCAATTGCGGCCCGTCATGTCACTTCAAGCGTCCCGCAGCCTCCAGCCAAAATCGTGCGCTGGAGGCTGACGTGGGACGCACAGCACAGAACTCTAGAGGTGGGACCCCGGCGAGCGTGCTTTTACCTTGCTGTATGCATTGGTGAGGGGGTGCCAGCTGCCACTGTGAGACGTGTTTGCCGTCTTTCAGATGAGTATGTGTCCAACTCCTACTGCTGCAATTATATATCACCCTCCACCGCGATCACAGTGACAGCAGTGTGCGGGGAAGGGGGAGCAGCAAAGGGGAAGCTTGCTCTCATAATATGCGGAGCGGAGAAGGGCGGCGGGAGCCCAAGCATCTGTCTCCTGCAGGGGAATATATAGTGAAGGGAATCTGGATGTGTTACCTTCAGAGAAGGGTGGGCAAGCTGGGGGACATAGTGAATGGGGTACATACAGCGAAGGAGGGATAGTTTATGGGAATATACAGTGAATGGGTGCAGGCTGATGAACATACAGTGAATGGGGGCAGGCTGAGGGACATACAGTGAATGGGGGCAAGCTGGGGGACATATAGAGAAAGGGGGTCAGCAGAGGAATATACAGTGAAGGAGGGGCATACAGTGAATGGGGCAGAGTGGGGGCATACAGTGAATGGGGGCAGAGTGGGAGAAATACGGAGAAGGGTGGTCAGGTGGGGAATATACAATGAAGGGGCACGCTGGGGGACATAGAATGAATGGGGGCAGAGTGGGGGACCATTCTGATGTGATTAATGGTTCAAAGAATGTCAGGCTGAATGGTCGGCCCCCACACATTTTCACGTCACCATATCTGGCCCTCTTTTCAAAAAGTTTGGATACCCCTGCTTTAAAGGTACAAGTTGTCAGGCCAACGTAGGTAAGCCCGCATGGGCAATAGAGCAAGTAGATTACGAAGTCCAGCAAACAATGAAGTTTATATCTTATCTTGATAGGACTGCCTCTGTGTGGATGGGGGAAACTTGTCCCTGGTAACATTGAATTACACATTGTGCATCCAGCACACTTAAAGCCCTCTGGTTTTCTTGCGTATAGCCAGGTGCGATCTTCCGTGGATGTTTGAGGTTTGTGCATAAGAAGTTGTTTCAAATTTCTACCACGTCTATAAGCTACAGTTGGTTTGTGTGGTAATGCTGCATGTATTGCTGGATCAGAGGCTATCACTGGCCAGTGTTGACCTATGGCACGTGTAATCACAGTGGATTTTTCATCAAATTGGGTCACATAAATATTGGTGGGGCCTTTATGTTGTACTGTCGTATACAATTTTTGTCGTACCCTAAACAGGCAGTCATAAAGTAATGAGTTAGTGTAACCCTGTTCCAGGAACCGCAAACGCTTTTCTTGTATTTGTGCTTCGGCCCTCACTGGATCAGAATTATTAGCAAAGACTCTCATAATTTGGGATATCGGCAAGCTGTTTTTCAAGCCTGGCGGGTGGTTACTTGTAGCAAAAAGAAGAGAGTTGTGATCCGTGTCCTTCCAATAGAGTTGTTGCTTTTAAAAATTGTGTCGTCTAAAAAATGTATAGACTGTAACTCAATTTGTCCAGTGAATCTAACAGTGATGTCTAGGTCATTCAATTCACTCGTTTGAAACGTTTGAAATACTTAATGTGATGTCCATATCGAGGGAGTATGTGCTCTTGTTCATATAGGGGTGGTTGATCCCCCAGACAGAACTCTGTTGTACATATTGTTGCTGCACGGATTCCTGCTTGTCAGCGAGGTCTGTGGTGTCCGCTTCCTGTCACTGCACTTTTTTGCCGATATTCTCGGCTTAGCCTGATTACCACCTGCTGATATTAAATTACACTATTGTTGGAGGGACGTTAGTCTACTCCATTTCTGTGCATGACCATTTTTGTTATATTATCGGTGGCTTTATTGTTAACTATGGCGGACCGGAAGTGACGTCTCCTGCATGTCATGCGGAAGTAGGATGGTTTGTAATTTTGGTGCCCTTTTACCAACACACACAGGATACAAATAGCGCTATACCAGTAGCAGAGTCCGTGCCGTAGGAAATGCTGCCTGGTTTGTGCTGTGATACTTGTTTGGAATGTTGACACTGCTGCTATGCTCCTGATGACGGTCCTTATGGGACGGAATCGCTGAGTATCATGTTTTCTACAATTATTCCGTTAAGGCATATCTAATAAAAGCCACAGCTGGTTTTACTTGCATAAAAAATTTGGAGAGTGCTTCCATCTTTTTCTATATATGTGAGCTGTTACAGGTTCTGGAGGACACCCCGGTAGTTATATTTATGTGGATGGGACTGCGATCTGGCTAGCTGAAGAATAAAAAGCTGAATTGAATACCCTCATATGAAGTAAAACCGTTAAGTAAAATATTATATCTATAAACCCAATTGTGTATAAGAATAAAAAAGGTATGTTACAATGTTACCTATAAATACAATGTCCATGCCCATGCCACAGTGAATATCACATTCTGTAATTGTTTTTCAGGGACCACTATAAAACAGAATATGAAAACAAGCTGCGTGATGAGTTGGAACAAATTAGGTTGAAAACAAGTCATGAAATTGAGCAGCTTCGAGGGGCCTCGAAAGAGATGTATGAGCGGGAAAACAGGTATCAGTCACACCACACATACTGACAGCGTCTATTTACAATGAGTAGATATGTGGTAACTACTTAAGAATTTATTGACTAAACCTAGAGCAGCCGTTCTAGCCGTAATTAGTTTGGAGATCAGTTTCTTATTTTGGATTACACGGATTGTCACAAGTTATTAAATGATGAACACACCCCTTTCCACAAAGTTCTGTGTCTCCTGTATTATTGGCTTGTTTATTTCTTTGACTAATTTATGGTTACGGATGACTTCATTTGTAACAAATAACATTCATTGTGGATACAATTTTACTTTCCTCTAAAATTAAGCTGACTGGGTACAGTTACATTAACAGCCCTAGCCACAAAGCGTTTTCTTTCTGTCTTTCTTGCACCTGGCGGCCATCATTACTGCAGATTTTTGTTTCTTGCCCCTGCAATTGGGCTGTGCCATAATTTGTGGGGGTTATCCGAATGAATCAGATAGACAATCAATAGGTAGACACCAAAAGGCTGTAATGCACTAGGTCCATATTACAAAAGATTGACATGGCAATGGTCGACACATGCATTTAAAAAAAAAAATCATGATTTAGTATCCATGTGGACTGGGAATGGTACGGTTTGCCATGTACAGCGGTAGTAGCGCAAAGCACATGGCCCAACGCATGGTGAGGATACACGCTACACTAATTGGGGGTCCATGACCTAAGGTGTTAATATTGACACCAAAAATAAAATTAAAACCTTTTGTCAACCTTTTCATGTGTCGCCATTTTGTATGCCAACCTTTTTCTTGTGTCAACCTTTTGTTGACCTCATGCTTGCTGACCTTTTAACAATGTCAACTTTTTATGTCAACCTGTTGACTGGCTACTTTGACATTGTCTCTGAGATAATTCACACCCATTCTGGGGGTTGCATTAAGCTGAACATCACCTCCACTCCCACTGAGATTTGAATATTAGAGATTTATTGAAAACGCTGCTGCCAGCTATCCAGAGTCTAAGTACAGTATGGTCAGTTATCAGCAGTGCATCCTAATCCCCATGTACATCCAACCAATAGTGCAGGTACTGCAGAATTTATCACACCCTCACCATATACCCCTTTCACACTGCACTAATAACCTGGGTTATTGTTGAGTTGACCCGGGTTGGGGTGCAGTGTGAAAGCACGAATGTGAATAACATGGGTCACACAACCCCAAAAATTCAACCCTTAATGGTTAAAAAAGGGTTTAATCTAGGTTACCCTATGTATAATGGCCGACCCAGGTTTGCAATGTGAAAGCCGTAATACACAGCAATTCTATACCTTAATAGTACTCGTGATAATTTAGAGTTTAGCCTTTTATAATCTCAAAATCAGGTTTCCTTGTTGTGTACTGGCTTGGGAGATTGCCTTATAAATAGATTGCAGTTACCTAAGTAACGTGTGATATACAATAATACAGTATGTTGGAGGGCTCTCACTTGTGCCTATTGTCAGGGTGTGTTCTGGTGAGATCATCTCTGTTGGTTAGAGTTTTGACATTTGTAATGTGCCTTTTGAAGAATGTGTCCGACTGTGGTATTACATCATTGCAACAACCTTTTCAAAGAATTAACAATGACTTGAGCAATACAATGGCTCCTACAGGATTGAGCAGCACACGACATGTTTGAGGAAGTAGACAGCTATTCTTAATTACAGGCTTAAAGTAATTCCACCTATTCACAGGTAACACTTGATTATGGTAATAATCTCATAATAAGCATGAGATAGAAATCCTTCAAGTTCTATCTGCTTTCAAGAAAAGCTTAATTTTCCTCATACACATAGAAAGAGTAGCAGTTTCTTTATTACAAGTTTCTATAGCTATGTATGTGCTATTAAAATAATCATAAATATGATAGCCGTGTTAAATGGAGACATTTTTCTTGCCTTGTATTTCCTCATTGGCTGGTTGTGTGCATGTTTCTCCGTACAAGCTGGCATCTGTTGATGCGCATCAGTGATCTGTAGTCTGAACCTCGTAGCAAAGTCCATGATCCAGAATCTATTGCAGTTACAGTGATCATAGACTTTTACTTACTGGGGACAGCGAGCAATGCCCTGGATGATGCAGGTGCTCGCCCATTTCTTAGCTGTAATACCATCATTAAGTTTGGTGCTGGGCACAAGATGTTGTAGAAAACATCTGGTAGATAGGTACAATGTACTTCTGCTGTAAGAACATTAGGGGCAGATGTATTAAGCCTTAACAAGAGATAAATGCAAGAGTGATAAAGAGAGATAAACATCCAGCCAATCACCTGCTAACTGCCATGTTACAGGCTGTGTTTGAAAAAAGTCAGTTAGCAGGTGATTGGCTGGATGTTTATCTCTCTTTATCACCCTTGCATGTATCTCTTGTTAAGGCTTAATACATCTGCCCCATTACTTGATACAGTCTGTTTTTTAAATCTTTCTTTTTGGTGGGGGATTAGGTGGGACATCAATCATGCACCTGGCACATCCTGCTGTACTTTATATCAGAATGATCGCTCAGTTTAAATACCAACCTCTGTTTTTCTTTCTTTTTTTTTCCAAGGATCATTTCACTATACACATATGAAATTTTTGATATATGCTTATTTTTTTCAGCTTTTTTTATAGCAGAATAAAGACTGCTACTTCTACTAGCATTTACTATTTAAACATCTAATTAGGTGGGCTATAACCATTTATTTTCAAAATATACATGGACCAAAGCTTTCCTTTTGCATTGAGACAGTAAAACAGACTCCCTGAAATAACAGCAATCTCCCTCTCTCCCCCAATAGTCTAGCAATCTCCCTCATTTCACCTAGCCCACATAACACTGTTACATCTTTGGGGAAAAAAGGAATGAGAGATAGATACATTTACATTGAATCATCAGCACCATTTTCCAACACCTTAGCAAGTATAGTATCTCTTACTAACTGCTTTGGGGCTCATCTACATTTGAATATACTGTAAGTCATTTTACTAGATTCCTCTCAGATGTAGCAGTACACACCCACAATTCTAGTTGCCACATTCAGAGTCTTTTTTGACAATCTCTCTATATATGGAACTAGACACGCCCTTTGGGTGAAGCAATACACGCCCCCTCAATGGGACGCTTTGCAAAATTCTATAATCTCTCTGAAATAAGTTTTCAAAAGTAGGCAAGTATGGGTTACAGGCAGTGTTCCCTCTAAGCTGTGCGCACGTGCACGCGCACACAACTTGACAAGCGTGCGCACAGACATTACAACAGAGCGGACAAAGCAGCAGTGGTCCCTTTTTGCAGTTGTGGACTCAATTAATGTGTGTTTCACACATTAACTACATTGTGTGCTGCGTTTTGAATGTTTAAATGTTTAATATCATTTTGAAATAAAGTTAAAACAAATGCTGAACGTCATTTTCCAGTTATATATAAGTGACGCACAAAAATTAAAATTTCCTTCCAAAGTTGCACAGCCAAAATCTTATGGCACACAGCCTTTGTAAAATTAGAGGGAACATTGGTTACAGGCATGAAGTCGGGGGACACACAGGAATGAGATGCACAATTTGATCATCCTGAAAAGAGTAGAACATGGCTTGTTATAGCAGTCAGACTCTGAATTGAGGTCTCATCCACGTTAGAATTGCAGGCACCTCTGAGTGATTGGTAGTGCTTTATTAGGTGTATAATCTGCTTTCTGATCACATGCAGTGCACCCTACAGTTCAGCTAATACAGGGTTTTCAAAATGTTATGCTTGTCACCCAAACAATAGATGGTTTAAGGAAATCCCTTATTGTGCACAGATGGTATAATCAAACTTACTATGGTACCTGTGCTTAAGTATGTATATCCTTAAAACCTGAACTGTTAGGGGGCCTTGAGGACAGAGGGCAGATGCATTAAACCTGGTAAAGTGATAAAGTGGAAGGTAATAATAACCAGCCAATCAGCTGTGTTTGAAAAATGACTGGAGCAGTGGCTGCTCGTACCTCATGGCAGGAGGGGGGCTGCCACTTCCCGCGATACAGGCAACCCCCTCCTTTCGCCGCTTCTCCTGGTCCCTGCCACAGGCGCTGCTTTCCAGGTGCCTGTACTATGATGACAGGCGCCGTGACTGGCGCATGCACAGTACAAACCTCTGCACTGCGCATATGGCAAGCGTCTATGGCATGGGTCCTCAAACTGCGGCCCTCCAGATGTTGTGAAACTACAAATCCCAACATGCCTTGCCACAGTTTTGCTATAAGGGAGTGTTAAAACTGTGGCAAGGCATGCTGGGATTTGTAGTTTCACAACATCTGGAGGGCCGCAGTTTGAGGACCCATGGTCTATGGGCTGCTTTGGTAACAGCTCATAGAAGGGATATCACAGTCCCGGCACCTGTATAACACAGATGACAGGCATCGGTGACCAGTGCGTGCACAGTACTGATGTAAGTACTGTGAATGCACAATCCCTGGATTTTATGTGCTGCTGCTCGGCAGCCCATAGAGAAGCATCCTGGAGGGAGGAAACACCTCCCAATGGGACTGCCTTGGTGACTGGCAGTTCGGACTTCCAATAGGACATCACTACCAGTCACAGTGAAGCCATTGCAGTCTCACAGACTGCATCTGGCTTCACTACAGTGCCTGGATTTTACCTGGGGGGTTGCCGCCCTGCAGCCCTTAGGTAAAAACCGCCACTGGTTAGGAGTTGATTGGCCGGTGTGTTATCGCCTTCCACTTTATCACTTTACCATTTTATTAGGCTTAATATATCTGCCCCAGCGTTTGGTAGGCAATCTGTTTCAAAGGCCCACTGTCCCCTTTTTTCGCTCAACAGCATTTGTTCTCTATAGTAGTTCAGGTTGTGCCCATGTTTCTCAGCTGTATGTACCATCATCTAACACTGCAACTGCATTAAGCGTAATAATGCTATATACCACAGGTTCCTATCCAATACCTACATGCTATTAATTTCAAAGACTGGTATACAAGTATGCTATGGATGAAGCCCTTCTAGAAATAGTGTAATATTGCTGCCACCAATACACAGCAACGGCTTTCTGTGCCATGCTGCGAGCATGTATTTCCACCACATACGAGACTTAGCTAATGCACTAGAGTCCAGCCAAGCCATCCACAGTGGTGATCATTATGCTGAATTTGTGACTGTGTATATACAGTATAGGTTGTACTAATCCCTCCTGGTTCACCATCACATACAAGGACCTTTCTAACTCCAATCCTCCCTACATTTGCAACCTCATATCCCTACACACTCCCTCCCTCCTCCGGTCGGCCAATGACCGTCCTCTATCCTCTAACCTGGTAACTGCATCCCATGTGCCTATACAAGTCTTTGTCTGTGCTGCCCCCATTCCCCATTATTAGCCTCTACCTAACCTTGCAAAGCTTCAAACCAGCACTGAAAGCTCACCTGTTCATCAAAGCACCTGTCTGTTCCCCCTCCCTCTAGACCAGGGGCAGGGAATTTCCTGACCGCAGGCCGTAAACGGCCCCCTGAGCCAGTGTGAGTGGCCCACCCACCCACCAGACGGCTTGGCCGGGAGTCAAGTAAAGGGGAAATATCGTAAGAGGGCAGTAGTTCTCATGACATGCAGCAGCAGCATGAGACTGGGAGTCCTGATCAGCGGCAGCCACCGGAGCGTGGGACAGCTGCTGCAGTGAAATTTGTAAATGGCATTTTGATATATGGCCCCCAAAGGATTTCTCCCCATTACAAATGGCCCTTGCCACAAAAAAGGTTCCCCATCCCTGCTCTGGACTGTAAGCTCCTTGGAGCAGGGCCCCTCTTTCCCCCCATTCTTACAGCCCTCTTCTCTTGCACTTCAGTGACCGATCTAAAACTGATCGACTGTCCATACCTGCATCTCCACCATTGTAATCATTCAACTTTTCCTACAACAACTGGCCCCAGGACAACTCCGTTGCTTCCCTACATCTTAGCTGTATTGTGTACTGATAATTGTTTCCTGTGCTATATTTAGTTTTTTAGTTACTGTAATGGTTTGTTCTGTGCACCCTGTATTGTTCTAATGTGTGCCCTATGTGCGGCGCTGCAAACCCCTTGTGGCGCCTTATACAGAAAATGTAATTATAATGAATACTAATCCCTTTCTAACAAGAGTTGCAACCTAGCATCTCTGATATAGCAACAATGTCGTATTTAGTGAAATGTTCACAGCGTTACCGCCAGTGTTGGAGCGTCTCGCATCAGGCATCTTGCGCCATATGACCTAAAGAAGCTAGGTGTATGAGGATTCCCTTTCCCTCAGCTTAACCCTTACCAGTTCTGGCATACTTATGACATTCCAGCATTGTTATTCCGACTGTCGGCATACTGGATTCTGTACTCTAACCAGATCCTGTTTCTAGTAATCCCCTCCTGTTGGTCTCCACAAACAATAAAGCTGTTCTATTGCTAATGTGAATCATTTTGTAATTTATTGTTAGAACATGCTTCTTATGCTTTGCTGAATGATCACCTATCATTGTCCATAACTATATTATCAAAAAATATATTAAAATCAGAGTAATTTCATCTGAATACAAAGGGAGAAAATCAAACTACAGTTCAGTGCTTCATGAACACTGGATGTCATGACGTGAGAAAAGGTTGTTCTATTCATTCAGTCCTATTGGATGAAAGCGTGGTGTACAGTGAACAAAATATTTTTTTCACCACATTATTGTGTTTCAGAGAACTGTGAACCACTGAATATTCTTGGACAATGAAAAAAAACAAACGTAAACTCAGCTTAATCATTTTTTCGTCATTTATTGCAGGAATCTAAGGGAAACAAAGGACAATGCTGTCGCTGAAAAAGAGCGAGCGGTTGCAGCTGAGAGAGAGGCGCTGTCTAAATATGACCAGATATTAGAACAGTGAGTATGTATAAATGCTGAAAATTATGTTTGTTTTAGATGAGATGCAAGTTGCACATACATTATTGAAAGAATTGGCGTAACTACAAATACAGCGCGCGCTGACTGTCTCCATATTATCCAAAGCTAGAGGTAAAGGTACAACATTTAGTGCAGCAAAAATATAAATCACTGTCATTCATATGGTTTGTACATACGGTGCGATTTTGTTTGCAATTCGATTGGGATCTTATTTAACGGTGCGCAAAAATCATTCGATTTGACTATATAGTACTGATCTGCACTATATAGTCTTGCCTGCACAGTCTATTTTACTGTTCGATTTACACTAAACAGGAACACGCATCAGGAACGAATCGGCATTGAATGAGGCTGAAAACCATTCGATTTTCACTATATAGTCAAAATCGAACACAAAATCTCACCGTGTGTACGCTGCAGTAGTATGAGCTTAGTTGTTTATAACATCCCAAGAAAATAAAACATTATATATTTATTACCATTTATTTATATAGCGCACACATATTCCGCATGGATGGAGAGCCTTTCAGCCAGCCTATAGAATCGCCAGATCTCCTAAACTGGCGGACAGGAGCTCCATTTGACAGTGAGGCGCGAGCATCTCTCTGTCAGCACGGTGGCGGGGAGTGGATTCCCTGCCGTCTCCGCACACACATTCATTCTAGTTGAATTTTTGTTAGGAGCCAATTTACCTACCAGTATTTTTTGCGGATTGTGGGTGGAAACCCGTAGTACAGGGAGGAATCCCACACACCTTAAACAAATGACTTCAATATCCATTTTGACTATATTTTCAACCATAATATTAGCTTATTATACAGTCTTATCTAGAAAGAAAACAAATTATTATTATGTCTTAATACAGTTCAAATTAATATTTGAGAATTTACTCCATAAGATCAGCATTTCTAAAAAATGGCCCATATTTATCTGAATGCTGGTATTAATAATTTATTCATCAGAATATGACCACTGTTATACAAGACTATTATTTTTAGGTTCTGAAAGGCACGAAACCTCTTTCAACATGTGGTCTGAACTTTCTTGTCTATCAGGACCAGTTCTAAAAAAAATAAAAATAAAGCATTCAAAAAGCAATGCAGCTTGTATATGGACCAGTTAAAGAATTGGGATGATGATTTAAATTCATGCTTTTGAAAGACCTGTTATTTTATGTGAAATCTGGTCTTGACTGCTTCCAAACTACACCTGAAAGTACCAATGTTTTGCTAAACTACACTTTGGCCTTAATAATTCCTTCATCAAGAAGACACTTATATAAAAAAAGAATTACACCCTAGCACTGATAAACATGCAGACTAAATCAATATTGATAACAGCTTTGGACTGTCTATCTTAACACTCGTCTGTCTTGTAACATTGTTAACCCTTTGAGTGCCAAGTAAATTTGTCGAAATAGGTGTGAAAATCGGCAAGCAAACCTTTTTATTCATCATAATGAAATGTAATGTTTACCTTTACACAGGAAATATAATCTTTTTTTTACACAACATTTTTTTATTTGAATTCATATAACAAATGTGAGCAACGCTGGCATTTTTAGCATATATTTTGCACATCTCTCACAGAGATGTTGGCACTTAAAGGGTTAAGTTCTAGAATACCATTCTGTAAAACTACACATGCTGTCCAGACAGATGGTGCGGGATTCCATTACCTCTGGAACAATAAGCATATTCCTAAAAGTATGCCATTTGCTTATCTAACTATTTATTTATTTATTTTAACTAAAAAGGTTTGGTTTCTTGAGTCTGCTTCATTTGTAAACCCAATAGGCCTTTTGTGTCCACTCTTATTCGCGAACCAATGTACCAATGTACAGGTAAGGTTTGTATGCAGTTGTTCCTTCCTAATTTTGTAATCCTGACAAAGTTCATCAATTTACTTACTGTCAAAATACTCCACAGCCACTGTGGCCTTTTGAAATACAGAACCTTTCTTATATTAATTCATTATTTTATATTGAAGAATGTGCACAAAGGTCTAACCTCATCAGTAATTAGGGGGCACAGTGTGGAATCAGAAGCTACTTCCGGTACCGTGGGTTTTGTGGGGATTTAAAAATTAGTAATCCATTTTTTGAAACATCCTTTTATTGAAACACTGTAGTTTATACAATAAAGGTACAAATATATGTATCCATACCAAAAAGTCATCTGTTCTTTACAAAAATAAACAGAATACAGACGTTTTCACACGAAAAAGGCATTTCTGCATGTAACGCTATACCATACACAAATTCAATTATCCAAAAGTCTTAACATTTGTACGACAGATTTGTCTTACACATGGTTCAATATACTTTTATTTAATACTGATCGAATCCGGATCGAAATGCACGGCGCCATGTACACATATGATTTAGGCTACATACTACAGATCTGTACTATATAGTCTTGCCTGCACAGTCTATTTTTCTATTCGATGCCGCGGTGCCACGCATCGGGATTGATTCGAATGCGTTTGAGTTCCTTTCGATTCAATTTTGCTTATATAAGCAAAATCTAATAGAAAAAAAGTCCATATCGAACTGGGTCTACACCCTATTAGAGGATTAATAGTTTGAGAACGATACATACAAATCTGCTTCATATGTTATATATTAAACATAAATAAATATGATATTAAAAGGAAATTTAAAAGAAAAGTTTGGGCATGATCAAAGTCTATAGGGAGAATCATTACTTACCAATCACAATAAGTACCAAGTAGTGTTTCTTTTACACTGTCATGGACCTGCTACTGTATGTTCGTAGACAGTGTGGCGATATAGCTTTCCCACATTATGAAAGTCATTTCAGCCCAGTCTATCCTGACGAGATGAATCTGTTTTATATTTAAACAGTAGGAATGTTGGGGAGGATGCAGAAGTGCGCTCCTGTAGTATTGTCTTAAGAGCTGCTGTGCTGATCGCTAAGAGTAGGCGTCTACCTTCTCTGTAATTTCTCATCGTGGAAGTTTACATGCCTCATATTGCCCAGCTTGCTGTGGGAACATAGTTATATAGTAATGTTTCAGCATATTGTAGTAAGGCATTTAAAAAAAAAAAAAAAGATTCACCATCTTACAGGCTACCACTGGAGTGTGTAGAGCAGGCATTCCCAACCACGGTCCTCAAGGCACACCAACAGTGCAGGTTTTAATGATATCTAGGCTTCAGCACAGATGGTTTAATCTGAATCCCTCAGATACTAATTAAGTCACCTGTGCTTAAGCCTGGCTATCTACAAAACCTGCACTGTTGGTGTGCCTTGAGGACCGTGGTTGGGAATGCCTGGTGTAGAGAATGGTTGTTATGTGGTTGGAAAGGGGCTGGTTGGTTTGCAGGCTGGCAACTGCATTTTTGTACCAGTTGTAAGCAGTGGCATTCATTTGCTGGTAAACTCAGGTGCCTTGCAATGGTGGTCCATGACCAATTCAAATTATTTATGACCAATGTAATAGGTAAATTGTGGACAAACAGAAGTGAATCCTCTCCATTACAACATAACTGATATGTAGGATGCGACACAATGTACAAAATTTTATCAATGAGAAACGTTTGCCCTAGGGGTGCCGGGATACAGTCATTAGGTCAACAAGCATTAGGTCGTCACCTCAAGGTAGACATGGGGTTAGGTCGACAGGGTCATTAGGTCGACATGGGTTTTTTTTCACTTTTTTGTGCCTATAGGTGGTATTTCATGCCCTACCATCCACTAGGGCATGGTGGGAGAATAAAATAATACTGTGCCCGAAGCACGGCGAGTGTAGCGACCCATACGAGTGGACGCAGTTCTACGTTTCAGTGTCCATGTCAACTGTGTTGAAGTTTGGGACAAAAAAATTGAAAAACCCCATGTCGACCTTTTAACTGTTGACCTAATGACCCTGTCAACCTAACACCATGTCGACCTTCAGTCGTATCGACCTTGAGGCATGTCGACCTTGTGGTGTCGACCTAATGCTAGTTTCTGTCTATCCAATGATCCATATCCGGGGTGCCATGAAAAGAATTCTGATACTCCAGGGTACCGTGATACTAAAAAGTTTGGGAACCACTGCAGTGGACTACTTGAGATGATATAAATGCATAAATGACTTTTCGCATGTTTTCAGAGGGAATGAAGTACATGATTCTGGCACTGTTCCTCAGATAAAAAAATTAGGATTTGATTGTGACAGATAATACCTGATGTTTAAGAGTCGTACCACCATCTAGGATAATGCCAAGATTCCGCACCTTTATCAGTGTTTTTGTAATTCTGCATTCCCAAGCAATTAGATGGCTATGTTGTTGTCCTGTTGTTTTTGATGTTGCGTGCGTATCATAACGATCTCTGTTTTATCGGGATTTAGTAACACCCAACTTGCACTCGTACACTCCTGGAACTCCGCTAGACAGCTATTTAGGGTTGCTTTTATGTTCCCAGTAGCCAGAACAAAGGATAGGTAGATTTGTGTATGGGGATAGTATAGAACAGTGGTTCCCAACCCTGGTCTTCAAGTACCCCGAACGGTGCACGTTTTCCAGGTCACCCAGCAGGTGCACACATTATTCAGAGACATTTTAAAAGACCTACAAGTGGAGCTAATTTTGTCACTGTGTGGAGACCTGGAAAATGTGCACTGTTGGGGGTACTTGAGGACCAGGTTTGGGAAACACTGGTATAGAACCTTGTTGGAACACCATATAGCAGTAGCACTGGTGGTAAGTTTACTTCAGACTCTGTGTCCTGCCGGAAGAAATTATTTGAACCAGCTAAAGACTGTTCCAGCCAGTTCACAGGAATTTTCCAGATGCAAATAAAAATCCCATGTTCCATGGTGTCAAATGCTGCAGAGAACTCCAGAAGGAACTATAAGAAGACCATTAAGCACACATATCAGGGCTGTTTCTGTGTTATGTCTTCTGCTGAATCCTGACTGGAATGGATCATAAATAGAGACAGGATTATATGCATTTGCATATTTGCATATGCATTTGCATATTTTGCCCATTCTCACTGGTTATTGCATATTTTACCTAAAATCTAGTATTGGTGCATATTTTAGGCCCTGCCCCCTTTCCACCCGCAAGTTACAGCACTGCTTTGCCCTGCTGCTGCTGGCCAGGTAGTGGTAGAGTGTGCAGGCTAGGGCAATATGTGCGCAGTGTGGGGAACCTTGGATGTACAATATGTCTGACACTGCTCTAGGCTGCCAATACATGTTGATAAAAGTCAGTCGGGGCGGATGCCATTACGAAGCTCCTGAACCTTTGCCTGCCCCTGGCCTGGGACTTTACACCAAGAGACAGACTTCTGCAACAGAGGAGGCGGGCGGAAGAGTTGTGACATCACGCGGCGTGGAGGAAATGCCGTGTCACAGTGAGTATGTGGTGCAGGGAGGAATCCTTCCACTGCGCACCCTCACACGCTATGCTGACATTTGATCCATCGGCGCTGGATATAAGGGTCCGTGTAGTTGATGCAAGAAGAGCTTTGGATGCTGCAGTATGCGGTAGCAGCCAGCATACTGACATCTGCAGATGCTGTGGGCCTATTTTTGAGGGTTATTTGCAACTAATTGTATGCTGATTTTTAAATAAATAAGTGAAAAATTACTTTTTTTATTATTTAATGTAGCATATTTTAACACTTTTTAATGCATATTTTAAGTATTTTTCATGCATATTTGCATGCATATTTCAAGCTTTTTATGTTGCATATAATCCTGTCTCTAATCATAAATATCATGGGTTGATAGTTTCCAGTTGAGATGGAACCGATTTCTCAATAACCATTCCTAATTCCTAATTTAATATCGGTCTGGTGTCAAGAGGTTTAAGAGAGGGAGGGGCATGGGTTCACCCTCCAATCCTTGCCATTGTGACAGAGTCTGAGCATGTGCTGTTGCCTGGGAAAGTTACAACTGGTTTATTCCCTGGAGACTTCTCTACTGTGCGAATCGCAGAGAAAATGGCCACAGCTGCTATATTCAGGTGATTTCTGCAGCTATTATCTTCTAGAAGGTGCTAAATATATAAAATGTAGATTTTGATTGTGACATATATAAAGAAAGAGGTTTATGGCTAGATATTGGGCCTTATTCAGACCTGATCGCAAGACATATTTGTTATCAAAATGGGCAAAACCATGTTCACTGCAGCAGGGGCCAGATGTAACATGTGCAGACAAAGTTAGATTTGGGTGAGTTATTTTGTTTCTATGCAGAGTAAATACTGACTGCCTTATTTTTACACTGCAAATTAGATTTTGGTTTCAACACACACACCAAAAAAGGGGGTTATTACCCAAAAGAGCGCAGATAGACAAGGTACACACCCCACCAAAATCTAACTAATGTTACATTTGCCTCACCTGCAGTGCACATGGTTTTGGCCATTTTGAGAACAAACGTGTCCTGCTATCAGATTTGAATATGACCCATTTGTACTTAGTTGTAGTGTAGACAGATACATTGTATAATATACTGTGATATAACAGAGATCTTGCACTAAAATGTGGTTGCATAACTAAGACAGACACAGAAGGCATTAATCCCAGGCTATGCCATAGGCCTTTTAAAATACAATTCTGGGTGAACAGCATTCCATAGCTGTTTAATCTTACAAACATTTTGTTTTTGCAGTTTATGGCATTAAGAAGTAATGAAGATGAAAATGTGCATACAGATTTTTGTACACTACAAACAAACTCCAGAATATACCTAATGAATAAATATATATAAGGCTACACTTGTGGCTAATAATCTCGGCACGCCACCATGTTGTACAGTAATTATGTTACGTAGATGCCTATTCAGCTTCAGGGACTCTGGGAAATGTATGCCGAGCTTAGCCCACTCGTACAGAGCTAAGCTCTGCATACATTTCCCCACCGAGTCTCTGAGGCTAATGCTGCTTTCCCACTGCAGACCCGTTTTAAGTTACAGGTAATCTTAAACGGTATTTAGCATTCCCACTGCAGCAGATTACAGTTTTAAATGCCATTTAAGTCCCATTCCCATTGCAGGTAAAACGTTTTAGCTCTTCAAAACGTTTTTACAACACAAATGAGTGCCTTTGACTTTATTGGCTTTTCAGGGATAAAAAGGTGCACACCCACAGTTGTTTTCACATAATAAAAGGTGGGGGAGGGGCCAGTGGTGTGTACAAATCCCGCAGCCGTCGACATTTGTGCTATATGTCGGCTCAATTTAACCCATGGTGGACAGTAATATATACATTGCTGGCCAGTGCCAGCTATGTATATATTACTGCCTAATAACTAAATCATTGGTGCCCAGTGGTGCCTGCAATATATAGATTGCTGGCATGTGCCAGCAATCTATATATTACTGGCTTATGATTGTCATTGGTGCCCAGTGGTTCCAGAAATATATAGATTGCTGGCATGTGCCAGCAATCTATATATTAGTGGCTTACGTTTTACATTGGTGCCCAGTGGTTCCAGAAATATATAGATTGCTGGCATGTGCCAGCAATCTATATATTACTGGCTTAGGTTTATCATTGGTGCCCAGTGGTTCCAGAAATATATAGATTGCTGGCATGTGCCAGCAATCTATATATTACTGGCTTACGTTTTACATTGGTGCCCAGTGGTTCCAGAAATATATAGATTGCTGGCATGTGCCAGCAATCAATATATTACTGGCTTAGGTTTATCATTGGTGCCCAGTGGTTCCAGAAATATATAGATTGCTGGCATGTGCCAGCAATCTATATATTACTGGCTTACGTTTTACATTGGTGCCCAGTGGTTCCAGAAATATATAGATTGCTGGCATGTGCCAGCAATCTATATATTACTGGCTTAGGTTTATCATTGGTGCCCAGTGGTTCCAGAAATATATAGATTGCTGGCATGTGCCAGCAATCTATATATTACTGGCTTACGTTTTACATTGGTGCCCAGTGGTTCCAGAAATATATAGATTGCTGGCATGTGCCAGCAATCTATATATTACTGGCTTACAAAATCAAACATTGGTGGCCAGTGCTGCTCCGTGTGGAGCAGGACGGAGGGAGGCGGTGCATGTGGGCGGACCCGGCCAGCGTCGCGATTATCCACCGCAGCAGCAGCCAGCCGGACACAGCGGGGCAGCGCGTCGTGGACAAGTGAGTATGACAGGAGGGGGGGGGCGGGGGGTGGCAGCGGGGCGTACCGCCGGGCTGAAAGTGGTTAATCTTTCAGCCCGGCAGCGTACACACACGGAGATGATGGCTGAAAAAAATCAGCCATCATCTCTACCGTTTAAGATGCATTCCCATTGCCTCTTAAACGGTAGATTACCGTGTAAAACCCTGCTCTGAACACGGGTTGAAATACCGTTTAACTTTAAATGGTATTTCAACTCTGGCGCTTTCCCACTGCAGCCTTAAACGGTATTTTGCCCTCAAAAATCGGCAAAATACCGTTTTAAGGCTGCAGTGGGAAAGGGGCATAAATGAGCATCTATGTAGCATAATTACTACAAAACAGTGGCGGGCCGAGACCATCGGCCACAGGGGAGCCCACCCTTATGGAGCTACAGTAAGCTCGGTATACTGTAGATGGGTAAAGTGCAAGCAAAGACGGACAGTAATTGGCAATGGCTCATTACATATTAATCCGTGGCGCTGTTCTGTAGTTTTTGTTATTGGAGCAATCGCCACCCAGCTGCAAAGCAGTGCAGTGTCCCCCCTACCACTGTGTTTTTAGGTGCTCTGCCCGGCAAGGTGCACCCTGCCACCTGACATTCCCCTAGCTGGGCAGAGTGTTCCGCTTAGCCGCACAGAGCGGTGGACAACCCAGCCGGCAGGTCCATGGCTATTTCAAAATTTGTGTTGGCTTAGTCACGAGCCAGACAGAACTTGCACTCATGCAGCTAATCAGGAGTGGCAGTGGTGGCTCCTGAATGGCTGTCATAGAGCAAGCTCTGATTGGCTTGCGAGCCTGTGCAAGTTTTAAAATAGCTGCTGACCTTCGGGGTGGGTTGTCCATCCCATCTCACCTGGCCTTGGGTGCGCTGTCTCCCATTTCACCTGGTTGGGGCTCCCTCTATCTGGCGCGGTGAAGAGGAGGGCAAGGTGTAATCCCCCTGGGGCAATGTGATGTCCATCCCTACAAAGAGCCTGCAACCACTTGCAAAGAGCCTGTAACCCCTGGCATCAAGCCTGCAACCTGTAGCAATGAGCATGTAGCTAAGCGGCACTTATGTGCCATAATGTGTAATAGGCACTACGGCATGTGGTATATGTAATGGACATTATGGCTTGTGGTATATTATGTAATAGGTATTACAGCGTGCCATAATGTGTAATGGGCATTCTGGTGTGTTTCATAACGTGTAATGGGCATTACGGCAGGTAATGGTTGTGTGGCGTGGAGTAGGCATAACAGTATACATTTTTGGCGCACACTGTCATTATTTTTAGTGTGTGTTTGGTGTTGTGGGCTGAGACTTTTTTTTTTTTTTAACTGCAATGAGTGCTAATAGGCAGTGCTAAGCACCTCTCCTGACAGTGCAGCGCCCCACTTTTTTTTACGATCCCCACCCGGCTACTTTTTGATGCCACCCGACTGTAAAAATTTTGCATGCTTAGTACTCCATAACGTGAAATTTTTCATGGCCCAACAACAAAGCCAGGATGGTGGGCCAACAGGACAGATGAGCATGACTACATCTGCACAAACAACTGACATGAGTCTCTAGAAATGTATTCCCCCTAGTGATAACAGTCCAACTTATTACACCAGGGTTCTCAGGTCTTATTCCATTACAGGTTCTTCTCTATTCTGTTAGAGAGAATTTTGAATAGGAGAAAGCATAACAATAAAGACTCATGGGGAAATGCACTTTTAATGGTGAATGGAAACCTTTGTCAGTATTTATTGTGATTGGCCACAGGTTGCAGCAGCTTCTTTTGACATACATGGCATGCAGTGCCATGGGCAGTCATGGGAAATATTGTGATGTGCTAGGTGGCTTGTGATTATAGTGGTATGTTTGCTATGTTGGGCTTACAGGGCCAAAATACACATATAGGAAGAGACAATTTTTTTTTTGTTAGCCCTGGAAGCCCAACATTGATTTAAGATCAAGCTGACATTGATTAAGATTGATCAGAATCGATCTTTTGTAACTATGGGCCTTATTCTAGTTCACTCTTTCTGACCAAATCCTTCCTAGATGGACAAAACCATGTGCACTGCAGGGGGGCAGATGTAAAATGTGAGAATTAGATTTGGGTGAGTTATTTTGTTTCTGTGCAGGGTAAATACTGGCTGCTTTATTTTTACACTGCGATATAGATCTCACTTTGAAGTAAAACCCCACCCAAATCTAATTGTCTCTGCACAAGTTACATCTGCCCCACCTGCAGTGCACGTGGTTTTGTCCATCTAAGAAGGTTTTTGTCAGAGTGAACTAGAATAAGGCCCTATGTCCCAAAATGTCTGTTCGATGTTGTATTCTGGTCTTCATGGTCTCTTTAATGTTATTAGTATTTATTGAAAAAGCTCTAGATGCATTCTACTGATCTGTTTAAATGAGGAAAATTAAACATAGGGTCAAAACCTTACTAAGCAATTAGAATCATAGAATTTTGATGGCACATAACTACTTTGCTCATAAAGTATGCCGTAAACGCTTGTACAGTTTGGTCAGGAGCAAATTAACCTACCAGTATATTTTTGTAGTGTGGGAGGAAAGCGGAGTACTTTGAGGAAACCCGCGCAAGCATGAGTAGAATATAGAAACTCCACAGAGTTAAGGCAGTGGCGATATTTGTACCAAAGACCTCAGTGCTGTGTCAGTAATGCTAACTGTACTGCCCTAATTAGAATTGTGAGTAATTTAATTTCATAGCAACATTACATTTTATTTATTTATTTATTTATTTATTTACAGTTTCTTATATAGCGCAGCAGATTCCGTTGCGTTACAATAGTAGACAGTGATAAAACAAACTGGGTAACAACAGACAGACTTGGGGGTTAGAGGGTCCTGCTGCAAGCTTACAATCTATAGGGATATAGGAGGGAAACACAAGGACAGGCATCAGTAATAGCATAGCAGTCCCACCAAGTTACAAGTCCAGAAGGGAAGCTATATGGAATCGGTACATCTATCAGAATGAACTTAGGTCTACAGTCATTAGGTCGACCCCACTAGGTCGACTGGCAGGAAGGTCGACCTGATTTAAGGTCGACATGGGCCAAGGTCGACATGACTTAAGGTCGAATTTGCATAAAGGTCGACATGAGGGAGGTCGACTGGTCATAAGGTCGACATGGGTTTTTCACTGTTTTTTTATCCGAATGTCGACACAGTCGACATGGACACAGTTGGCAATGAGAATCGGACCCTCGCATAGCTCGCTTCGCTCGCAATGCTTCGGGCGCGGTGGCTCGCTTCGCTCGCCACAGCTTTAATAACCTCCTCCACGCCCTAGTGGATGGTAGGGCATGAAATACCGCCTGTCGGCTCAAAAAACAGTGAAAAACCTCATGTTGACCTTATGACCAGTCGACCTTCCTCATGTCGACCTTTATGCAAATTCGACCTTAAGTCATGTCGACCTTGGCCCATGTCGACCTTAAGTCAGGTCGACCTTCCTGCCAGTCGACCTAGTGGGGTCGACCTAATGACTGTAGACCTAAGTTCATTCTAATAGATGACCGCTTCCCAGCTATATAATACATAAGTGCCTCAGAGGGTTATGCGTGTAGAACTTAAATATGATAGGCTTGCCTGAAGAGGTAAGTAGGTTAGCTGTTTCTTTATACCATTTGTGGGGTGTAACATTTATGCCAGCATGGCATAAACTTAACAAACACAAGGCTAGATGTTCAGCAAGCCAGTTGCCACACTTTAAACATTGGATATATTAACCCTTTGAGTGACATCTCTGTTAGAGATGTGCAAAATATACACTAAAAAGGCCAGCATCGCTCACATTTGTTATATAAATTCAAATAAAAACGAAGTAAAAAAAGATTATATTTCCTATACAAATGTAAACATTAAGGGTGAGATTTAATAGGATGAGAGATTCAGAAAGTGAGAGATTTGGTAAGAAATCTCCAGTTTTTTAAAGCGTCAATCATTTACACTGCAAAGTCAAACTGGTTGTGCAGTGTAAATAATTGCTGCTTTAAAAAAAACTGTCGATTCCTTACCAAATCTCTCACTTCTGAATCTCTCATCCTATTAAATTTCCCCCTAAAGGTCAGTATGATAAATAAAAATGTTTGCTTACCAATTTTCGGTACTTATGTAGTATCTGGGCGCCCGATTTAGAAATCGGGTCGGATCGGGCACATCGCATCGCATGCGACCATCGGATGCGATGCGATGACCCGATTTTTCCATAGGAATCAATGTTAAAATGGACTGAGTCCATTTTAACATGGAATTCAATGGGAAAAAGGGGTCCTTTTCATACCCCTACTATCCAAGTGGGCATGGAGTTGGACATAAACCTGTGGCGAGCGTAGCGGGGCGAGCGGACGGTATTCTGTGTCCCCTCGCGGGGCTCGCTTATTTATTTGAATTTGTCAAATGTACTCAAAGGGTTAAGAATAATTTGTTTGCTGGGGCTATTATCCACTTTGCACGAGTATTCACACTTGAATTGTGCGATCGCAATGGAAAGTAAATGTGAAGGATGGCAAAATAGTTTAAAAAAAAAAAAACATATTTGTAACTGCATAATATGATGCATGGGATTTTAAACAACCCCTTTTTTGTTAATTCTAATCCGAGAGACAGCACACATTTGTTATCCTCGCCAGGTTAGGGAACTGACCAAACCAGCAGAGAATAATGCATGATTTTCTAGGGTACTGGTTTGACTTGTAATATTCCGTGCCTGTGTGTGAACACTCAAGACACTTTCTACATCAGTGCGTCATTTTTTTTGTCTTGTAAACAGTATTTTCACTTGCTGGAAATAGCATTTAAACATAACTATATTAGACCTACTGTGGTTATTAAATGCACATAATAGCCTTAAATAAACCTCCAAAATCCCCAAGTTGAACATTTTCTGAGGATTTTCCATCCATTTAATAACATTTGCTAGCAAACTGTAAAAACCTCAAGCTACTAACACAATACTGATGGCACTCTAGTGAATTTGTTATAAGCATTATTTAGTTGTACTTAGATAATTGAAGTAATTATCTTCCCTAAAAAGATCGTTTTGTTACAGCATTTTTCTTACACAGATGCAGTTTTGCTCTAATTCCATGATTTTTTTTTTAATGAATTCTTAATTGGACAGTAAATCACAAATAATATATAAATTACTTTTATCCAAAATGCTGGTAATCTAATTACATATAGAACAACAAATTATTTTTAAAACTTTCTGCCTTCATGCCTAGGTGAACTGTGGGGTATGGTCCACTAATACCAAAATAAAAGAACTGCTGCAGCAGAACAATATTGTATTCTTTATTGTATGTGGTGGTATTGTTTTTAAAAGGCCCTCTACAGGAACTGTTACAACAATTCATGTTTTCAGGATGTCTTTTGCCTTTCTTGGATCACTTAAGGCCCCTATACATTTGGCCGATTTCATTCGATGAAACGGGGTGAGAAATTGCATGATCAAATGGCATGTGTATGACATCCGATCCAATGCGTGGTCCCACTGCCTCTCCGACCTCTGACTTAGCCCCCTCCCAGCAGTGGGGAACGGGATCGCATGCGATACATCGTATGTTAAAGGAACACATTTGGTATTGGATGGCCATACAATGCTGTGAGACATTAGCGGGCAGCACTTTTCTGCTGTAGAACTTGTTGCATTATTTTATAGCAGATTCAAATTTATTTGATTTTTTTTTTTTTATTTAAATGACATGGAACACAATGTCATTGTGTCACATCGTTTGATTTTGGCACCTGTTCATGTGGTTCTTGCTGTTCTTCTATACTCATTTCTTATTATCCATGTAGTCCAAAATATTTGTTTTAGCTCTTCATTACCTACAGTCATTTCCTATTGTATTTAATATTTAACGTGGATTTGGTGTGTTCTCATCCTGCTCAACACCGTGATACAGCAAAACAAACAGCTGTAGCTTCCAAGCATCTGTAGTGACATAAGTGTATATGTGACCTCCTTTTTCCCTTGCTGTACATTTATGTTGTAGGATAATATTGTGTTAATCATAGTGATGATAAAGGGGAATGTTGTATTTACAATATACATTTTAAGAATTGTATTTCATGTTTACTTCTTTATTAGCGACTTTCTTTCTATGGCATTTTAGCAAACCAATCACTGACCGTACAAGATATGTTTATGACTATTTACCCTCACATGCTGCTATGCTTATAGTTTTTGTAGTAAATTGTGTAGTATTTACTGCAGCAAGCTATAAGGATAAATGTAGTAAGCAGCACTGATCAAAACCACTGTGTTTTCAGCTATTTTGGCCAATGTACTTAAAGTTGCTGTAATAGTAAATAGAAAATGTACCTGGTTGTGTATTTAATGTTTTTACCCCTTTATTACCAATACCTGAAATTGTTAGATGCTGCAGCTTCGGAGGTGCTGCTTAATAAATTTATACACAAAGGTAAACTGCGCTAATAGACCATACTATTAGTATCAGAAAGTATAAATTTATTTAAAATACACAAAGCTAAATTTACAGTTTACAATACCACCGGCCGGTAGGACACTTAAATGTGCACAACAATAAATTTTTTAACCATAAAAATAAGTTAAAAACTAAATCCCTGAACTGCAACATGCATGACTAGAATCCAATGGCTGTTAAGCCTATTCTTGTAGATACCCAATTGGGCTAATGCGTGATAGACCTGAGGCTGCCTCAGGTCTATCACGCATTAGCCCAATTGGTATCTACAAGAATAGGCTTATATGGTCTATAACGCGCCGTTTACCTTTGTGTATAAGTTTTTTTGTCATTTTGAGGGCCGAGTATCTCTCATAAAGGGCAGCTGTGATCAATACTAGTCCCCTGCGCTTGGTTATATTCTACTGGTTTCCTGCTTAATAAATGTATCCCATTCGGTAGATCAGTGGTTTGGATCCAGGGGTACAGGGAGTGGTGATCAGGGGTGTGTGAGAAAATGTCAGCAATGCCTAGTGGTGCGATGCCGCTTTTGAAAGCCAAGGATAACACAACAGTTTTGTGGTTGAAAACCCTTCATCAGGTGTACAGTACATCAATCCATGTGCTTACAGAGGAAATCCCTGTTATACTTACTCTGATATATGAGAGGCTGGCCCATTCCACTTGAATGTTCACCCCTCATATCTTACATGCTTTTTTAATGGCCTGAAGGTTTCTTCAATTAATATCCAGAATTTTGGATGTTGGGATACTACCTCATATTTACATGACTATATTTTCTTATATTATTGGTCATAAGAAAGTACAGTGTGGTCCAAGGTGCCTAATAGTTGCTGAGTGGGTGGTGGGTGGGAGTAGTTTTGCATAGGGGGAGGGCAGGGGCAGTGACATGGCTGTGTAATAGCATAGTCATAGCTATGCCCACTGCTGTACATGCAAAGATTGCCAGCATGGCTACGATGTTCTGCCCATATCGTGTCATAGGCCATCCGATACGCCCACTTTACCAGCATCTGAGATGCCACCTGTTCGAAAAGCCCACCCCCACGCCACCGCTGATTCCCCTCGATAACATGCGAGGGGATGTGTAACAAAAACACATTCCCGCTCATGGCAAGCAAATAGAATTCAGTGAAAACTGACTTTTGTTTGTGTGCGGCTGGGTGAAGATGGGGCAGGGACTAGCGTCCTGTGACTTCAACTGCCCACCCCCCCCACCCCCCCCCGGTAGGCATTGGGCCCGCCCATGTACCCATGGGAATGCCCAGCATTTTCATTGGGGCGCCCATAACACTGGTCGTTCCCATGGGCAAGCCTCATTCCCACCACCATCCGCCCTCGCCCGATCCTTGCGTACGACTTTGCAATTCACCAAAGCCATTCGCAAAGGGGAGCATGTGCAGTCCCCAAAACATCAGGAAGGGGTTGAACTCGCGATATAGAAAGTCGATCAGAACCACCCCCATTATACAGTAATGTTGTGTACACACTGTACAATCCAGCATGAGATTTTGACTATATAGTCAAAATCGTATGCAGATTGTACAGGTTTTTTACCTTACGATCCCGATGCCCGCTCCTGTGACAGCACAAATGGAAACCCAGATAGACAGGGCAGCAATGACTATATAGTGCAAATCTAAAGCAGATAGCATGAATTGTACAGTATGTTACTACTGCCATCCTTGCTAGCGGGTCGCCAGAATGTACGCGCTGGCGACCCGCCAGCAGCCACGCCAGCGAGGAGACTGAGACGCGCGTGCGTCTCAGTCTCCGTCGCTAGCGCGACGGAAACCCTATCCGTCTCCGCCTCAGGGAGACGGACAGGGTTAGGGGGGGGTTAGGGGGGGGTGCGGGCAGGCGGCGGGGACCCCGGGTTGCCGGCGGGGACCCGGGGAAACGGATGGAAGCGCCGTCGGAAGGGGATGCGCGCGCCTCTCGTGCGCGCGCGTCCCCTTCTCACCATCGCCATGGCGCTGGCGGGGGATGGCGGCTGGCGACGCCAGCGCCATCCCCTGCCAAGATGGGAGAAGACCCATCTGTATGTAACTAGCACGAGTTAGCAAAGATTTTATAAAAAGTTGAATAGCAAAGGAATCTCACCGTGTGTACACACCATTAGTGGTGTTTGATATTTTGTGATTTAAATCACTCATTTTAATATTAATTTAAAACGCCCTCTGCTTTTTTCTACTTAACATTCCACTTTTGTATTGCTCACAACCCTTTCATTAGCATTGGCAATTGGCAAACTTCCCAATGTCATTTGTATCCGTTATTTGTTTGCTATGTTTTTATTTAAATGCTTATTGCGAAATAGTTTTAAGGGTTTCTTACAGAGTATCATTAATTATTCCATTCCTAGGCCATATTTGATCCTGCTATGGAAAAGATGCCCTATGTTATACTAAAGACATGTTTTAAATACTTGTAGATCCTAAGTACAGTTGTTGAGCATGCCCAGCGTATTTCAGAAAAGCAAAGAAAGATTTCTCACATTCATTCAAGTGTGCTGTACTAAGCCAAGAACGACAGATGCTATATTACAGCTGAAATCTAAAGGTTCCTGCAGTCGCTCAACCAGCAGTTTCCTTGGGGCAATACAATAGACTGTTTTTGCATTCTTTCCGAGAGTCTGACGATAAAGACATTTGTAGTGTCGGCTCTAGTTTCAAATAGTATAGATTGGTATTATAAAACACTGCACACTTGTTGAATTCTGCTACTTTCCTTGCAAAATATAAATATTGTATTTAAATGGTCATTTCAAGACTACAGTAGTGAAAAATGTGGTGGTTATAATTCCTGAGCCCACGCATCATGTAAGCGATAGCCAAGAAGCAAATAAGGATACTTCACGGAAGGAACTGCACTGGCAGTAGGAACAAACTGTAAGCAGCAAAAGGCTTGAAATTCCTCATTTATATATAGAATATGTGACACATGACAGATTATTCCCATGTTTTCTTTACAAGTGTATTAGATATATTGGGCTGGTATGTGTTATCAATAGAAATACAGGAAAGAATGTTATCATGTTGCAAAAATGTCCTAAATTAAAATTTACTTAGGCTAATTAAAGAAGTCCCACTTAGCAGGAATATATTGGAGCTGTACTACTGTTAAAAGTTTGTTCAGGGGACATCTGTCAGTAATGGAAAATATGCTTGATCACCCTTTATAATGGAGTAGCCAGACCACTACATTTTCTAGTCCAGGGGTTCCCAATCTTTTTTGAATCACGGCACCCTTAAAATTGGTACCCTACTTCTTACTGTTTAGGATTTTGGGAAGAGGTTTCCTAATGTGCTGTGCACTATTTTGCAACCAAAGTTAGTGCTTATGTGTCCACCTATTCACTATATCCTAAAATCTCCATGATTGAATTATATTTCATACAATTTTTTAAAGTGCATCTCTACTTTATATTTATATTCAATTGTGTAAATATTCAATGTGTATTTATTCCAAGTGATCTAATTTTATAAAATTACAATTATGTATCAGGTTATATTTTTATGTGATATAAGTTTAACGACCTATACTAATTAGGGTGATGGATAAAAAAAGAAAAAGAAAATATTAAATATGTATATACATTATACCTCCCCCCCTATCCATACTCCTTGTGGTGCCAGCTTCCCCAGATGTTATAGAATTTTGTTACTGATTGTCTTGCCATGTATACAAACTTTTCATGCTCCATTATGTTATCTACCAGTATTAACCATTGCTTAAGATCGGGACCTTCTTTGGCCATCCATGATCGTACTATAATTACTTTGACTATTGAGCACAGGTTTATAGCGTTTTGTCTCATATCAGATGTCATACTGTCTTTTGGCCAAACGCCCAGAATGCAGCTTATTGGCTGGATACATTGGGATGGGATACCCAATTCCACCAACGTTTCCCCAACTTTTTGCCCAAAAATTTGAACCTGATTACACTCCCACAGCTAATGAAAAAATGAGCATCCTAGCTCACGACATTTCGGACAGCTATCCAAATAGTTAATTGTAAACTTGCTCAACTTCACAGGTGTCATATAATTCCTATACAAAATATTTAATTGGACCTGCTGTACTCTAATGGAGTTGGTAGATACCCTTGACATTGACAGGGCTATCTTCCAATCATCTTCACTAATTTCTGGACACCCTAGAGTATCATAAAACTCCCACGGCACCCCTTGGCCCAAAAAAAGAAATATAAAATTAAATAGATTGTGTTGATATGTGCTTCTTCGGTTCAGTTATGTGTTTAAAGGGAATGATTTGCTTCTGGTTGTACACGAATTTTATGATTGGCAGCCACCAGCACTGGTTTGATTCATAAATTATTGATCATAAATAATTTGAAATGGTCCACCAACCCGTGGAACCCCTGCAATTGACCCCCAGGGAGCCACGGCACACAGTTTGGGAACCACTGCTCTAATCCATGAACTGTAACTCCCAGCATGCCCTATATCCGTAAGCTTGTTGATGTCCCTTGCTTTATATTTTATTTATTTACAGTTTCTTATATAGAGCAGCAGATTCCATTGCACTTTACAATTATAAACAGAGATAAAACAAACTGGGTAACAACAGACAGACTTGGAGGTAAGAGGTCCCTGCTGCAAGCTTACAATCTAGAGCAGGGCTGGGCAACACCGGCCCTCCAGATGTTGATGAACTACACATCCCAGCATGCCTTGCATCAGTTTCAGCATGGCCATATAGCAAAACTAATGCAAAGCATCCTGGGATGTGTAGTTCATTAACATCTGGAGGGCCAGTGTTGCCCAGCTCTGATCTAGAGGGATACAGGAGGGAAACACAAGGACAGGCATCAGTAATAGCATAGCTTGTAGGTCCAGAAGGGAAGCTATATAGTACATAAGTGCCTCAGAGGGTTATGCGTATGGAACCTAAAGAGGTGTCTGAGAGGTGAGATTCCAGGGAACGCTTGAAAGTTTGGAGGCTAGTGGAGAGTCTTATTGTGCGTGGCAGGGCATTCCATAGGGTGGTAGCAGCCCGATGAAAGTCCTGTAATAGTAAATGGGAGCTAGTGATCCGTGCAGAAGAGAGACGCAATTCTTGTGCATTAGCAACACTACCACCATCAGGTGCCAGATCCTGGCATTCTGCGTCAGATGGTGTGGAGTGTTGAATGTATGTTAGCCTTTAAAAACAAAAACATAGAAACTGTTCAAGCATATTATGAAAGTCTCACTGTCTATAAATGGATGAGAGTGGAGGATAAAGGAATACACAGGGTTTAAGACCCAAATGAGGGTTTAGAAATAGACCCTTTATTGGTGATAGGGATTCAGTTTGAATTTCTTATCTGAAATAGATTCGGTAAAGATCTACTAGCCCTCTGCATCTTCCTTTGCATTTTTTTAAGGTCATGATATAAGATCCACCAGAGTAGGTCTAAGATCACGAACAAGAGACCTCACCATTGGTAAGCATACTGCAAAAGGCAGAGGATGCCCAAGGGATCGGAGGGGTAAAAATAATGAATATTTAACCTGTCCACTTGCCAATTAACCGACACTGGGCATTGCCTTTTATCCAAGGATACACTTTTTATCCCTTCTAATAAATTTGACTTCTCCCAGTGCCATTAGTCACTTCAAGATCAGTAGGAACACCCCAGTTAAGGTTTCTGTAACCAAAGTTGGAAAAAAAAAAACATTCAAGAAACCTACTATTACCCCATCTCCAACAATGTTGGTGTCAAAACTTTAAGGGTCATTTATTAACAGTGTAAACTAGCAACACCCACACACACAAAATATTATACTTTTAAAACTGACGAGAGGGTTTCACTTAAGGTTTTACAAGTCAATTATCCTGTGGTGATGCATATCGTGGACAAGAGTAGAGCAATAGTTATGGCATGGGTCCCTCCAGATGTTGTGAAACTACAAATCCCAGCATGCCTTGCCACAGTTTTGCTATAAGGGAGTGTTAAAACTGTGGCAAGGCATGCTGGGATTTGTAGTTTCACAACATCTGGAGGGCCGCAGTTTGAGGACCCATGAGTTACTGTATACAAGACTTTTTAAACTATGACAAAGAAATCAGAAGGTAACTCTGATAGTATAACTTACAACAAGGTTTACGCCAACCCTATATCCATGATTAAATCTTTTGCAGATCAACTGTCCTCATTAAGAGTGGTTGGGATAATTTGGTCAAGCATTAGGTCGACACCAATAGGTCAACATGGAAAAAGGTCGACATGGTTATAAGTCGACGTGGCTTTAGGTGGGGCAGGTCATTAGGTCGACAATCAAAAGGTCGTCATGGGGTTTTTCACTGGTTTTTTTACCCGAATGTCCACACAGTTTCAAGTGCACCCCGCATCCCCCTCGCTTTGCCCACTATGCTTCGCGCACGATGCCTCGCTGCACTCGGCACACTATTTTATTCTCCCACCACGCCCTAGTGGATGGTGGAGCATGAAATACGACTGTCGGCACATGTCGGCTCAAAAAACAGTGAACAACCCCATGTCGATCTTTTGACTGTTGACCTAGACACTGTCGACCTAATACTTGCATCGATCTACAGACCTGTCGACCTAGACCTATGTCAACCTATCCTCATGTTGACCAAATGCTTGTCGTCCATCATGCGGTAGACCAAATGACCATATCCCATTGGGAGATGCTCAGGGATGGATCAATGAGGACACATTTCATTTTCTGATTATGCCCAGTGTTATATGCACTTCTGAAAATACACAAGTCCCTCATCAATCTGGCCGGTCATTCTATAATTTCAGCCAGAGGCTCAATATGACACCATTTGGCTCAATTTCTTGACCATTTTTTGCTACTTTTTTTTTTAAAGACACAGAGACTTATTTGAAAGATACAGCTCATGTTTTAAGTGATTTAGATAAGACTGGTATTCTCCCTGGTAATTGTATATTATGATTCTAGTTTGATCGGTCCACCGCATGTTCGCACGGGGGACAGATGTTGAAGCTCTGCACATGTGCATGTGCAGGATCTCTGTGCGTGCACCTTCAGAGACTTGAATAGTCTCTGTGGCACTCGTACAGGCAGGGCATGAAAGAGGCGTGCAGTAGGCATTTGCAAAATGCTGGGTGCGCCCAGGAAACCGCTGGGTGTCCCCATGCAAACGCAGGCACCAAGTTGCCTGCTGGGGGGCGGTTGGCCCACTCAGTTCTCAGAGCAGGACACCGCAAGTCAAAGTCAGCAGAGACTGACTTAGATTTGCGAGCACTGTAGAAATCATTCAATGGGTGGGACCATTGAATGCTTTCTGGCCTGCATGCTATCCTGCAAATTAATGTTTATGCAAAACATCCAGGCCCTAGATATATTTTTATATATATCGTATCGCCCTGACGAAAATGCACCAGCATTGAAACGTTGGCAAAGTCCTGGCTGTGTGTCGTGTATTTCTTTATCCTGAGTGCCGCCGTCAAACCTGCATTGTATTTAGGAGACACTGTATGTGTAGTCCTATTCCGAGGAAGGCAACAGGAGCAGTTACCTGCAGATTATCAGCGAGTGCCAGAACACTGGGATATATATATATATATATATATATATATATATATAATCATTCCACATAAAGCAGGGATGGATGCAGATGTCAGATCTTTTACTCAAGGGACCATACAATGGCCCGTCTGATGAGATTATGATGGCTTTGTTGCTAAAGGTCTTGGAACAAAATTACTTTATGTATCTGGGAAATTTTCACACAAATGTCAGGAACCGCTATAGGTTCAAATGTGTCGCCAACCTGTGGCACTAATCTGTATATAAACCATTATGAGTAAGAGCATATAGTAAAATATATCTCAAATACAGATGTAGCCACTCTCATCATTGCTGTTGGATTGCAATCCTGGCGTCCTTGTCGCTGCATGAGAAATGTCCCATTGTGGCACACAAAGTTGCGAAGCATGTAATTACACTGCTGAACAGCTGGGTGGCAGTTGCTCCACTAATGAAAACTACAGTACAGTGCCAGGGATGGATATGGTACTACAGAGTACAATGTACAGTTAAGGTGCTGTGTTGAATGCCTGCCAAGATGCCCAATGCACATTACAATAAATGCATTTTTTTTAAATCACGTAATTCTTTATTGAAATTTAAAACATGACAAAAATCGTCAAATACATTTTTTTTAATACAATAATATTGCATATACCAAAATTTGACAAGCCCCGGCACCCTCGCATCAAGTGTGAACAAGATGACAAGCTGGAGGTAATGTGATTTAAATGGCATGGCGGTTAAGACCACAGAATGCTATGCGCTGTGCCTAGGGTTCGAATCCCACTAAGGAGCAACAATTTTTGTAATTACAATGTGTTTTTTTTTGGTACATTTAATATGTGTATATATTTATGCCTTGCTTTCACTATGTTTGCACACAAAAAAAATGATTGGTCAGTTACACACAGAATGCATTCAGTGGGAGTGGACTGCGGTTAAGGGACCATAGCTAGGTTCCTACCCCTAAACTTTCATCTCTATGATTTACTACTCAGCTACTTTGGAAGCTAAACCACTATTTGACCGCCAGGGGCACCTGAAAGGTACAGTAGCAAGACAGAAATAGACAGATTGGAAAGTGGTCACAAAATATAATTTTAGAGGAAGAGACCCTATCAAAAGCCGCCCACACATTGAGCTTAGCCCAGCACATGGTCCTTGCATCCCACCCAAGCATCCGCTGACTTCAACACCCAAACAGCCTGAAAGTTCACTGCAAACAATGTCCCATCATTCAGTTCATAGTTGTTTGACCATACCTACTATTATCTTGCAATACTGAATAGTATTAGTATAGAAATAGAGATATTAAAATTAATTTGTATATATTATTTACAGAAGTGATCTATATAGTGACAGAACAAATGTCTGTGAACAGTGTGACCAAAAGTAGCAAAAGGTTTTCATTAACAGCTGATAAAACAAGCTGTAAAATGTTCTGGTTGCAATGACCTGGAATATCCTTTGTTCATCCTAAAATATGTTCTAGTTCTACATGAATGCTTTTCAAATATTTTATATCTTTCTTAGCGGAGTTTATTTATTAGTTATATTATTGCATAGTTATACTGCTCATAACCTTCTTTTTTTTTGTAATTTGTGTTTATAAACACTACATAAATGATCTAATGAAAAATGTCAAAACTTGCTGTGTGACTGATCATGTTTTCTTGATTGATGATCATAGTTTCATTATCATGCTTATTTCCACTGGCTGATCTTACCTATGTGCTGTAGTACTGAAGCCAAAGTAAAATTCCCCAATTAAGTGACTGCACTGGCTTCAATGTGATTGGCAGTGACTTCCTTTCAGTCATACACACAACATGCAACACCCAGTATGATGTGATTTTTCCCTCTAGGACTGCCAGTCCCAGCTGTGATTAGCAGATAATGTGCATCCAGTAGTAAGCCATTCCCTGTTTTATTCTCAGTTCTACCCAGATTTAATGGTCTGCAACCAATGCAGTCCACAGAAGCTGGTCTTTGGTGCATGCGCCAGTCTCTGCATCTGCCAGATCCATTGCTCAAATGCCAGGGCCCAGCTAGCCAGGTTGGTTGTCTCCTCTCCTACTTTTCAGGCACAGGTTATGTGACATTGAATGACTTAAGCATACTGGGCCTTATTCTAGTTCACTCTTTCTGACAAAATCCTTCTTAGATGGACAAAACCATGTAAACTGCAGGTGGGGCAGATGTAACATGTGCAGAAAGAATTAGTTTTGGGTGGGGTTTAATCTTCAGTGAGATCTATATTGCAATATAAAAATAAAGCAGCCAGTATTTACCCTGCACAGAAACAAAATAATTCACCCAAATCGAATTCCCTCTGCACATTTTACATCTGCCCCCCTGCAGTGCACATGGTTTTGTCCATCTAAGAAGGATTTTGTCAGAGAGTGAACTAGAATAAGGCCCACTGTGCTAGAATACTTGTAATAAAGAAATATTTAAATGCTTATTTCAGATCTAGCTTGCATTTCAGTGTGTAACTACAGGTTGAGGATCCCTTATCTAAAATGCTCGGGACCAGAAGAACTCTGGATACGGATTCCGTATTTTGGTATAATTTTATATTTGAATGAGGTATCTTGAGGTATCTTGCATTTATGTTATATAAGCACATCAAACACCCGAAATACACACAAATATATTTTATTTGTAAATGAAACATGGTGTACAATATCAGACACTGCATTTGAATGCCAAGCAATCATGTCCTTGCACATATTTAGTGCCAGTTACATGTTATTTCCCCAGTAGTGCCAGTTACAGATGTCCCCATTAAGTGTTTATTAAAAAAATAAATAAAAGTACATTTTGGAGACTCTGGTTATCAGAATAATTCAGATAACGGATATTTGTATAAGGGATACTTAACCTGTACTAGGGATTCGAATGATAGGTCAACAGTGTCTAGGTCGACATTAACAAAACTAAAACTTCTACATATAAGATGACAATGACAGAAGTAAAATGTTGACGTGACAGTGGTCGACACGTGAAAAGATTGACCGGAGTTTATCATTATTTTGATTTTCTTTTTGGACTTTTTCATACATATGGAGAGAGGCACCTGGCCCAAAATATTACGAGTGTATCTGCTACATTAATTGGGGTTCCATCTAATCAGGTGTTGACATTTTACACAAAAAAAATTGAAAACGCATGTCATCCTTTTCCGTGTCAACCTTTATGTAAATGTCGACCTTATGCAAGTTGACCTTTTTTTATCAACATCATTTTGACCTTTAGTGTGCCTAGGCTGTCGACCTAGGCACACTAAATAAGATTTTAAAATTGCCAAGGCACACCATGCGATCCCCCAGGGCAAAACACATTGGCCCTTACAGGAAAAAAAACAAACCTTTTGGCCCCCATATAAAAAAACAATCACACTGGTCCCCACAGGTAACAAAAAAAAAATACATTGACTCTTTACATGAAAAGAAGAGACCAGTAAATAACAGTTGAACTGGTGCTGGCTGTAAACTGGTTTTGGCATCTCTAGATCTGGAGGCACATTTGAGAACAGCTTAGTGTGCCACGGCACAGTGGTTGAAAAACACTGGTTTATTTGATTCACATCCAACTACTGTATGCATCTCTGTGTACTGTATGCCATTTCTGACCAATCGAAACACTTACAAATGTAATACTTTAAAAACTGACACTAATATGTGTTTCTCATGGACCTGCACTAGCACTGAATAGGTTGCAATGCGTTCAGATCAGTTTATACAATCTGGGGACATACATTTTTTTTTTGTACATTTTGTATTACTCAACACGAAAGCACCTGGAAAAGCTAAATGTTTGTATAATATTTGTAGAGACTTGTCATTTGATACTTAGTCAACTTTTATTAATCTGGGAACAAGGAAATTCCTACTTATCAAAAAAAAAAAACATTTTTGTTATTTTTTTTTTTTACATCCAAAACATTGACTGACTAAAAATGCCCTCATAAATAGTTTTTTGGATTCAGAAAATGTTTTTGATATTTTTGTTTTCTTATGTGGGGAGCTGTAAACTGTAATACAGGATGTAATGAGTAATGCCGCACCTAAAAACCGGTATTTTGCAGATTTTTTTTTTTTTACCGTTTTAAAATGGTAATCTGTGCGGTCTGAAAGGTGCAGGACCACTTAACCATTTTACAAAAGCCGTTTTTGTAAAACGGTTAAAATGGAGGGTCCTACCCGTTTCAGACCCGGTATTGAAACGCTCATTAAATATTCATAGCGCTGGAGCCGCCCCCCGTGGCAGGTTACCATCCCACGACACCCCCCCCCCCCCCAATGTGTTAAGAAACCCGCCCCCCCTGCAGCCGGTACCGCCGTAATTGCGGATCCAGGCAGTATGGACGGCTGCGCTTATGAAAAAAAGGGACTTTCGGAAAATGGCTGCCCCATAGGAAAACCAGTTTCTTATAAGAAAAGTGACTTTCGGAAAATGGCTGCCCCCGTACGAAAGACAGTTTTTTTTAAACAGGTTTTCCTATGGGGCAGCCATTTTCCGAAAGTCCTTTTTTTTTTCATAAGCGCAGCCGTCCATACTGCCGGGATCCACACTGAAGGAGGTACCGGCTGCAGGGGGGGGGGGGGTGTTTCTTAACCTGTGTTAACCCGCGGGGGGGGGATTTCTTAACCCTGCCTTAACCCGCGCAGGGGGGGGGGCTAGCACGCTGAAGACTGGCTTTGACCCTGTGTTTGTAAAGTTTCCGAAAACGGGTCTGCCAGTGTTCAGAAAACCAAACTTAAACGGTAATATACCGTTTAAGAGATGCGGTGTGAAAGGGGTTTTACCTGGCAGACCCATTTTTGGAAACGTTTTCAAATACAGGGTCAAAGCCAGTTTTGCGGTCTGAAGGCAGCATAAAGGGGTAATCACTGTTCAGGAAGCTTTGCTGTAACTTGCATGCAGCTGACTGTACTCTATCTCTGTCATTCCACCTTACTGGCCCTTCCAGCATCTTTAGCCACTGGGTATTATTGTCTATTATTGCTCTTCTATTGATGGAATATTTCTTTTACATTTTCCAATTCTCACTCTGGGCTTTAATAAATATTATTTGAGCATATTTTAAACAATGTGTTCTGAACTCTGGAAAACCTTAAAATAACATTACCTAGATTTCCTTTCTTTTTGTATTTATTTAATATGTAGTTATTATATTTAATAAAATAATGTGTTGAGGTATAAACATTGCAAAAGATGCTTGAAACGTTTGCCCTTTAAAGTGCCATGGCTTTTGTCTCTATTCCTAAAGAATCTTTTCCCAAAGTTCTTTAATTAGTGTGTTATACAGATGTGTCCACATACTGTACATCTAGCCTCTTTTCGCGTTGAACAGCCCTTCTAAGTGTGGGATGCCATTGCACATATCAATAGTCCCTTTTTGGCATCTTTTTTACATTAAACTGCATCCTATTCGCAGACTGAATGTAACCTTACAGTGTTTTCCAGGAATGTAGATAGACCTGTAGTTACAGACTGAATATAGGCATGCTGCATAATCATTTTAATCAGCAGAAACTTCTTGAGCATCATATTTGCACCATTTGGGAAATCAGACAAATTTTTAATGGAAGTATTTTAGGCAAAGATGCTCGGTCCTAACAAGTCCCGCGGAGTTAATGCATTTTGTCTAATGAAGGATAGGTGTGGACACATCTGTATACACTGAATAACAATACAGTTGCAGGATGTTAGCTGGTGATTGGGTGCAGGCCTTGCGTGCTTGTGTGTATTTAAATAAATAAATATATATATATATATATATATATAATGTGTGAAAAATATTTAAGAACCCGGCGACTTCAGTTAATATATATATATAATAGGCTGAGTGTTAAAAATAATAAGTTTATTTTACAGTGCAATGATACAATCAATAACAATGGGGGTAGGGGTATCTCAATGGTGTAAAAAATATGGAGAATTTACATATAAAAAGAGGAGTAAAAAATAGAGTTACCAGGACCTAGTAAAAACGTATATAAACCAATATAAGAAAAAAGATACTTTAGAGATAAGATACACAGTACGATCAAGGTAAAAGAAGTGAATAGAATTGCTTAGCTTTTAGTGTGGAGAGCAGTGAGTTCAGAAGTTGCCCGACATGTTTCATCTCTGAAAGACTTCCTCAGGGGGTGGGGACATACTGGAGGGAGCAGGTATTTATGTACAAAAGGATGTGATGTCACTTCCTGTAATTAATTATTCAATCAGATCAATTGTGAGCTAAAAACGGGTAATTACATAGTGTTATGCTAACCGCCAACCATATATCGGGGGCCAATAGTATTTAGTGCTGTTGTGTGAACTACGATCATAGTAACCTCATATACACATAATATACGACCGGGATTGCGGTGGAGTGGGGCGCGACGTCATTTCGGCCCCACTTCCGCCCGGCGTCATTGATGTCCAGGTGCGCATGCGTCTCTCATACGGTACGCTTGGGATCCTATCTCCCTGCGGCTTTACATGATGAATGGTTGCTGACGTATTTCCTGCTTCTGGAACGGTACGTCGGTAGTTCATTTCCTGGCTTTTGAGACGCACTGTGGCTCCGTGTGTTACGTTCATGGTGGCTTCACGGCATTGCCATGGAGATGAATCCTCCCATATTGTATAGTTATTTGCGATACACGCTCGGGCTTATCCGCATCATATGTGGTTGGTATACTCATAATAAGGACGGTGTTGGGATAGCCATTTATATATATACTGCCACCAATAACCATTTTTCAACCACTCAATGCATACTTGCTGAACATTCTGGAATAGCAGGGAGCCTCTTAACAAATGAGTGGTTCTCACAGCCTACCAGGAAGGTGCACAAGTCCCCTGCTTTCCCTGGAGGACCCCCAGCACCCTCCCCTTTGCCACACACAACAGAGTACAAGCAAGAGAGGGCAACACAGTACGGAAGTATGCCTCAAGAGAAAGTATAGAGGTGAGGTCTTAGATGTTCCAAAGCAACCACCTGCATTAAGTACAACAAGGATCATCACAGACATCCTTGATTTTTTGATAGGCAGACTCGGAAAGTCAAATAACAGTACATAAAATGTAACTTTTATTTATAGTCACTAAAAAGGTGGAATATTACAATATAGTAGATTTTGATAAGAAACTTTATCTACTATATTTTAATATTTCACCTTTTTATTGAATATAAATAAAAGTAAAATTTTATGTATTGTTATTTGACTTTCAGTGCACCTACATGAATACATACCTTTTCTTCTTGTTGAGTCTGTCCATATTTGAGTAGTAGGTAGCACCTCCCATTTTGAAATAATAAATTAAAGGGACATCATCCCCAAAATAAATTTATTGAAGTGGAGATAGGAAAGTCCAGTGTACACAAAAAAACTAAAGACTGGTGCGGGTATCCTCTATGTATGTAAAAGCTATAAACCAAATTACACCAACATACACCTCTTATCTTAAAATATCTTTCAACCAGACCTCTACGCTCCTCACAACATCTGCGTCTCTCATCCACACTCATTACTCGCTCCCATTCCCGATAGCAGGACTTTCTTCGGGCTGCACCCACTCTGTGGAATGCTTTCCCAAGCACAATAAGACTCTCCTCCAGTCTCCAAACCTATGAGCGTTCCCTGAGAACTCACCTCTAGGCACGCTTATCAAATTCCAGAACCAGCCCCTTCATATACCTTTCCTATCTAATTACATCCCCACTATACAGTCCACACACATCCACTTTTTTCTTCACATTTTCCATCCTCCTGACCCGTGGCCTATCTTACAGCACACCAGGAACCTTTGCATTCTGGTAGACTTTATGCAGTAAAAAATATCTATCCTTGTGCCTATTTCCCTATAGATTGTAAGCTTGCGAGCAGGGCCCTCATACCTTTGACTGTCTGTAAATACCCAGTTTGTTGTATCACTGTCTCCTTTGTAAAGCACAATGGAATATGCTTCACTGTATAAGAAACTGTTAATAATTAAATAAATACATTTGAACACACCCACCCAAATCTTACATGTTACATCTGCCCCATCTGCAATGCAGCATGGATTTGTCCATTAGAGAAAGGCTTTGCTTTTGATATCCATACTGAATCAAGCTCTAAATCCATTAAATTTGCTAGTAGCCTGTATGAAAAGGAAACTGAGCTATTGCTCTCATAAGCACATATGCTAGCTGAAGATATCAGATCACAGAGCACCCAGTTTTGTCCATCAATTTTCCCCTGCTACTTCTCGTAAGGTGCCCATACACAGGTTCAATTTGGGCCGATTTCACCCGATTATGATGGATCGGGATGATTTCACCTGTAGACCAGCTTTCGGTTCTTGTTGGCCTCCAGATTTTTACTCTAGTGCAGTGGTTTCCAACCTTTTTTGTCTCCCGTACCCCTTGATTAGGCTTTTCATTTATGAGTACCCCCTCGTGAAAATGTTTAGGGGGCGGGGCCTAAAAAGGGTTGTGGCCTCATTTGAAGGGTGTGGCTTAACAGGGGCAAGTTATACTGGCAATGACGAGGAAAAAAAAAAGTGCAACCATTTGACCACAATATCAGCCCATTCTGCGGACAGCATATAAAATAACAGAACACTGTCAAATCTCTATTACTGAAGCAACAGACATTCCAACGGATCACGATAGCCTTCCAATAGTGCCAGATACACATATGCCCCCAAAAGTGCCAGATACACATATGCTCCAATGGTGCCAGGTATGCCCCCACAGTGCCAGAAACGGGAATGCCACCACGGTGCCAGGTATGACCCCATGGTACTGGGTATGTGCCCACAGTGCCAACAATGCCCCTACAGTGCCAGCAATGCCCCACAGTGCCAGCAACAAGTATGCCCCACAGTGCCAGCAACAAGTATGCCCCACAGTGCCAGCAACAAGTATGCCCCACAGTGCCAGCAAAGCCCCACAGTGCCAGTAACAAGTATGCCCCACAGTGCCAGCAATGCCCCACAGTGCCAGTAACAAGTATGTCCCACAGTGCCAGCAATGCCCCACAGTGCCAGCAATGCCCCACAGTGCCAGCAACAAGTATGCCCCACAGTGCCAGCAATGCCTCACAGTGCCAGTAACAAGTATGCCTCACCGTGCCAGCAACAAGTATGCCCCACAGTGCCAGCAATGCCCCACAGTGCCAGTAACAAGTATGCCCCACAGTGCCAGTAACAAGTATGCCCCACAGTGCCAGCAATAAATATGCCCCCACAGTGCCAGCAATATGGTATGCCCACACAGTGCCAGCAATGCCCCCATAGTATTTCCCAGCAGCAGCACACTCAACATTGATGCTGATGCTGCTGCTGGGGAGAGGACAGTCCAGTGTCCCCCTGCCGTGTAGCTGCCGCCGCTGCTTCTCTCGGGAAGGAGAGTACAGCACACTGCGTATCTCTCCTTCCCTTCACTGTGACTGGGCTGCCCGCCAATCAAAGTTCGCAGGCCGGCTCCTGATTGGCTGCCGGCCCGCAAGCTCTGATTGGCGGACGGGTGGCCAGTCACAGGGAAGCACACTGAGGGGTAGGAGAGATGCGCAATGCACTCTCCTCCCCTCCAGCAACCTGTCTGACTGCCGCGGCCGCCATTACAGGCCAGGCCGCCGCGTACCCCCGAGCGGGTGGTAGCGTACCCCAGGTTGGGAACCACTGCTCTAGTGGCTTTTTACTCCTTTTAAGTATCCTCTTTCATTAAGGAGCACTTGACTTGAAAGGCCAATAGTGCAAATTTTGTGTTAGTTTAATTTTAGTTCTGTTCAGAGTGTCAACTAATGGTAATAGTTTTCTCATATCACAGCATATGTGTACACTCAAGTAAATTATTCATTATTAACCAATGATGTTTGTCTTGTTTAAATAGGTCTTTGAAAGTAGAATACTTTTTATTATTATACACTTCTGTTATATTTTCCAGAACTTCTTACGTGGACTATTGACAAATCCCAGTGTTTTCACTACCCCTTTTCAGGTATCGACAATTACAGTTGGGCACAGAGAGCAAAATGTCTGAACTTCTTCATCAAGCAAAGCTTAAATCTTTTGAGGCCGAACGTGCTCACATGGTGTTGGAGGAGACCAACGAAAACTTACAGAAGTGTCAACTGGAATGTGAGAAGTATCAGAAGAAACTCGAGGTACAGTCAGTCTAATATAGAATAGTTTTACCCAATTGTTAGCCCGTGCTCATATTCTTTGCTTATATTGCTATCTATAGTCATCTATCTGACACCTACTGTCCATTTCTCTTAGCACTTGTCATTGTCACAAGATGATGACATGATGAGACTTTTTTGTACCTGGAACATCAACTTAATTATCTTAATTTATTGCTATACTTTTCTGTCCTTGCTTCACCTCCTTACTCATTTTCCTGCATGTTTTTCTCGGAACATCTCATTGTTTGATTTCAGCATATTAGCTTACATACAGTATGACAAATATACTGTATATTGCAAATAGTCAAAGTGAGTCAATGTATGTTAAAACATGTATTTACATGTTATACAGTCTGGGAAGCTTGTGGGGTTTATTTGTTTGTTTTTAGCTGTTGAAGTTGATGATTTGGTGTCCATCTTGTTCAAGTAATAACCATTACATACAGTGTATACAAATATAATATTTATAATGACAAGCTCAGGTTTTAGAGTTTAGTTGCGAGGGGAAATAAATGCCACTATAAAACATAATTAACTTGTGATGGTAACATTGATAACATTTTCTCACCAAACAAATTTGAAGGATTATACATTAATTTTGATGTATCAACCACCAAATACTGTGTATTTTTGGCTACCATGTTTACAAATGTAGCCCTACTCGGCTATGTACACACTGGGCAGCATTCAATGTGATTAATGGCATTGTGCAGCAAATCCTGTTTAGGGGGGAATCCTGTTTCGGGGGGGGGGGGGGGGGGGCAGGCAGGGAGATGGAAGCCTCCCTGCCTGCGCAGGACACTGTTGGGTAGAAACAGGGCTCCCGGGGCACAGGCAGCAGAGCTGGCAGGGGACTGGGGTAGGGAGCCGCTGCACTGCTGCAGTAATAATATGAATATCTAATAAGATATATATATTCATGTGCAGTAAGTACATGGAAAAAAATAACATGCCCCTTCGCAAGAAAAAATATAGATTTTTTAACACCAAATAATAAAAAAAAACTTTATTTTAAAAGATCCTAATTCAGTTCACCATAAAAAGATGGCGATTGCTACACGGTGACACACAGCGAAAATCACTTAGAAAGCAATTCGCCATCTGATCATTTATTACACTCACGGCGAATCACATTGAAAAACCACAGCGAATTATAGCGACTATCAGACGGCGAATTGTCCGTCATTCACTGTTCGCCGTTGAATAGGGCGAATCAGTTTTTCAGTAAAAAGATTCACCTTCGAGCACGAAAATAGCACACATTTACCTTTGAACATGGCGAATCAGCCTCATTGAATACTGCCCACTGTGTCAATACAGTGGCCAATATTGGTACCAAGCAGCTGCTAGATATATCTGGCCAGACACCACATCTCTTCACGCTTTTGAATTTGGGTCCCAACTGTGTTATTGTCAGTGGTTCCTGCAGCCGACTTAGGGGATGGTCAGCAGGTCAACCCTACAAACAGCAAGACATTCCAATATATCAGCACTGACTGTGCAGCAGGGCCACATTAACCCCTTCCCGACATTTGACGTATATATACGTCATGGCCGGGATGTACTTCCCGACACATGACGTATATATACGTCATGACTTCAAAGTGCCACTGCGTCTAGAGACGCAGTGACAGAGGGACGATGTCTGCTGTCCCTGACAGCAGACATGTCCCTGCATGCCCAGGGGGGGGCGGCGATGCCCCCCCCCCCGTCGGCGATCGCTGTGATTGGCTGTTCAATGTGAACAGCCATTCGCAGCGTTTTCCTGTGTTACCGGCGAATCAGACGCTCGGTAACACAGGTGTCAATCACCGCCGGGTGTGAGGGGGCATGAGGGGGTCATCGGTGACGACGACACCTCACCCCACCTGCCCCCAAGGCTGTGATTGGTCCGTCGGACCGACGGACCAATCACAGCCATGGCGCGCCATTTAAACTAACGGTGACTGCGCTGCAGACGCCATTCCGGTCTGGAATTGCGTGCAGAGCGGTCACCGGCCACTCTGTCCTGCTATACATACCTGAACCTTGCCTGATACTTACCTGATCACCGCTGATCACCGCTGGTAGCGTGCTGCCAGCAGCTGGATGCTTCCTGGATCTTGTGACTTCCTGTGTCCTGCTGCTGCAGTGTCATAGAGTCACAGATCGTGAGAGATAGTGACAGAGAGTGATAGAGAGTGCTATATTTTGTGTCTGCTGCACCCCCTTTTGTGCTGATCACTATATCTGAGCTGATCAGCAACTTTTTGGGGGTGCAGAGGTTTTTTTTATATATATATACCTGTCAGTTGCACCAAAGGTTGTGCTGCCTGTGCAACTGACTGCTGCCCCCCCTGCTGCCCCCCCCCTTTTGTGCTGATCAGTTTAAATTAATTAAGATCAGCAACTTTTTGGGGGTCCAGTTTTTTTTTTATATATATATATACCTGTCAGTTGCACCAAAGGTTGTGCTGCGTGTGCAACTGACTGCTGCCCCCCCCCCCCCCCCCTTTTGTGCTGATCAGTTTAAATTAATTAATCAGCAACTTTTTGGGGGTCCAGGGTTTTTTATATATACCCTGTCAGGTTGCACCCACAGTTGTGTGCCTGCTGCCCCTCACTGCTAATCAGTGTTGCATCACTGCATCACAGATCTGCAGTTTTTTTTTTTTTTTGGAGAGTGCAGTGGGGTTTTGTTTATACACCCACGTTGCTTTTGTGGGTGTCCTGTGGCCGCTGAGCGCTGATCAGTGACGTACAATCACTGAACAGCATTTTTGGCACAGGGTTGATATCATTTTTTTTCTGCAGTTTTTTTAAATTGTTTTTTTTTTTGGAGAGTGCTGTGGTATATTTTTTTAAATTGTTTTTACACCCACGTTGCTTTTGTGGGTGTCCTGTGGCCGCTGATCAGTGACGTACAATCACTTAACAGCATTTTTGGCACAGGGTTGATATCATTTTTTTTCTGCAGTTTTTTTAAATTGTTTTTTTTTGTTTTTACACCCACGTTGCTTTTGTGGGTGTCCTGTTGCCTTTGAGCGCTGTTCAGTGACGGACGTTACTGACCAACATCTGTGCTCAATTTTTGGCGCAGGACCTTTTTTTTTTTTTTTAACCCCTTCAATTTTTTTTTTTTTTATTGGGATCAAATTCCTGTATAAAGTATTTTTTTTTTCTGCACTACATACACACTACACACTACATACCCCCCCGTGTTGAAATAAAGTTTGTACCCCCCCTACACTATACACGTGTTGAAACATTACACTTACAGAAACACAAAAATAAAAATGGCATCCCAAATGTCATCCCAAATGTCATCCCAAATGTCATCCCAGTCATCCAGAAGAATGTATTCAGCGGAGGAGGCATATGCCATGCTTGCCTCTGACTCTGACACAGCCAGTGATGCAAGCGGGGAATTTGAAGGATTTGTCTTAAGCTCCTCTTCCTCCTCTGGTGATGAGGGACCCCCTCAAAGACACCCCCGTAGAGCAGCTGAGACCCCCCCCCCAAATGATTGATCCCGTATGGACCCCACCACCAGACAATTTTGAGCCCCAGGTTCCTGAGTTTTTGGCCATCCCAGGAATCCAATTTGATTCAACAGGTCTCAGAGAAATTGACTTTTTCAAATTATTTTTATAAATTTAATGGTGGACCAAAGTAATTTATATGCCCAGCAGTTTATTGCTCAAAACCCCACGTCATAATTTGCTAGGTGGACCCCTGTAGATGCAGTAGAGATGATGACGTTTTGGGGTCTGGTGTTACATATGGGCATAGTAAAAAAGCCAGAAATTAGGCAATATTGGAGTACAGATGTTCTGTACAGCACCCCACTTTACCGTATGGCCATGACTCGGACTCGGTTTGAGAGAATCCTTAAATTTTTACATTACACCGATAATGCACAGTGCCCACCCAGAGATGATCCCACCTTTGACCGGCTATTCAAAGTCAGGCCGGTCATTGATCATTTCAGTGCCAAATTTGCAGAGATGTACATCCCTGAAAAATTTATTTGTATCGACGAGTCCCTTATACATTTTAAAGGAAGGGTTAAATTCCGCCAGTACCTTCCCAGTAAGAGGGCAAGGTATGGCATAAAAATGTATAAGCTGTGTGAAAGCACCTCAGGGTACACCCACAGGTTTAGGGTATATGAAGGGAAGGATTCAACAATTGAACCGGCAGAATGCCCCCCCTCCCTCGTAGGTGTTAGTGGAAAAATTGTCTGGGATTTAGTGTACCTCTTCCTGGATAAAGGTTATCACCTCTATGTGGATAACTTTTACACTAGCATCCTCCTGTTTAAGGCCCTTGGTTCAAGAGGTACAGCAGCTTGCGGTACTGTGCGCAAGAACCAAAGAGGCCTCCCAAAAACGCACATTGCCCAAGTACTAAGAAGGGGTGAAAGCAGGGGAATATGCACCGAAAATATCTTGTTGGTCAAATATAAGGACAAGAGGGATGTCCTTATACTGACAACAATTCATGGAGACAGTACCACCTCCGTCCCTGTACAATGTACCAATACCCACACCTCAAAACCTAATTGTATCCTAGATTACAATAGGTACATGGGCGGAGTGGATCTTTCAGATCAGGTACTGAAGCCGTACAGTGCCCTGCGGAAAACAAAAATCTGGTACAAGAAGCTGGCCGTGTATATCATCCAGATGGCACTGTATAACGCTTACGTACTATTCCGTTCTACCAGCCAGAGGGGGACATTTATGCACTTTCAAGAGGAAGTCATAAAGGGCCTAATATTTGGGAACCAGCAGGCAGAGGGCCCCAGTACTTCTAGTACTGGCCCCCGTATTGTACCAGGGCAGCATTTTCCTAATGAAATCCCCTCCACTGCAAGAAAGGGCAGGACACAAAAAAGGTGCAAAGTTTGCTATAAAAAGGGAATAAGAAAGGATACTATTTTCCACTGTGAAACTTGCCCCGACAAACCCGGCCTATGTATAAAGGAGTGTTTTAAAATATACCACACATCTATGGATTATTAGGTTCATCATTTCACCGTGCTTCGGGGGTCTTGCTAATGCCACATAGCACCCACCATTCATTAGACCAGAATCTGAGCTGCAAAATCCAAAAATCACTCCTTCCCTTCTGAGTCCTGCCATGCACCCAACTGGTATTTCTTGGTCACATATGAGGCATTGCCATACTCGGGAGAATTTGGGGCATAGATTTTCGGGTGCTTTTTCTCCTTCATACCTTATGAAAATGAAAAATTTTGAGCCAGAACTGCATTTTTGTGTAAAAAAATGTAATTTTTCATTTTCACTGCCCAGTTGTATCAAAATTGGTGAAACCCCTGGGGGTTTGAAATGAACACTATACCCCTAGATGAATTCCCTGAGGGGTGTAGTTTGCAAAATGGGGTCACTTGTGGGGGGTTCCACAGTATTGGTGCTTTGGGGGTCTTGCTAATGCGACATAGCACCCACCAACATTCCACCAGAATCTGAGCTGCAAAATCCAAAAATCACTCCTTCCCTTCTGAGTCCTGCCATGCACCTAAATGGTATTTTTTGGTCACATGTGAGGCATTGCCGTACTCGGGAGAAATTGGGGCACATATTTTGGGGTGCTTTGTCTCCTTCATTCCTTGTGAAAATGAAAAATTTTGAGCCAGAACTGCATTTTTGTGTAAAAAATGTAATTTTTCATTTGCACAGCCCAGTTGTATCAAAATTGGTGAAACCCCTGGGGGTTTGAAATGTACACTATACCCCTAGATGAATTCCCTGAGGGGTGTAGTTTGCAAAATGGGATCACTTGTGGGGGGTTCCACTGTATTGGTGCTTCGGGGGTCTTGCTAATGCGACATAGCACCCACCAACATTCCACCAGAATCTGAGCTGCAAAATCCAAAAATCACTCCTTCCCTTCTGAGTCCTGCCATGCACCCAAATGGTATTTTTTTGGTCACATGTGAGGCATTGCCGTACTCGGGAGAAATTGGGGCACAGATTTTGGGGTGCTTTGTCTCCTTCATTCCTTGGGAAAATGAAAAATTGTGAGCCAGAACTGCATTTTTGTGTAAAAAATGTAATTTTTCATTTTCACTGCCCAGTTGTACCACAATTGGTGAAACCCCTGGGGGTTTGAAATGTACACTATACCCCTAGATGAATTCCCTGAGGGGTGTAGTTTGCAAAATGGGGTCACTTGTGGGGGGGTTCCTAACTTTTAGCATCTTATGGTGCCTAGAAACCTACATGGTGCCTAAAAAATAATCTCATAAAAAGGAGGCTCCAAAATCAAGTAGGTGCTCCTTCTATTATGAAGCCTGTGGTTTGGTCAACGTGCACACTAGGGCCACATATAGGATATTTATGAAAACAAAAGAATTGGGGGAATCAATTTTTAGTCACATTTCTCTAGTAAAATCTACTGTGTTCCTTAGAAAAATGTATTAAAATTGCAAATCTGCAAAAAAAATGAAATTTTGAAATTTCACCTACACTTTGTTTTAATTCCTGTGAAACACCTAAATGGTTAACAAACTTCCAAAATGCTGTTTTGAATACTGTGAGGGGTGCAGTTTTTTAAATGGCATCATTTATGGGGGTGTCTCACATACAAGTCCCTCAAAGTCACATCAGATCTGAACTGGTCCCTAAAAAAATCAGTGTTTGAAATTTTCTTGAAAATTTTAGAATTTGCTATTCATATTTTAAGCCTCCTAGTGTCCAAAAAATTTAAAAGGAAGTTGAAATAATGATGGAAACATAAAGTAGACATATGGTCTATGTTAGTTATTAACTATTTTGAGTGGTATGATTATTTGTCTCACAAGCAGAAAATTTAACATTTTGAAAATTGCTAAATTTTCCATTTTTTTACGACATTTTGGTATTTTTCACAAAAAAACACAGACTGTATCGACCCAAATTTACCACTAATTTGAAGTACAATGTGTCACGAGAAAACAATCTCAAAATCACTGGTATAAGTAAAATAAAAAAAAAGTTATCCCCACTTAAGTGATACATGTCAGATTTGAAAAAAAGGGCTCTGTCAGGAAGGCAAAAACAGGCTGCGGCGGGAAGGGGTTAATCTGTCTGTTAACTACTTTATACACAGACATTTCAGCAGTACACACCTGTCGATGAATTAGCGATATATTGTGTGCACCCAGCTTTATTCACAAATAGGTTTCTGTAATTGTATAATAAACATAACTCTTGTTTCAATACGGTATATGTTAATGTTATTTAAATCAATGTATTAAATAGAAGGCATGGTAAACATAAAAGAAGTACTTGCAATGGGTGCCGGATCACTTGCCGACAGTCGGGATCCTGGTGGTCAGTGCACAATGCCAAAATCCCAACTGTTATACTGACTGACTCTCGGGATCCCGATCAACAGGGGCTATTCCCCCTTGTGGGAGTCCACGACACCCACAGATGGAGAATAGAACCTGTGGCGAGCATCCAAGCTCGCAAGGCTCTTTGTTCGCTCCCTCCGATGTCCGTATACTGACCATCAGGATCCAGACCGTCGTCCAGTTTTACCACATCGCTTACTACTAAATGTCTCCTGCTGACATACTGTAGAGCTGTATCTTATTGCTACAATTTCACCAAACAGTCCTTTTAGGCACACCAGGTCAAGTGAGACAATGCTATCACTGAGCGTCTGTTTTTGACAAAAGTGTGATTAGGACACACCAGCATTATTTGCTGATTTATTTCATATGATAAATTATATTCAGGTGCAAAAAAAAAAAGTTTACAAAAGAATGCTTTACATTCCTGGGGTCATATGTTCACTTGAGTTCATGTACGTGTCCTAACCCTCTCCTCTACCTCCCTTACCTTCCCTTCTAGCAGCCTAAGGCCCCCCCCCCCCCCCCACGCAGCCTCAATGTATGCCTCTCCGCTAGTGCCTAACCCCACTGCACCATGCCACCTAAGCCTAACCCCAAGTCCCTCCACTAGGGCCAACACCCAAACCACTCCCCCCTTCCCCGAACACCCGCTAGCTATCCCCACATACTTAGCAATCGGCATTCCGGCTGTCAGCATTGGGATTCTGGCATTGGGATCAGTGGCGTAACTATGGAGGGTGCAGGGGATGCAACTGCTATGGGGCCCGGGGCTTGGGGGGGCCCGGGGGCCCAGCAGGCAATCCCCTGCACCCTTTTGAATTAATATACTTTTTTTTTTAAACTGATATTGCGGTGCCGAGTTCGTGGCTGGCAGGCAAGGTGCCGGAATACAGAGAGAGAGAAGATCGGCACTCGACAATCCTGCAGGTGCCTTCTCTGTTTTCTATTAGCTGCCGCAGGGGCTTTCTGTCAGTCAGCCCTGCAGTGCACATATACAGGTCCCGGCAGTCTCCTCCTCCTCCTCCAAGCATGGCGCCGCAGACGCAGAGCCGCCACAGCCTGAGGTGTGTAACAACCCGGCAGAAAAAGGATGTGTCAGGCCCATCCAGCAGGCAGACACTGAAGGTCAAGCGACCTCTGGCATCGGGACAGCCACCCGAACAGGTAGAGGCAGGCGGGCGGTGGCGAGAGCAGGGGTTGGGGCACGCGCATGTTGCCCTGCTGATGGATCCGCTCTGCAGTGTGTGTGTATGCAGAGCCTGACTCTTCCACTCCCATCCTACCCTGCGCAGCTGATGCCTTCCTCGGCCCCCACTCATCACAGGCTGCCCCCACCCCTGCTCTCCAGCGTGTATCTGCGGGGCTGGACCCCCCCTGCTGTTTTGCTGATCCCACCCCACCCGCATGTCACAGTCTCCCCCCCCCCCCCCCCCCCCCCCCGCTCTCCAGTCTGTGCCTGCTGATTTACTGATGCCCCCCCCCTGCATTTCACAGACTGCCCCCTGGTCTCCAGCATGTGTCTGCAGAGCCTGACCGCCCTCCCCCCACATGTCCCAGCCTCCCCCCCCCCACATGTCCCAGCCTTCCCCCCTGCTCTCCAGCTTGTGCCTGCAGAGCATGACCCCCCCTTGCTGTTTTGCTGCCTGCTTCCCCTTTGCTCTCCTGTATGTGCCGGATTGAAACCCCCCCCCCACACACACACACACACACACACACACACACACACACACACACACACACACACACTACCCTGTAAGTGACAGCCTTTCTCCTTTGTCTCTATCCTCTGTCTCCCTAACATGCTCTCTTACTCCACTCTGTGTGTGTGTCTGTCTGTCTCTCTCTCTCTCTTTTTCTTTCCTGCTATCTCCCCGACACTTACTCTCTCTCCCTGACACTTCCTCTCTCTGACATTCTCTATCCCAGACTACGTTGCTCTCTGTGTGACAATCTCTATCTCTCCCTGACACGCTCTCCGACTCTCTTCTTCTTTCACTCCTGCACTCTTCCTCTCTCTAACAGTCTCTCTCTCCCTGACACTATCTCTTCAGGTGTGTGGGGGATGGGGGGGGCCTTTATATATTTTGCTATGGGGCCCACCAAGTTCTAGTTACGCCCCTGATTGGGATCCTTATAAATACAGCATTCCAGTGCAGGATGCTTCAATTGATCGTGGTTAATTCCCACACACAATGTACCACAATTCTTATCCAATGGTGTTATCGGGTAATTAAATTGCGGCTCAGTTTTTTCATGCGGTAATTGACCTCTTTTCATGCGAAAAACACATGGATCCAGGATTAGTTCCAGTATCCATTTGTTACCATTAACATGGCCATAAAAATGGGTTCATTATCCCAGATAAAAATCCACAGTACTGCCAGTGGCTGGTGCTAATTGAATTAGCCTACAATGACCAATTTATTCCCCCTTTTTAGTATGAGAATCATAGGGCCCAATCTAGATACTTGTGGTATACTTTTAATGGCTTTTAGATAGTTTAAAAATATCATTTTTATTCTAATATTTAACCAACTTCACATTTTTATTTTTACAAGAAACCTACATAACATAATTTCTCTTTCAATGGTCCTGGTGACACAGCTCAACACTGGGATGTAGGAGGGTCCGAAGGAGCCAGGCACCTATCCTAAAGCTTTAGAGGGTAGGCTCCTCCCCTACTGCATCCCGGACTCTTCAGTTCGTGTTAGGTGCCCACTGGAGTGGGTGCTATCCTAAAGGGCTGCAGGAGCAGCCGAAGATTTAGAGTAGTTAGGGAATTTTTATTGTTTTATTAACTTTCACCCTAGCTAGGTAGGCACAGTGTGAGGATTCTCATAGTGAATCCTCACACTGCTAGCGCAGCAGGAGCTGACAGAATCGCGTCCTGTCAGCTCACTGTGCACAGGGGAGACGCTGTCTGGCCTCCCTGTGCAGCGCTTACAGCTTCTATTAAGAGGCTGCCTGGGCTCCGGAGTACCCTGAAACCGGCTCCACGTTTAGGTGGGGATCATGGGGGACAGGCGCTCCGTGATGGCGGCGGCCATTTTATGCAGAGCTTACACGCTGAGCTCCTATATGAGAGGACAGCAGCGTTGTGACAGGCATGTTCCAAGTGGTCCCCAGTCGAGGGGGAGACACTGGAACTAGGAAATCCTACCTAGGGAGCGGCTGACTGGGGGTGGTTGGCGCCAAAAGTCACGGACCCCGCAGCAGCAGGGACTTTTGGCTCTTCCCTCACTCTGTGTTTGGCGCCTTTCAGAACGCTTGCAGCGGAGCTGAGCTGGCTTACTGATCCTGGCAGTGTGATTTGGATTTCCTGGGCATCGTTTCCCCGCATCTGAAACCAACAGACAGCTAAGTGATTGGGTGCATTGACTCTGTATAAACGCTGGTACATTGTTTGCACTGTATATATATATATATATATTTTCACTTGCATCATGTCTGAGCATCAGGCTGTGGTTTTGGGGGAGGGAGCCCTTATTGCACTGAGCGCGTGCAGTGTATGCACACAAAAATTTGTCCCTGAGCAGATGGCCAAGGGGGGCTTATGTATTACTTGCGCTGCTGTGAGACCCATGGGCAGTGAACCCCATAGGGCAGAGCAGATTGAACCCGCGTGGGCCAGGGCCCTAGGCAGGTCAGTGAACGTTTTGGTGCAGCTTCTGGACAGGCAGAGTGATGTGTTGGTAGAATCACAGAGACCTATGCCATCATCTCAGCAGTCTTCTGGCTCCTTGCCTCTTACCCAGGCAGATCCTGCTCTCATTCAGGTGATGCAGGATACTGCTAAGGGGATCAACAGGTTTAGTGAAATACTAGACAAAATGGATGTTGATGTTGCAGGGACCCCTAAAAGGTCTTATGCTATGCCTACTTTGGCAGATGAGGAGGAGGGAGCGTATACTGAACCCCCCTGGGATCAGGGGGATGATTTTGAAGAGACCTCTTCTGCTGGTATAGAGGATCTTATTGTAGCTGTGAAACAGGCTTTAAAACTATCTGTGGAGGATAAGACTCCTGTTGAAGGTGTTTTTAAGCGACAGCGGAAGGAGGCTGTCACTTTTCCTTCAGATGAGGGGTTACAGGAATTGCTGGAAGGGGCTTGGAAAACTCCTGATAAGAGGCTACAAATGCCTAAGAGATTCCTTAGTCTGTACCCCATGCCAGAGTCTCATGCGGAGCTCTGGGAAAAGGTGCCAGTTGTGGATGCTTCAGTGGCACGTTTGTCCAAGGCTACTGTATTGCCAGTACAGGGCAGCGCAGCTTTTAAAGATTCTGTGGATAAAAAGCTGGAGGGTAACCTCAAGGCTATTTTTGAAGGGGTGGGATTCACTCTACGCCCCCTTATTGCTTCAGCCTGGGTCTCTAAAGCCATGATTGAATGGGCTGGTGAATTATGCACCATGCTGCAGGCTGACCCTGGGGCATTGCTGCTGGCAGAGAAAATTAAGGCAGCCGCAGAGTATGTGGTGGAAGCAGAGGAGGAAGCTCTTAAAATGGCGACCAGAGTGTCCACAGTCTCTATTAATGCCAGGAGAGTGCTCTGGCTTAAGGCCTGGGAAGCGGACAATGAGTCCAAAAAGGCCCTAGAAAATTTAGCTTTCAAGGGAAAGTTACTATTTGTAACAGAATTAGAGGAAATTATTAAACAGGCCACGGGCGGCAAAAGTACATTTCTGCCGGCTCCCTCGGCTAAGCAGACATCCAGATTCTCTGCTTTTAGGCCGTCCTTTCGGCCCTCCCCTAGAGGTGGTGCGTCCTTTCGAGGACAGTCTTTCAGGGGAAAGTTTCAGTCCTCTAGGGGCAAGACACAAAAGTCCAAGTTTGGCTCCTTTCACAAGAAGCCTGCCTCCAAAGGAGAGGACAAACCCTCCGCATGACTGTCAGGGGATTTGCCCGGCAGTGATAAAGGTGGGGGGGCGTCTCACACACTTCAGGGACGCATGGGCCTCTCTAGACCAGGATGCCTGGGTGTTAGACATTATTACCCAGGGCTACAAAATCCCTTTCAGAGGTCCGCCTCCGAAAAGGTTCATCCCCACATCCTTACCAAAGGAGGCGCTGCTTCGTACAGCTCTTGTGAGGGCAGCTCACTCCCTTTTGGAGAAAGGGGTGGTTACCCCGGTTCCCAGGGCAGAGTGGAAGAAAGGCTTTTACTCCACTCTGTTTCTGGTGCCCAAACCAGACGGGTCTTTCAGACCAATCCTAAATTTGAAGTCCCTAAATGTTCACTTATGGGTAGACCATTTCAAAATGGAGTCTCTACGGTCAGTACTCCTGAGTCTGGACCAGGGAGAATTTTTGGCGTCCATGGATGTCCAGGACGCATATCTGCACGTCCCTATACACCCGGAGCATCAGACCTTGTTGAGGTTTGCTATAGGGGACCTGCATTTACAATTCCGGGCGTTACCCTTTGGGCTAGCAACCGCGCCAAGGGTATTCACAAAGATAATGTCAGTGATGGCGGCGGTGCTGAGGCTCAGGGGAATCACAGTAATACCCTATTTGGACGATCTCCTGTTCAAAGCAGAATCAGCAGCCATGCTTCAGAGTCACTTGACAGAGGCCATCAGTTTTTTTGCAGACTCACGGCTGGATTTTAAATTTGCAAAAATCTCAGTTAGTACCATCACAGAGGCTCCAATTCTTGGGAGTCATACTGGATACCCATCTCCATCGGGTATTTCTCCCAGAGGTAAAGGCCAGGGATCTGGTCATTTTAGTCCAGGAGATTCTCAGAGCTCGGAGCATTTCAGTTTGGAGGTGCCTCAAGCTCCTGGGGAAAATGGTGGCGTCATTCGAGACGCTTCAATTTGCCAGGTTCCACTCTCGGATGTTCCAATGGAACATTTTGTCAGCCTGGTCAGGAAACACTCTGACCATGAAGTCCGAGATGATAGTGCTGTCTTCGGACACTCGAGACTCCTTGAAATGGTGGACAGAAGTAGATTCCTTTCAGTGGGGTCGGTCATTACAGACCTGGGACTGGTTGATAGTAACTACCGACGCCAGTCTCAGGGGCTGGGGAGCAGTAGTCCTGGATCTCAGGCTGCAGGGCCTGTGGACGGCAGAGGAATCTGTGTTACCAATCAACATCTTGGAGCTGAGAGCTGTCTGGAAAGTGATTTCCTTGGCAGGAGACAGGTTACTGAACCTCCCTTTAAGGATTCAGACCGACAATGACACAGCTGTGGCGTATCTGAATCACCAAGGAGGTACTCGCAGCAAATTAGCCATGTGGGAGGTGTCCAGAATCTTCCTATGGGCGGAACAGAATGTTCCAGCTGTATCGGCTATATTCATACCGGGAGTAGAGAATATAGAAGCCGACTTCCTGAGCAGGGAGGAGCTCAAGGAAGGGGAATGGAGCTTACACCCTCAGGTGTTTCAGCAGATCACCTTAAAGTGGGGAACTCCGGATGTGGACCTGATGGCATCCAGGTTCAATCATCAAGTGCCCAGGTTCTATGCCAGAATGAGGGATCCACTTGCGGAGGCAGTGGATGCCATGACTATTCATTGGCAGGGAGATCTTCTCTATGCATTCCCACCAGTACCAATGTTGGCGAGACTTTTGAAGAAAATACAGGGGCAGAAGGTTCCGGTGATCTTAGTGGCCCCTGATTGGCCAAGGAGGTCCTGGTACTCGAGGCTTCAGAGGTTGTCTGTGGACTCATGGCGTCTACCTCTGAGGCCAGACCTTCTAAGACAAGGCCCATTCAATCACCTGGATTCCGATCGATTGATTTTGACGGCCTGGCTATTGAAACCGCCATTTTGAAAAGGAAAGGGTTTTCTGAGGCTGTAGTACAGACTATGATAAAAGCCAGAAAGGCTGTATCTTCGGCAAATTATTATAGAGTCTGGAAGACTTACATTCGATGGTGTGAAAGAAGAAAAGCTCACACATCTCATTTCAAGCTATCAAGAATGATGGAATTCTTACAAGATGGTTTCTCATCGGGCCTAAGCCTTCAGTCATTGAGGGTGCAGATCTCGGCCCTGTCCATCTATTTCCAAAAAAAGGATAGCCGTTTTGCTGTAAATTCAAACCTTTTTACAAGGGGTATCCAGGTTGAAACCTCCATACAAGCAACCAGTAGCGCCTTGGGATCTGTCACTGGTTTTGGAATGCCTTCAGAAGGCACCCTTTGAGCCTTTAAGGTCAGCGGATTTTAAGTTCCTCACCTGGAAGCTAGTGTTCTTGTTGGCAGTGGCATCTGCTAAAAGGGTGTCAGAGTTGGGAGCTTTGTCATGCAAGTCTCCCTTCCTAATTTTTCATGATGATAGGGCAGTTCTGAGAACAGTGCCTCATTTTTTACCGAAGGTAGTCTCTGCCTTCCATTTGAATCAGGAGATAGTTCTACCTGTGTTTCAACCCCCTGAGGGTTCTAAGAAAAGGGACAAGTTGAAGAGTTTGGATGTTGTGCGTGCTTTACGCATATATGTGGACAGAGTAAAGAGTGTCAGAAAGACTGATACTTTGTTGGTACTGTATGACGTACACAAGATTGGTTGGCCTGCATCTAAGCAGACTATTGCTAGGTGGTTGCGATCTGTGATAGCCTTTGCATACACCAAAGTGGGTAGGCCTGTACCGGCCAGAATAAATGCGCATACCACCAGGTCAGTTGCCACCTCTTGGGCGGTTCGACATGGGGCCACAGCTGAGCAGGTTTGCAGGGCTGCCACTTGGTCATCTGTTCATACCTTTGCCAAATTCTATAGATTCCACGAGTTCGCGTCGGAGGACACATCATTCGGGCGAGCAGTGCTGAGAGCTGCAGACCTGAGCGTACCCACCCAAAGGACCGGCTCTGGAACGTCCCAGTGTTGAGCTGTGTCACCAGGACCATTGAAAGAGAAAAAGGGATTTTTGTAAGAACTTACCGTTCGAATCCCTTTCTCTGATATGGTCCTGGTGACACAGCGATCCCTCCCTTACGCTCAGTAAGTATGCCAGAAGTTTCATGATGTTCATGTTAAAATGGTTAAAAGTTAACAGTTGCTGTTATAAAATGTGCATATAATATGTGCAGGCGTTTGTACTGAGTTAATGTATTCCAGTGGCTTTGAAAGATTGAACTGAAGAGTCCGGGATGCAGTAGGGGAGGAGCCTACCCTCTAAAGCTTTAGGATAGGTGCCTGGCTCCTTCGGACCCTCCTACATCCCAGTGTTGAGCTGTGTCACCAGGACCATATCAGAGAAAGGGATTCGAACGGTAAGTTCTTACAAAAATCCCTTTTTCAAAATCTTTATTTACAATGGTAACTTTTAGTCTGAAGGTAATGTCTCACTCCAAGTGACTACAGTGTTAGAGATAGCTTTCCAGGGGGTATGGATCATAGGATAGACAAGCATTAGGTTGACCACTGAAAGTTGACATGCATGAAGGCCGACATGAGATTAGGTCGACATGGGGAAAGTAGAAAGTGAAAAGGTTGACATGATTTTTTTCTGTCGGCCTAACCCCATGTGGACCTAATGCTTGTCGATCTTCCCCATGTCAACCCAGTGACCATATCCCCTTTCCAGGAACCTCTCAGCTAGGTTCATATGGAAGGTTTTTATATACTGAACTGGTTTGGCATTTCTCAATCTTGGTATATGTTTTTTTTTTTTTTTTTTTATGTCTTCTGTCTTCTTAGGTCAAACGCTATTTTTGTTTTCTTCTCTTAGGTGCTAACAAAGGAATTTTATGCTCTTCAAGCATCTTCAGAGAAACGCGTTACGGAGCTCCAAGCTCAAAACTCTGAACATCAAGCAAAACTTGAAACCTATGAAAAGCTGGAACAGGAATTGGATGATGTCATAATGCAATCTGCACAAAGCAAGTGGTCATTTTACATTTTCAGTCATGTTAAATTTTCAGGTCCATGTTCTTAAAAAAGCTCTAACAGTGGCAAAAGCACTACCTTATGCATATAAATATATTTTTTTTCTTTTAACATCTGCTTTATAGTGCTGTGGCTTGTGTTTATCTGTTCAGATCTCAAGGTACAGTATGAGGAATTTATCGGTGTCTTATTTCTAGAAAGAGACCCTAATCAGCGTTAAACAAAGATGCACCTGGTCAACTTCTGTGTATACTTTTTGTGGGCTAGATGTTGCTAGCTTGTTGTTTTTCTCCTTTTATATGTCTAATCCTTATATTAGCATTTTCTTCTAGAATATTCCTTATATTCAAATCAGGTGCTGTTCCCAGGGCCTGCAACTTGACCGCAAAAATGTTAAAATTATGTAAAGGTTAAACTTATATTTATAATTGTTAATTGTACGATAAGTTGAAGTTTATGTAATGTTTATTTGTATTTTATTAAGGCTTATGAGACTCCCATTTATTTTTATTTTAAGAAACATCCCTGAAGAAGTTGCCAGAGGCGAAACGCATTCTGTAGTTAAAGCAGATGTGCCTGTACTGGGTTAAAGTTGATGTCATAGAGTTCATTCCCTAAATAAGTTAGTAACATCTAGTCTATGAAAGGCCACTCTGTATTTATGTGTTATGTAAGACTTTTTAATTGCCTTATAAAAGATATGAAGTTAAAAAAGTTATCCAAGTGCATCTTTGGGTGAACTTAGGGTCTCTTCATAGAAATCCTCATACTTTGAGATTAAAAAGGTTATTTAAGTGTAGGATAAATAGTATTGATATCATTAGACTTTTACATAGTATAGGTTTTGGTGCACCCTTAGACTTTCAATCTTGACAATACAATTGGTCATAAGGTGGCACAAAGACCGCAGGCGGTTTCTCCCAGCACTAAAAAGAATTTATCACTTGTAATTGGACATTTCTCATTTAAAACCGTATTAAATTTATATCTTAAATAATTTACTGGGGGTTTTTTTGTGACTGTATGCGTATAAAACAAGTATAAAACAAAGTTGTATGTGTTCCATGTTGTGTACGCACATAGGGGTATATTTACAAAAGATCATTTTATTTTTGAAATAATAATTAAAAAAAAAACACAGTTCCCGACAGCTGAATTTTTTTTTCATGTTTAAATGTTAGTAAATTTGTGCTCTAGCCCTGGACGTCCAGCTTTGATTGAGAGAAATATTAAATCTATCAACATCAGCCAAAAATCACCCAAAATGAACCTTTAATAAATATACCCCATAGTTTTAAGACATTGATTGATCGATCTGCACAAACTCTTGAATGTATTGAGTGACTTTAGGTGGTTACTGGGAGTTGGCTGAAGATTTTCTATCTGGTGGGTGTTTTATGGAAGTGTTGTGGGCTTGTTGCTAGAGTGATTGCTAAATTTTTAATAACCTGTTTTATTAATTTCCAAGTAATACAGTCGTAGTATAGGGATATAGTAAGCATAACAAATGCCCCACATGTGTGTAACAAGAAAAGTAGGAGAAGCAACAGTACATTGTTCAAAGAAGTCAGTCTGACAAAAGGAACAATCGACCGTGGTCATAGGCCAAGTCTACATAGGTTCATCTGAGCATATAAATGATAAGACGTATAATCATAACCCTCAACTGTACATAAGGGAGGAAATACTAAACTGGTTTAGTGGGGGGGAGGGAGTGCCTATATTTCTTTAAAGGAGTAGTAGACCTCATACAAGGGTTTTTTATGATGGAGGTATAACAACAATTAGGCAAAATTGATACCACTGGATTCCATTTGAAGTTGGCACAGTCAATTATGTCCTAGTAACTGGCAGCATTGGTGTCAGTTCTAGCAGGAGGTGTAAAACATTGCTAAGTGCTAAAGTATGGAAAAGCAATCGACTATGGGGATATGGACGACCAATTGGAAATATCAAATGAAGGACCTTATTTCTTATATCCGTGTCCAGCATAGATATGTATGAAGTCCATTTCATATCAAACTTGTGTGAGGAATTGGGAGTTTGTAGTAATAAGGTCCTCCTATCGAAAGATAAGTGTTGTAGCATCATATTGTGAAGTTGGAGGATAGAAGGGGCTGTCATTTACTGTCCAATGTTTTAAAATTAGTTTTTTTTTCTAAATTATGTACTTTGGAGGCCATATTCTAATGGAGTTTATGTACCTTGCATGGAGCGAATTCAAGTCCTGACAGTGCTTCTGGTGGGAATCCCAGCTGTTCCAAAATTAGACACACACCAGATGAAGGGCTTTCATTAGCATTAATATTAAGGGGGAAATTTACCAAGATGGGAGTTCTATTTCATATGGGATGTTGCTATGGGCAACCAATCAGAATCTACTTCTTTATTTACCATCTTCTAGAAGATAGTAGATAGGATCTGATTTCTTGCTTATAGCAACATCCCTTCTGAAATAGAACTCCCATCTTAGTAAATTTCCTCCAAAGTCTTTGATGCAACTACAGCAAAAGACCCTAAGAGCTCACAGTAGCATGGAATTCAGGTTCAGCTGGGGCTGTGTCATTGAACTGATAAATATATTTGAAAAATATGAAGAGTTTTTATATAACAGGATCTGTCCATCTGCAGCAGGCTTCCATGTTGGATGGGAGGTCATTCCCCAAAGTAAACAAGTAGACAGTAATAGTCTATCTACTTAAACGATTCTTAAGGGCCCTACATACGCAGAGATTTGTGCCAGAGATTCATAACAGGAGATTCAGCACGAGAGATTTCACTCCCTCAGATAATGAGCCACATACAGAGAGATTTGTGTCAGAGATTCATAATGGGAGATTCAGCATGGGAGTTTTCAAATCTGTCACACCTGTCACAGAAAGTGATGTAAAAAACTGCACTTCAACACAAAAATTATGTTATATGGTATAGACCAGGGCTGGGCAACACCGGCCCTCCAGATGTTAATGAACTACACATCCCAGGATGCCTTGCATCAGTTTCAGCATGGCCACATAGCAAAACTAATGCAAAGCATCCTGGGATGTGTAGTTCATTAACATTTGGAGGGCCGGTGTTGCCCAGCCCTGGTATAGACAGTAATTTCCTAAATAAACTTCTAAGTATATAAAATAAATTTCCTTAATAAATAAACATTGGTGGCATAGTGCCCCCCCCCCCCCCCCCTCCCAAAAAAAAAAAGGTTTAACCATTGGTGGCTAGTGGCTGACCCCCCTCCCCCCCAGCAATCTTTTCATCGTTGGTGGCACAGTGGTCGCCAAAAAAAATACTTACCCAGTCCAGTAGCATTAGCGGATCTGTCACAGGGTCTGCCGGCCGGGTCACTGTACACAACGCTGCCCCTCTCTGGCTCCCCCCATACACTCACACAAACTGACAGCACAGTGTTGCTGGGACTTGCGACGTTCCGGCTCCGCCGCCCACGTGTAGCAGTAGCAGCGAATCGGGATTCGGGTGCTGGTAGTGTAGATGGTGGATTCCGTTGTAATGCCATGTGCCTGTGCCAGATATGTATGGCCATCAAAGTAGTGGCTGTCAGTTCGGCGGCTCTGCTAGGTGCTCCGTGCTGAGACACCGCCAAGATCTCCAGTATTTCAGGTTAGCAGTGGGGAACAGAAACAAGGGCAGGGCGCTTTGAGTGAAGTATAAAACAGACAGCGGGAACACTAGGGAAGGCAGTGAGAGGTGAGCCGGGTGACTGGGGATCCAAGTGAGGCATAGAACAGCGGAGGTACTTGTGCGACTTGCCGGGCTGGCCCCTTCTGTGATCGCTCAGAGGCCACCACACAGCAGACATGAGCAGGGCCTTCTGAGCGATCACTATGAATTTACTAGCAGGGCTGTTATACATCTGCGGGGTCGCGCATTTGTACCGCTGTGTGGGTTACACACACAGCGATATTCAGCCACTTTCTGAGGGAGTAAATATGATGTAAAATCGCTCAGAAAGTGTCTGAATATCGCTCTGTGTATAGGGCCCCTTAGTTTCAAAACTCAAGTTTCCCTAGCAGGTCATGTTTTCAGTATTCCTGTGTTTGGAAGTAGGTGGAGACCCAGGAACATAGATTAACTCACCTGTGCATGGTTAAAGATATCCACAAATCATGATCTGGTGGTAGTGTTTTGAGGACTGGAGTTGTGATTCACTGCTCTGTATACGTGCACTGAATGCATAAGTAGATTCACACACATGGGCAAGTCTAGTATTCGAAAATGTGCATCAGCTTGAATTAGTGCTCTACAGATGATGGAAGAGCTTTTGCGGTACTTGTTTCCTAGCACGGCGCCTATCTCATTGATTGTATGCCTTAAGTTTAAGGCACTTAAGGCATACAATCAACGTGATGGACCCGATTTTGTGTCAATCACCAGCTAATTTGCCGGTGAAAGACAAAATCGGCGGTACGCGTCCTCCGACCTTTTCATACCCCTACTATCCACGTCGGCGTGGAGTTGATTTTATAAAGTGTGGCGGGCGTAGCGTTCCCCGCGAGGGGACGCGGATACCTTCATAGGTATCCGCGTCCCCTCGCAGGCTTCACAGGTATCCTTGTCCCCTTGCCACGCTTCGGGTTCGCTGCGCTCGCCACACTTTATTAAATCAACTCCACGCCGACGTGGATAGTAGGGGTATGAAAAGGTCGAAGGATGCGTACCGCCGCCACTCGCCACACTTCTGGTTGGCGTCAATAGTGGGGTGGCGTTAACAATGGGGGGGGCATTTCAAACATGAGGGGGGGTTTGGTATTAAAATGGGGGGTTTGGGGGCTTTTTATATTGAAATCAATGTAAAATCGGATCTCGGGGACCATTTTACATTGATTCCAATGTAAAAATCGGGTCGATCGCGTCGCATGCGATTTGGTTGGCATGCGAATGCGATCAACGCGATTTTTCCCACCCGATGGATATAATCAAAATCGGTGGCGCCGTGCTAGGAAACAAGTACCGCTTTTGCTGTATGTATAGTACAGATGTGTCCCCATGCATCATTGTTACAGTCGTGCCAAACAGCCTTTCTCAGCGTGCCAGGTCCCACAAGACTCTGCTAGCATCGGCAACTTTTTGCCGAAACGGCATCTTAGGTGCTAATTCAGCATGACGTGAGAATTCACAGTGGACTGTGAGGAGCAAGCTGCCGCCCATACAGAATGAAAAGATGCCCCTTGCTAAAATCACCATCCACTCACAAATCAATATGCAGTTCCCGTACCATTGAAGAGTGTTTGCCATCTGTGCAAATGTGAGTAGTCCTGAGGCTTCCACTAATCCGCATCTGAGACCGGCTGGAAGTTGTCACCGCTGACGTAACAGACCCTCCTAAAAAATGCCTGGGCACACCTGTGTTTTTTCTGACACACCCTGAAACTGCAGGTTCCCACCCCTAAATGCCAACTCTCTGTCAGTCAAACTGAGGGATTATGTTTACGATCCATATGCATTTTCTGCTAATTCCACTTGCGCATGTGCGATGTGTATGGTTTGCACGTGCAGTCATTCCTTAATTGTTCAATTTGTGAAATCTGTATTTATCAATCCTTACTAAATTAGCCTCTTAAGCCCTGTACAAACAGGGTGATGGGAGCTTTGTGCTGCGTGATCTAGTTAATCACAGATCTCTCTGCACACATCGCTGCACCAGTGATGTTTGCTGAGCGATCTGTCATTGCCTGAGTTCTCAATAGAGAGAATGCATGCAGTCAAAATCTAGTCAAGCAAAAGCATACACTCTGAGCGATCCCTGCTCCATTTCTAAGTGATCTGCTGCCTGTGTGTATGCTCCTTTAGTTGCCACACACTAGGAGATTGTACTGATTAATTTGATATACGACACCTGTATATCTGTGTGCGCTTATGTAGCAGCGGGAGCTTTCTTCTGATCAGTTGTTTTGTGCTCCGTATACAGACTCTGTAACACAAACAATGTGTTGGATATCAAATTGATCAGCACAGTTTCTTGGTGCATCCTAGTTGCATCAAGTTGTGATAAAGACACATATGTGGCAAAAACAGACACCCAGCACTAGACTAACGCGATGCATTTCAAGCTGGGTGGCGTATTGAAGCTAGTAGTATGAAGATACAGCTGTATCAAAGTAATGCTGTGTGTTTTTCTTTCTTTCATGGTTTATTTAAGAACATTTATTTTTTTATTTTGAGATTTAGTGGCTCTTCAAATTCTACAGTGCTATTTTTTTCATATTATGCAGATATAATATGTGTGTGTGTGTGTGTGTGTGTATATATATATATATATATATATATATATATATATATATATATATATATATATTTAATAGTGTACATGTGCTGTATTAGGGGACATTAATTTGACTACAAACAAGTGATCTCAATGATGTGCTACTAATTATTGTCAAAATAAATAATTTTGTTGCAGTGGAAGATGATCTAGAAGCTGAAAGGGTTTTGTTTTCTTATGGCTATGGAGCCAATGTCCCCACTACAGCTAAAAGAAGACTAAAGCAAAGGTAAATTAACTATACCCTATTCATGTCTTAAATCTGCTCAAGATGGTTTATAAAATATATCAATTTACTTTGACACTAGGATATATACCAGCTTTCTAGACAGGGTTCTGATTGGCAATGAAAAAACATGTGGATTTTCAGTCCACAACAGTAGTTAATTTAAATAATGTTTCCGACATACATACATAAATACATACACATATATGCTCGCAGTCTGGGCGCACAAGCAGAGGAAGTGTGCGTCATCCAACCTCCTGCGCACAGTGGATAAGGTTGCCTAGCAACAGAACAAGCTTGCGTCTCACTGTTCAAGTGAGATGCGCATACCCGGAAGCACCAGCTCACAGATGCCGGGGGGTGCCGGACCTGAAGGGAGGCAGAAAAATACATATTAAATACATAGTAAGACATGATAAGTACATAAAAAAGCAAAACAAATAGACAATAAAATAAATCAATATGAACATACAAAAATACAATATTTACATACAAGAATGCAATATTTACAGAGATCACATAATGGCATTCCAATTTATTTTTTCATTAAGGCCACGTGGATGAGTAACATCCAATCTCAGAATCCATTTGGATTCCAGCCTCAGGAGCTGCCTGGCACGATCTCCTCTATTCAGGGATTCTTTAATGTGGTCAATGATGTAATATCTGAGGGAGGCCAATGGGTGACATAGGGCTTTAAAGTGGCGCGCCACAGGTTGATCGACAACTCTGCCCTTCAATGACAGATCGATTGCCGATCTGTGTTGCGCTATCCTGACTTTAAAGGGGCAGGTGGTCTGGTCCACATAGTAGAGCCCGCATTGGCATACAATAATGTACACAACAAATCAGTGTGACATGAAACAACATGGCGAATCTGATATTCTTTATCAGTGTGGGGATGCTTAAAACTTTTACAGGTGACCATGTAGTTGCTCTCTAGAGAGCTAAGCATGGGGCCACGCAATTTATATCTTAGATAGATTAATTGTCAGTACGGTATCTTAACCAATTGTATACATTTGGGTCGTTCAACATATCGTATATATTATATATAGAAATTCTACCTTAGGATTACAGCTATATTGCCATATGTTTGCGCTATCATTATAATGGCATTTGCAACTGTATAATTGTTTTCAATGGAATTGATATCTTGTTATTATGTGCTATAAAGGTGTGTTTGTTGCTTTGTACTTAGAGCCTGATGATAATGCCAATAAAGGCATTGAAAGTATAAGTTATATGTGAGGGCAAATTTATATATATATATATATATATATATATATATATATATATATATTAGCAATCCATATATAATCTGAATGGACCCACATTACTGTGGTAGTTTTTCTAGAAAAAAAAAATATATTTGTTTAAAAAATCCACATTCAAATATCCTTCTATTAACTCTAGTCAAGTTCCAAGCAAAAGCAATACCGTTTAATGACCACGATGTTGTGTCAACAGTGGCACCAATGGATTAGTGGAAAATGCATATTAGTTCAGAAACTGTGTAGTTGGGTCCTTTTTTAAAAATATAATCCTTACTAAGGACCAATAAAGTCTCTATTTTTAGTAATCCAAATGTATAGTTCTCTTTAATCTGACTTGTACATTATTAATGAGATTTGCTTGAAGAGGTTCATCCATGCCTTCACAAACTATCACGTCTACCGGATAAGAGAATGTTAAAATAACAAATACTTGTACATGTCACCCAATGTACCTTTGCTTATTGTGAAGCTACAATTCAGTCTTCATGCTGTTAAAGGGCTTGTCAATCTCATTGCTTTCATTAAATGTTTGCTTTATTGCAGCTATTCTGGTTTTACTGTTTTTACAAGACCTTTTTGGCCACATTGCATATCATCTTTTCCATTTGTCCATCGTCACTTATTGTTCAGCTAATTTGGAAGTTACTAATGCATGGTGCCATGTAACATTCCACCTAATGCACACGTTATTTGACCTGGTTATCCTAGTTGACAACATTTTGTTGCTTTATGTTAGTTAAGAAGATTTATGGCTCTGTATTTTGTATCATGAAACAGTCTGGGAAAATATAAATGTGTAAGGAAATAAATAAAAATGTTCTAGTACATATAGGTCCAGTTAGCAATTTGTTCCTTCTTTGTTAGTTATACCTCATACTCACCTGTAATAACAGGAATTATGCTTCATTTGAAACCTGACTTTACTGTAGCAGGAGAGCCTTATATACTGGGGTAAAGCACCTTTCTACCTGCACAGCAGTTGGTAATACTATCTGTAAAGTCATATTCCCGTTGCCTAATGTTTAAAGATGGAACAGAAACATACTGTACAATGCAGTGTGCATTTTATAGTCCTTGTCCCTTAACACCCACCATGATGCATTTGGCCAGAATACTAAGCAGCAATCATGAGGTTAGATGGTCTTCATGTTAGGATTCATGGTGCAGGAACACTGCGTTTTGCAGCCAAAACTGGGCGTGACTTGCAGGTGAGGGGATGTTGAGGCGGTCTGGCCCCTCTACTTCCCTACTGGGGCTTGCCCCAGCGAAGGGTGTGCCCAGAACCTACGGAGGTGCTGGGTTTTCCCCAAGCTCTTCTTTTTAATGTGAATAGATGCTGTGCAAAATAGAGGGCAGGTTATTTTAGTGGGGTGTCGCTAAAAGACAGGGCGAATTTTGCCCTTTAGTGCCCGTGTACGGCACAGTGCCTTGCTAAAAACAGCCTAGTGTGAACACTAGCTAGAGTAAAATTAGTTTCTGTATCACCACTAAAGGGCACTCCTTTGAATACACCCCAGAACAGCACCCGTTTGATCGGAATGGACTGCAGGATTGATATTATTCATAAATAGACTAGATTTGACCACTAATCCGTGCCACTGTTACCAGCAAGCAAGGGTCCATTTGAGATGTGACGGGACCCTTGATGAGCATTCCTAATGTCAAAGCTACGTATCTCCCCAATTGAGTTAAAAGACGCAGCTGCTATAGCAACCTTGCCCAACTCTGAATCAGGCTTTGGGCTCGGCTTCTAGCTGAAGACATTTTATAAAGAATAGCTGAATCAATCATTGTAATCTTCTGAAATGAAAAGAGGTGACGTTGCCCATAGCAACCAATCAAATTCTGTCTAATTTCTCAATTGCATCCTAGAATCTGATTGGTTGCTTTGGGCAACATCACCTCTTTTCATTTTAGAAGCTTTATCAAATTTACCCCTAATGGGAGGTATTCAGTGTTTGATTCCGACTGTGGGTATTCAATGTTCCAACTGTTGGTATTCAACGTTCCGACTGCCGGAAGCATTGCAACAGACGGATTCTACGTGTATTGTCGAAATACATATTTATTTGGTCGAAAATGGCCGCGGATTCAACAATCCAGCAGACGTTTTTAACCATACAAATTTCACTTTTTAGAAAGTCAATTCTGACAGGCTTCATTAAAGTCTGAAATGGCCTCATTGAATAGATATTTCTGACTGTCAGAAATCTGGGCACACATTGAATATCATTCCTTTTCTCGCTACACCTGCATTTACCTGCACTCATCTCAAACTATCCCACCCCCTTTCTCTCCCCTGCAGTCCTTTTCCCCATTCTCTACCCTGAGAATTTCCTTCTCTCTTCTTTCTCTTTACTGCCTAATTAAATACTCAATGGATCTGATCTTCTGCCTGTGGAAAAGGTTAAAGGTGCCCACACTCTACAGAGATTTTTTGGCTGATTGGACGATTTTTACAGCAAATCGTTCACAATCGCGAACGACCGTGATCTGATGCAGGTCTTTGGCAGGATCTTTTGATATTCCCTGCTGCAGGGAAGATCAGAGGATACAGCTAAAGATCTGTGCGACTCTGGTATTTGGGAGTTAGGGCTCTCAGTCGCTCCGGTGTACGGGTATGTTTGGATGCTCAGATGCTCAGATATTCAGGCACTTGGGCATGGTTGGGTATTTGGGAGTTGGTTTGCATGCTCAGGTGTTCGGGCAAGTTTGGTCGCTTAGGATTTTGGGTGCATTTGGCTGTGTTCTCGTGATCGGGTGCGTTTGGATGAGTTCAGCCGCTTATGGATTTGGGTGTTCGAGCACATTCGCACTCTTAGGCGAATTCGGGTGCTCATGGATTCGGGTGTTCAACGTGTTTGTGCACTCGGGTGTTTGGGTGCATTCGCATGCTTGGCAGAATTCAGACTTATTTGCGTAGTCTTGTATTTGGGAGTTCAGGTGTTAGGCCACATTTGGCCGCTTAGGTGTTCTGGCACGTTCGGATGCTTGGGTATTCGGGCGATCGGGTGCATTCATTTTTTGGTGTTCGGGCACTGTCGGATGCTCAGCATGCTCGGATATTCTGGCACTCGGTATTCAGGCATGCTCGAGTGCTCAGGTATTGGCATGCTCGGGCGCTCAAGTGTGCTGGTGTTTTGGGCTTCCAGGCAATCGACAGGGGGGAGGGGGGTGTAGCAGCTTGAGGGAGTGCGGTCGACGGGGCGCATGTAGGTACATGCCGGGGGGAGTCTCAAATTTTTCTAAAATCTTAAAATAAATCTTTGTCAAAATGTACTCTTTGCACAAAATCTTTTGTCCAGGACTGACGGAGAGTTCAAAGGAAATCTTAAGATTGCAGATCTTTCTAGTGTGTGGACACCTTTTAGAGGACTCATATGGTACAGTCCTCTTCTTTTAATGAAAGAATTAAAGATTGCCATTACAGATGACATGTTTTAATTGATCATAAAGAAATTACATTTTCATAATGCTCTTCTGATTTCTGTTGTAGGCATGTTTATAGGGATATTCAGTTTTTCCCTTTTTTGTCTCCAAGTTTCATCTGTTTCTCACAATAAGTTACAGGAAATTAAAGACATGTTGGACGTAATAACATTAATTTACACATTTCTCAAACTTGATGGAACTTGAACAGCATCAGCATAATGTTTTTTTATTTCACTCAAGGCTCATCTTGAAAGAACAAAACAAGATTTTCTGGTTGTACATTTCTTGTCCTGACATTTCACCTCCTGTCATTACCATTCATTATTAATCTTTTCAAAGCAAATGAAGTGAAGATACATATTACGCTTAATGCTCAATTCTTCACATAATGGTTTACATTTAAGCCCTTTTTTTTTAGTTTGCTTTGTACACCTTTGTAATGATGGAGAATGTGTTTGTATTGTAAAGGTTTTGTGGATTCCTTTGCAAAGAAACAGAGTCTGATCACACTAAAGCCTCTCAACGTGCCGTGCACAGCTATTTCCTTACAGGTGTCTGGAGACATGTGGCCTTATCCTCCTATTATGTTATGCTGTATGCCCACTTGTGAAGTTTAGAACCATTCTCCTCCATGTTTGTTAACCATTCCCTTGTAGATATCTGCTAACATTTAGAAGACGTTTGTAACTTTTCAGTGAGCGCTGAATTCAATTTAGTGTGCACTTTCCCTGTGTAGCATTATTGTGGCGATCTCTCTAACCAACTCTCATTGTGATCTTAAACCCTAATTTTATTTTCAGTCAGGCACAAACATATTTGGTTGAAATATATAACATGGTACCTGTTAGCTATTGTTTTATTAGTTTGCTCTTGGTAACAGACAATTTTGTAGTATCTTAGAACAGTCTGACCTTCTTTTCCTCCTTTAACCCTATATTATCTTTCTTTTTACATACTGCATACACCACTAGATTATACAGAGCATGGGTCCTTAAACTGCGGCCCTCCAGATGTTGTGAAACTACAAATCCCAGCATGCCTTGCCACAGTTTTAACACTCCGTTATAGCAAAACTGTGGCAAGGCATGCTGGGATTTGTAGTTTCACAACATCTGGAGTGCCGCAGTTTGAGGACCCATGATACAGAGCATAGTGATGATGTCACAAGAGGTGCGTTCAGTGCTGATAATAGTTGTAAGTTATTGTAGCAATGATTACATAAAGAGCTTTTATTCACATGCAGTTCGCTTTCAACCAAAACTGCATTCTGTAAATATACACAGCCAAAAAAAACACACTGACGATGTTCACAAATACTATTTCAAAATGTATTTCGGGAGCCACAGTAATAAAACAACAATACAGATTGGCTTCTTGGACAACTAACAATTTTGTGACCGATATTATAAAGAAAATAAATATCCTTTAAATGATAGACTTTTAACAGACATGTCCAAACTATGGACTACAAGTCCCATCATGCCTTGCCACAGTTTTACTATTAGGGAATGCTAAAATTATGGCAAGGCATGCTGGGATGTGTAGTTTCACAACAGCTGGAGGACCATAGTGTGGACATTCCTGTCTTTTATAAGGAGAATATTCAATTAATTGCAAGTTCTAAAGCGGGGTGAAAGCTCTTGTTTTAATGCCCTAAATCCAGTGATTCATCACAAAATGCAGATTCTAATTAATTTTCCTGTGTGTTAAATGCAAATGGGTGCATTTAATGCAGATTTTTCCTGAGGCTGTGAGGAAACTTAGTTCCTGTGGTGATTAGCGCAAGCAGCTAGCTGAATAGGGCAGTGCCGACCATTAGCCACAACAAGTTATATATTCCCTTAATAGTCCTCTAATGCAGTCAGATCAGAGAAATGAGCAGTAACATAGTAAATAAGGCTGAAAAAAGACATTAAGCCATCGCATTCAACCTATCTGACTTGTAACTACTGACTTGAGTAAGTCATATCTATAGGATTCCCTTAGTGGCCAAAAATGTATCCAGTTTTGATTTAAATTCATTAACAGAAGTTGCAGTAACCACCCCCACCGGCAATGCGTTCCAGAATTGTACTGCTCTAATAGTGAAGAATCCACTTCTTAATTCAGTACGGAACTTATTTTCCTCGAACCTCAGTACATGCCCGAGTGTCCTAAGTATAGGCCTGTTAGTCAACAAATCATCTCTCAGTTCCATATGATTCCCAATCCTGTATTTGAACATAGTAATCATATCACCTCTCAACCTCCGTTTCTCCAGTGAAAACATATTCAGCCTGGTTAACCTTTGTATTCTAGTTTTTCAAGACCTTTTATTAGCTTATTCTCTATACCTGTTCCAATTAATTTATGACCTTTTTAAGGTGCGGTGCCCAGAACTGAACACCGTATTCCAAGTGTGGTCTCACTAATGCCTTGTAAAGAGACACTATCACATTGGCATCCTTTGAATCCATTCCATTTTGAATGCATACCAGTGTCCAGTTTGATTTTCCTGCTGCACTTGAGCAGTGTGCAATATTACCCAATTTTTCATCTATGATGACCCCCAAGTTCTTCTCTACAGCAGAATTCCCTATAATAACTCAATTTAGCCTATAAGTAGCTTGTTCATTTTTCTTCTCATAATTAATTACTTTACATTTTCCACCTTTCCGCCCACCTTTCCAGTTTAATTAAGTCACTTTGCAGTGTATCCACATCCTCTCCTGAGTTAATTTCCTTACTCAATTTTGTGTCAATTTGTGTCTGCAAATATTGAAATTTTACTCACTATGTCACTTCCTATATCATTAATGAATATATTAAGCAAGGTGGGTCCCAATATTGAACCTTGCGGGACTCCACTTTGGACCTTACCCCAGTTGGAATGTATGCTATTTACTACCACTCTCTGTCCCCGATTGTGCAACCAGTTTTTAATCCAATTCCAAAATTATCTCCTAACCCTAAATTACCTAGTGTCATTAATAACCTATTCTGAGGCCATGTCAAAAGCTTCAGTCCAGCCTCCTACTGACTTCCTCATAGAAGCTAATTAAATTAGTCTGAAATTATCTATTTTTGATGAACCCATGCTGAGCCTTTTCTAAGAAATGGATACTCTCTCTTATTATTCCTTCTAAAGTTTTCCCCACAGTGGTGTAAGGCTGAACGGTCTATAAGTTTCAAGGTTAGTTTTGCTACCTTTTTTCCATGTTGATACTACATTAGCTATGTACAAGTCCCTTGGTACCATCCCCGTTGTTTATTGATTCTTCGAATATCAGATATAATGGTAGTTCTATGGCAGAACTCAATTATTTTAGTATCCTATGGTGTATTTCATCCGGGCCAGGAGATTTGTTATTATCTAGGTTCTATAATCTATTTTTGACTTTCCTCACTCAAGCATACAGTTTGGGAGCAATCAAGAGCAGATCATTTATTCTGTGGGAGATCTTCTTAAGATTCTTCCCTTGTAAATATCAAAGCACAAAATTAATTGAATAATTCCGCATTCTCTTGTGATTCTATTACCAGGGTACCCTGCTTATTTTTTAGTGGGACAATATTTTCCTTCCTTAACCTTTCCCGTTTATATAACTGTAGAATTTTTGGGGATTAGATTTACAGTCTACGGCTATTTTACGTTCAGTCTCTAATTTAGCCATCTTGATTGTATTTTTTACATTTCTTATTACATTCTTTATATGCTGCAAATGATTTGGGTGCCCATCTTGTTTAAATGCTTCGAATGCCCTCCTTTTTTTTTTTAGCTATTTCAAATTTGACTTTGCTGTAAAGCGACATAGGTTTCTTTTTGACATTTGTTCTTTTATTTACCCTAGGAATAAATTTATCACTGCCCTCCAGCAGTATTTGTTTAAAAGTTTGCCACCTTCTAGTAGTATCCATACCTCTAAATAATTCCTTTCAGTTTATATACTTTAAGGACTCCTCAAACTTACCAAAGTTTGCTTTTCTGAAATTTAAGAACCTAGTTGCTCCAATATAATTATCTTTGTTAAAATCGAAATTAAATGTGATCATATTGTGATCACTGTTCCCCAATGTTTCCATTATGGTTATGTTAGTAAGAATGTCCCCATTGTTGCTTATCAAGAGATCCAGAATATTGTTATTTCTGGTTGGACTTTAAATAAATTGCTACAAATAGTGGACATTTGGGGCATCCAATAAAGCATTTCCCTTAGTGGTACTAGTTGACCTATTTTTCCAATTTATTTCTGAGTAGTTAACCCCTTCCTGACACAGCCAGTTTTTGCCTTCCTGACAGAGCCCTTTTTTTTCAAATCTGACATGTATCACTTAAGTGGGGATAACTTTTTTTTGCTTTTACTTATCCCAGTGATTTTGAGATTGTTTTCTCGTGACACATTGTACTTCAAATTAGTGGTAAATTTGGGTCGATACAGTCTGTGTTTTTTTGTGAAAAATACCAAAATGTCGTAAAAAAATGGAAAATTTAGCAATTTGCAAAATGTTAAATTTTCTGCTTGTGAGACAAATAATCATACCACTCAAAATAGTTAATAACTTACATAGACCATATGTCTACTTTATGTTTCCATCATTATTTCAACTTCCTTTTAATTTTTTTGGACACTAGGAGGCTTACAATATGAATAGCAAATTCTCAAATTTTCAAGAAAATTTCAAACACTGATTTTTTTAGGGACCAGTTCAGTTCTGATGTGACTTTGAGGGACTTGTATGTGAGACACCCCCATAAATGATGCCATTTCAAAAACTGCACCCCTCACAGTATTCAAAACAGCATTTTGGAAGTTTGTTAACCCTTTAGGTGTTTCACAGGAATTAAAACAAAGTGTAGGTGAAATTTCAAAATTTCATTTTTTTTGCAGATTTGCAATTTTAATACATTTTTCTAAGGAACACAGTAGATTTTACTAGAGAAATGTGACTAAAAATTGATTCCCCCAATTCTTTTGTTTTCATAAATATCCTATATGTGGCCCTAGTGTGCACGTTGACCAAACCACAGGCTTCATAATAGAAGGAGCACCTACTTGATTTTGGAGCCTCCTTTTTATGAGATTATTTTTTAGGCACCATGTAGGTTTCTAGGCACCATAAGATGCTAAAATTTAGGAACCCCCCCACAAGTGACCCTATTTTGCAAACTACACCCCTCAGGGAATTCATCTAGGGGTATAGTGTTCATTTCAAACCCCCAGGGGTTTCACCAATTGTGGTACAACTGGGCAGTGAAAATGAAAAATTAAATTTTTTACACAAAAGTGCAGTTCTGGCTCAAAATTTTTCATTTTCACAAGGAATGAAGGAGACAAAGCACCCCAAAATCTGTGCCCCAATTTCTCCCGAGTACGGCAATGCCTCACATGTGACCAAAAAATACCATTTGGGTGCATGGCAGGACTCAGAAGGGAAGGAGTGATTTTTGGATTTTGCAGCTCAGATTCTGGTGGAATGTTGGTGGGTGCTATGTCGCATTAGCAAGACCCCCGAAGCACCAATACAGTGGAACCCCCCCACAAGTGACCCCATTTTGCAAACTACACCCCTCAGGGAATTCATCTAGGGGTATAGTGTACATTTCAAACCCCCAGGGGTTTCACCAATTTTGATACAACTGGGCTGTGCAAATGAAAAATTACATTTTTTTACACAAAAATGCAGTTCTGGCTCAAAATTTTTCATTTTCATAAGGTATGAAGGAGAAAAAGCACCCCAAAATCTGTGCCCCAATTTCTCCCGAGTATGGCAATGCCTCATATGTGACCAAAAAATACCAGTTGGGTGCATGGCAGGACTCAGAAGGGAAGGAGTGATTTTTGGATTTTGCAGCTCAGATTCTGGTGGAATGAATGGTGGGTGCTATGTGGCATTAGCAAGACCCCCGAAGCACGGTGAAATGATGAACCTAATAATCCATAGATGTGTGGTATATTTTAAAACACTCCTTTATACATAGGCCGGGTTTGTCGGGGCAAGTTTCACAGTGGAAAATAGTTTCCTTTCTTATTCCCTTTTTATAGCAAACTTTGCACCTTTTTTGTGTCCTGCCCTTTCTTGCAGTGGAGGGGATTTCGTTAGGAAAATGCTGCCCTGGTACAATACGGGGGCCAGTACTAGAAGTACTGGGGCCCTCTGCCTGCTGGTTCCCAAATATTAGGCCCTTTATGACTTCCTCTTGAAAGTGCATAAATGTCCCCCTCTGGCTGGTAGAACGGAATAGCACGTAAGCGTTATACAGTGCCATCTGGATGATATACACGGCCAGCTTCTTGTACCAGATTTTTGTTTTCCGCAGGGCACTGTACGGCTTCAGTACCTGATCTGAAAGATCCACTCCGCCCATGTACCTATTGTAATATAGGATACAATTAGGTTTTGAGGTGTGGGTACTGGTACCTCGTACAGGGATGGAGGTGGTACTGTCTCCATGAATTGTTGTCAGTATAAGGACATCCCTCTTGTCCTTATATTTGACCAACAACATATTTTCGGTGCATATTCCCCTGCTTTCACCCCTTCTCATTACTTGGGCAATGTGCGTTTTTGGGAGGCCTCTTTGGTTCTTACGCACAGTACCGCAAGCTGCTGTACCTCTTGAACCAAGGGCCTTAAACAGGGGGATGCTAGTGTAAAAGTTATCCACATAGAGGTGATAACCTTTATCCAGGAAGGGGTGCACTAAATCCCAGACAATTTTTCCACTAACACCTACGAGGGAGGGGGGGCATTCTGGCGGTTCAATTCTTGAATCCTTCCCTTCATATACCCTAAACCTGTGGGTGTACCCTGAGGATTATCTCAAAACGAGCCCGAGTCATGGCCATACGGTAAAATGGGGTGCTGTACAGAACATCTGTACTCCAATATTGCCTAATTTCTGGCTTTTTTACTATGCCCATATGTAACACCAGACCCCAAAACGTCATCATCTCTACTGCATCTACAGGGGTCCACCTAGCAAATGATGACGTGGGGTTTTGAGCAATAAACTGCTGGGCATATAAATTACTTTGGTCCACCATTAAATTTATAAAATCATCAGAGAAAAATAATTGGTACTTGTGAGTTATCCGGGCGCCCGATTTCAAAATCGGGTCGGATCGGGACATCGCATCGCATCGCATGCGACCATCGGATGCGATGCGATGCGATGACCCGATTTTTCCATAGGAATCAATGTTAAAATGGACTGAGTCCATTTTAACATGGAATTCAATGGGAAAAAGGGGTCCTTTTCATACCCCTACTATCCAAGTGGGCATGGAGTTGGATATAAACCTGTGGCGAGCGTAGCGAGCCACCGAGCCCGAAGCGTGGCGAGCGTAGCGAGCCCCGCGAGGGGACACGGAATACCGTCCCCTCGCGGGGCTCGCTTCGCTCGCCACGCTTCGGGCTCGGTGGCTCGCTACGCTCGCCACAGGTTTATATCCAACTCCATGCCCACTTGGATAGTAGGGGTATGAAAAGGACCCCTTTTTCCATAGGAATCATTTTAACATTGATTCCTATGGAAAAATCGGGTCATCGCATCCGATGGTCGCATGCGATGCGATATCGCATCGCATCGCATCTGATTGTATGCCTTAACTTAAGGCATACAATCAAAAAATCGGGCGCCCGGATAACTCACAAGTACCAAATAATTTGAAAAAGTCAATTTCTCTGAGACCTGCTGAATCAAATTGGATTCCTGGGATGGCCAAAAACTCAGGAACCTGGGGCTCAAAATTGTCTGGTGGTGGGGTCCATACGGGATCAATCATTTGGGGGGGGGTCTCAGCTGCTCTACGGGGGCGTCTTTGAGGGGGTCCCTCATCAGCAGAGGAGGAAGAGGAGCTTAAGGCGAATCCTTCAAATTCCCCGCTTGCATCACTGGCTGTGTCAGAGTCAGAGGCAAGCATGGCATATGCCTCCTCCGCTGAATACATTCTTCTGGATGACTGGGATGACATTTGGGATGCCATTTTTATTTTTGTGTTTCTGTAAGTGTAATGTTTCAACACGTGTATAGTGTAGGGGGGTACAAACTTTATTTCAACACGGGGGGTATGTAGTGTGTAGTGTGTATGTAGTGCAGAAAAAAAAATACTTTATACAGGAATTTGATCCCAATAAAAAAAAAAAAATTGAAGGGGTTAAAAAAAAAAAAAAAAAAGGTCCTGCGCCAAAAATTGAGCACAGATGTTGGTCAGTAACGTCCGTCACTGAACAGCGCTCAAAAGCAACAGGACACCCACAAAAACAACGTGGGTGTAAAAACAAAAAAAAAACAATTTAAAAAAAACTGCAGAAAAAAAATGATATCAACCTGTGCCAAAAATGCTGTTCAGTGATTGTACGTCACTGATCAGCGGCCACAGGACACCCACAAAAGCAACGTGGGTGTAAAAACAATTTAAAAAAAATTTCCACAGCACTCTCCAAAAAAAAAACAATTTAAAAAAACTGCAGAAAAAAAAATGATATCAACCCTGTGCCAAAAATGCTGTTCAGTGATTGTACGTCACTGATCAGCGCTCAGCGGCCACAGGACACCCACACAAGCAACGTGGGTGTAAAAACAAAACCCCACTGCACTCTCCAAAAAAAAAAAAAACTGCAGATCAGTGATGCAGTGATGCAACACTGATTAGCAGTGAGGGGCAGCAGACACACAACCTGACAGGGTATATATATATAAAAAAAAAACCCTGGACCCCCAAAAAGTTGCTGATCAGTTAATTAATCAGCACAATCAGTACAAAAGGGGGGGCAGCAGTCAGTTGCACAGGCAGCACAACCTTTGCTGCAACTGACAGGTATATATATAAAAAAAAAAACTCTGCACCCCCAAAAAGTTGCTGATCACCTCAGATATAGTGATCAGCACAAAAGGGGGTGCAGCAGACACAAAATATAGCACTCTCTATCACTCTCTGTCACTATCTGTCCCTATCTCTCACGATCTGTGACTCTATGACACTGCAGCAGCAGCACACACAGAAGTCACAAGATCCAGGAAGTATCCAGCTGCTGGCAGCACGCTACCAGCGGTGATCAGCGGTGATCAGGTAAGTTTCAGGCAAGGATCAGGTATGTATCACGACAGATTGGCACGGTGACCGCTCTGCACGCAATTCCAGACCGGAATGGCGTCTGCAGTGCAGTCACCGTTAGTTTAAATCACGCGCCTTGGCTGTGATTGGTCCGTGGGTCCCACGGACCAATCACAGCCTTGGGGGCAGGTGGGGTGAGGTGTCATCGTCACCGATGACCCCCTCATGCCCCCTGACGCCCGGCGGTGATTGACACCTGTGTTACCGAGCGTCTGATTCGCCGGTAACACAGGAAAACGCTGTGAATGGCTGTTCACACTGAACAGCCAATCACAGCGATCGCCGACGGGGGGGCGGCATCGCAGCCCCCCCTGGGCATGCAGGGACATGTCTGCTGTCAGGGACAGCAGACATCGTCCCTCTGTCCCCGCGTCTATAGACGCGGGGACAGTTTAAAGTCATGACGTATATATACGTCATGTGTCGGGAAGTACATCCCGGCCATGACGTATATATACGTCAAATGTCGGGAAGGGGTTAAAGTTACCCATAATAATAATGTCTCCTAAACTGGCCACTTTTCCCATCTGTAGTAAGAGGTCTTTTTCCTCCTCTGTATTTATGTTGGATGGCTTATGACATGTTCCTACTATAAGTTTTTTAGCCCCTTTATTATTACCTGTGATTTCTACCCATATCGATAATACTGCCTCCATTGTGCTCCCGTAAATGTCTTCCCTTATGTATGGTTTAACAGATATACATACCCCACACCTTCCCTCCCCTTCTACATAATAAATTTTTTTGTAAACAGACTATAACCTTCTATGTTAGCCTCCCACTCATGTGATTCATCCCACCAAGTTTTAGTAATACCTATGAGATCAAAATCTTTCTCCAATACTAGGGTCTCTAGTTCCCCCATATTACCAGTTAAACTCCTAGCATTCAGATAAAGGCATTTCATCTGTATCAATGAAATGATGAAGTTTAGTACTGCACATGATCGTATAATCATATACCTTATCAATACACCGTTAATAAACCTACCCCTCCTATATATAAAAAAGTTAATGCTGCTCCTTACCTCTGCTTATTGGGGGGGTGGGGATTTTGTGTGTCGGTGGCCAATAGATTGCACCAAACGGAGCAATTCAATTGGGCGCACACAGTTGTTCCCTCATTCTGATGGGCTGGTAACTAGTATCTAAATATTCCAGTCTTCCCAGTTACATACTAATACAATATTTTCTTTATTGAAGCATCAAGAAAATATAATGAATTATTCATAATGTGAATAAAATGGTGTACACAGAAATGCATCAGGGTCTCTTATAAACAAGTAATATGGAAACATAGAAAAATAGTCTCTTTAATGGAAATAGTTGTACAACACGTTGTAAAAATGTTTGGTATGGTCCTGTTTCGCGAGAGGTTACTTTAACCAAAGCTTGTGGAAAATAAACATTTCAGTGGTTGGCGGAGAACCCTATCCATAACTGCAGGATGGTTTTACGAGCAGCTGGAGATATTACCAATAGCAATTTCTTAACATCCTTAGAAACTCAAGTACCTGACGGTAGAAGACCAAATAAAAACCCCTTTGTGGTGTAAACGGGGCATCATTTACTACATTTACTAAGTGGTTAGTTGCAAAATGGCAGACTACCTAGCAGAAACGTCTAAGTAAGAGACAGGCCCATAAACAGTGATAGAGGTTAGCCAAAGGTGGTCTACATTTTAGAAAAATAGACTCATTATGAATGCTCATCAGGAAACCTCTGTGGAAAGATATATGAGACATGAAATGTGTTGAGATCCATTTCTTTGTATTTGACTGCTGAGAATGCAACAATAGATAACAATATATTCTAGAGGTCACTTGTAGATAACAAGGATAAATAATTTAATTATTGGGGATTTGGGTGTTTGTAGGGAGCAGTGCTCCACAGAGGTTCTGAGAAATTGTCTAATTATTATATATATATATATATATATATATATATATATTATTGTGTATCTATACTGTGTGTATGTGTATATATATATATATATATATATATTTATAAAAAGTATGTGAAGAAGGGACAGTGAAACTGTGAATGGCTCATTAAATCAGTTATGGGGAGAATGGAGATTTTACTCAAACTGTGTGGAGTTTGTATATTCTCAACATGCTTGCGTGGTTTTCCTCTGGGAACTCCAGTTTCCTCCCACAATTCAAAAATATACTGGTAGGTCAATTGGCCCCCAACATAAATTAACCCTAGAATGAATGTGGTAGGGAATATAGATTGTAAGCTCTACTGGGGCAAGGACTGATGTGAATGTTCAAATATTCTCTGTAAAGTGGTGCGGAATATGTGTGCACTATAAAAAATTACTGGTTGTAATAATAATAATATTGAGTTTATCTTTTTTTCATTATTTTTATTTTTTTACTAGTGTTCACCTGGCGAGAAGACTTCTACTGCTAGAAAGGCAAAATTCCTTTTTGATAAAAGATTTAGAGCACCAGAAAGAGCAAACTGGCAAAGTTTCATTGGAGGTAAAGACATTTGTTATTCACGTAGCAGTGTATTACTATTATATATATTTTTTTTTTTTCATTACCAACCAATGCGGTTTACATTTCTTTAATTTGTAATGGATATATTTTCTAGATGAAAATAAATATTACCCTAAAGATATCATAATCAACTTTTACATGTAAATTCGTGATATTCTTGATTAACCATATATACCGTAGTTAGTCATTCAATACTAATGAAGGACACACCAGGGCCGGATTATGGGGGGTTGGCTCTTTCCGCACTGGAGCTGCCATGTTTCTAGATTCAAATGATATATACCTATCAGAGGTATAATCAGGCGCACTATTTTTGTATAGTTAAATTAATATTGTTAGGTATCAACCACAGCTTAATTGCTGCTCCCCCAAAAAAAAACCCAGAAAAAAATAGATTTTCTCTGAACCTTAAATAGTAAAAAATAGTAGTAACCAGAGAGCGCACTGTATTGATCTAATTTGCTGTTTTTATTTATACAAATAATTAAATTTTGCATACATAATAATAAAAATTAATTTATATATATTAAAACAATATTTAAATACACCTTAAAAAGGATTAATAAATGCTATATTCAATTCATAAAAAAGCATCAACATCCACCTTATTAAACAATTATATAAGTAGTGTCCTTCTGGATAGCTCAGACCCAACAATAGTCACTTCCCTTGTAATGAAGGTATGTAGCAAAGTTAATGCAACAGAGCTTTAAATGATCATATGCCTGTTTGGCTGATAGATATATGGGGAATGTCCTGCAAACAATTGATTTTTATATATTACCGGCTGCTGGCTTGGTGCGGTGCTGAGACGTGATGTTTAAGAAGCGTCCGCTTCTACCAGCGTTGCTCTGATGGAAGGGAGCCAGTGCCGGGAGCAGACACGTAGTGGACGATGGTAAAGATAGATTGAGGATACCGTCAAGCTTTACAGGACGGAGAAACGCGTCAAGGAAGCATTATTCTGCATCTTAAAACCATCCACCTGATCCTTCACACCCTTGGGAAAATCATTTGCAAGTGGATACCTGCACAAGAACTTAACTCTATTAGAGGAGACCTGCGGCAATCCCTTAGAGAGAAATCCGGTATCTGGAAGGTGATCGGCTTCTGAGCACACAGTGAGTGACATCCCGCGCCGGCTCCCCATCCACAGGAGTCACGCTGGAGTGAGCGGGTAAGGGACCATCTTACCACCGCCCATTCCATCTACAGATGTCTATCGGCGGCTCCCAGCGCCGGCTCCCTCTCCAACGGAGTCACGCTGGTGTGAGCAGTTACCATCGCCCACTGCATGTCTGCTCCCGGCACCGGCTCCCTTCCATCGTAGCAACGCCGGTAGAAGCGGACGCTTCTTAAACATCACGTCTCAGCACCGCACCAAGCCAGCAGCCGGTAATATATAAAAATCAATTGTTTGCAGGATATTCCCTATATATCTATCAGCCAAACAGGCATATGATCATTTAAAGCTCCGTTGCATTAACTTTGCTACATACCTTCATTACAAGGGAAGTGACAATTGTTGGGTCTGAGCTACCCAGAAGGACACTACTTATATAATTGTTTAATAAGGTGGATGTTGATGCTTTTTTATGAATTGAATATAGCATTCATTAATCCTTTTTAAGGTGTATTTAAATATTGTTTTAATATATATAAATTTATTTTTATTATTATGTATGCAGTTTAATTATTTGTATAAATAAAAACAGCAAATTAGATCAATACAGTGAGCTCTCTGGTTACTACTATATTTCTAGATTACCTGGTGCTAGAAGCCAGGGCTCTTTCATACTGAGCCAAGGTGATTGTGTGTGTGTATGTAAGTAGATGTCATGTGCGCTGTCGTCACACCATAGAGGTGAAGAGCAGCATTCGGCTTTTATTATATAGGATGCTCTGTAGTTTTGTCCTTAGAGAGTAATCCAAGTTGCGATTATTTGTGCTTTAGATGATTTGCTTATAATTTTGTTTCAGCTCTCCCTTACTGTATTTTAACACCTGGTACATATGATCACCTCTAATTCCCTTGTTGTAGAGAATTGAAAATGCAATTTGCAGGAAAAAAGAGGTGAAGTGAGAAAAGACACACTTCCACACCTCAAAATAAATTGTGGCTTAAAGCTGGGTACACATTAGTCCATGTGTACCCAGTTCTGGCGGTGGCCATGTTGCTTTTTGCAGCATGGACTATTCGATGCAGGGCCGATGGAGGATATCACTGACAAAGCACACATTGTCAGCAACATAGCGTGTACGCACTACACATTAGCTGGCAGGATCTTGTCGACATTGTCCATTGTGTACCCATCGTAACTTGTGTTTTCATCTGGCTCTGAATGAGGTCCTGTGTGACCATTATTTCACTTAATTGTAAATAGGTTTATAAACAACCCGACTTTGCCGCAAATTAGACCTAAGGCTCTGCTAACTTGTCCGTGGTACAGAAGGGGGTGGCCATGTCGCAATGGTGGCATAGCCACACCCTCAAGTGTGTATCTAGCAAATTCTAAGTGTTCAGCCTTACTTTAATCCCATACACTTTTCACTGACCCAGTGATGTCGGTTGTACCATTAGCAGGGGCACCTGTTGTTCATTCACCACTATGCAGAGCAGCATTCTTGTAAATCACTGCACAAATTCTCTCTGTCCTATCGGGGCAGTCTATTAGGAGTTTACTGTACTCACAACACACAGGAATGAATTCATGTAATCAATGAGTCACATGATTTATAATACAAGGAAAGAAAGCACATGCAGTGTTCCCTCTCATCACTGTGAAATACCAAATTTGGGAGAGTTCCAAGATCTTTCTCAAATGTTGTCAGTGCTTAGACTAATTATAATGCCGCAAGCTAACTTTGTTTCTTGCTTGTCTGATGAAATGTTCATTAGAATAAATTTGTGCTGATGTTTTCATTTTAGTGTTTGTTGCTATGTTGCATAAATTTCCTTATACATACAGATCAGTTTCAGGCGAAGTTTGGAAACCCAATAAGGCCAAGTTATATTGAGTATCATTCCCTTGAATAAGAGATCTATGGACTGTATCTGTATGAATTGTCCTTACTCATACTTACATATAGATGCTCGCAAGATGAGCGCCGGTGACGCAGAGTTCTGTGTATTTTGATATAGAAAGAACTTGGAATAGGGCTTTATTACATGTAGGTGGAGGACAGTGAGAGTGTGTTGACAACAATACTGGCTATGCAGAACTGGCTGTTTGTAGACTTATGGTCTGCACCGAATACAGGGTAGGTACAAATCTGCACTGATGACAATGAGATATATACAGTACAGCTTTGCATAACACCAATGTAAAGAAGATATGGTATACTAGATCTACATTGTGTAGTTCTGTAGTCAAAAGGTCGACTACTATTGGTGGACAGTCAAAAGTCGTCTGGGTGAAATGGTCGACATGAGGTTTTCAGGTTTTTATTGTCTAACGTGGATGATAAAGTAGGAACAAGTCATGATAAACTCATGTTGACCTTTTTCATGTCAACCTTTTGACCATGTCCACCTTTTCACCCCCAACTTTTTTGTTATCATGTCAACTAAAGTTGTCAACCTCTTGACTGTTGACCTGTAGACACTGTAGATCTAATGAATGGATACCATATAAAATATATATATATATATATATATATATATTTCACCTGCACATTAATTTTTTTTAGGAATATATGCCTGTTTACTTTGTCTATATGTGCGTAGTAATATGTAACATACAGAATACAAAAAAGTCCAAAATGTATCTTAAGGAGAAACCTGTGGAAAAAACACAGGTAGACCCTTTAAAGATTATGTAGGTGGAAACTTTTGAATAACGGTGCCCCGGAGTCTGAGAATTGTGTTTCTGGCACACATAGGCCAATAGTTTCTTATTGAGAAATGTATTAAAAAAATTATGTTAAAGTAAATTGTGTTTATATGCCATCATTAAGTTTAATTATGTGGCAAGGGACAAGATTTACTTCTGTTTGACCAAATATTTCATGACTTACAGCCACCAGCCAGTGGCGTAAATATAGCTCCGTGGGGGCGGGGAGGTGCAGAGAAAGTGTGGGCGCCAACCCCGGGGGTCTGCGGGGCTATAGTTACCCGCTGCTGTCTGCCGGTACCTGCCGTCAGGGTCCCGTCTCTCCCGGCACCGGCTCCTGCTGCTATAATAAAAACTGACACTTAGAAAATGGCTGCCCCCATACTGCAGACCGTTTTCTGTCTGCAGTATGGGGG